>NW_020837968.1:15082403-15287057 GCF_003676395.1 Aethalodelphis obliquidens | reverse complement strand
TCTTAGCTTTTGCTTGTCTGTGAAGCTTTTAATTTCTCCGTCAAATCTGAATGAGATCCTTGCCATGTAGAGTAATCTTGGTTGTAGGTTCTTCCCTTTCATCACTTTAAATATATCATGCCACTCCCTTCTGGCTTGTAGAGTTTCTTCTGACAAGTCAGCTGTTAACCATAATGAAGCTCCCTTGTATGTTTTTTGTCATTATTCCCTTGTTGCTCTTAATAATTTTTCTTTGTCTTTAATTTTTGTCAATTTAATTAGTATGTGTCTTGGCGTGTTTCTCCTTGGGTTTATCCTGCCTGGGACTCTCTGCTCTTCCTGGACTTGGGTGGCTATTTCTTTTCCCATGTTAGGGAAGTTTTTGACTATAAGCTCTTCAAATATTTCCTCAGGTCCTTTCTCTCTCTCTTCTCCTTCTGCGACCCCTACAATGCAAATGTTGGTGCATTTAATGTTGTGCCAGAGGTCTCTTAGGCTGTCTTCATTTCTTTTCATTCTTTTTTCTTTGTTCTGTTCTGTGGCAGTGAATTTCACCTTTCTATCTTCCAGGTCATTTATCCGTTCTTCTGCCTCTCTTCTAGTGTATTTTTCATTTCAGTTACTGTATTGCTTGTCTCTGTTTTTTTGTTCTTTAATTCTTCTAGCTCTTTGTTAAACATTTCTTGCATCTTCTCAATCTTTGCCTCCATTCGTTTTCTGAGGTCCTGGATCATCTTCATTATCACTATTTTGAATTATTTTTCTGGAAGGTTGCTATCTCCACTTCATTTAGCTGTTTTTTCTGGGGTTTTATCTTGTTCCTTCATCTGGTACATAGTCATCTTCCTTTTCATTTTCTGTATCTTTCTGTGAATGTAGTTTTTGTTCCACAGGCTGCAGGATTGTAGTTCTTCTTGCTTCTGCTGTCTGCCTTCTGTTAGATGAGGCTATCTGAGAGGCTTGTGCAAGCTTCCTGATGGGAGGGACTGGTGGTGGGTAGAGTTGGGTATTGCTCTGGTAGGAAGAGCTCAGTAAAACTTTTATCTGCTTGTCTGCTGATGTGTGGGGCTCAGTTCCCTCCCTGTTGGTTGTTTGGCCTGAGGCGACCGAGCACTGGAACCCACAGGCTTCTTGGTGGGGCTAATGGCAGACTCTGTGAGAGCTCACACCAAGGAGTATTTCACAGAACTTCTGCTCCCAGTGTCCCTGTCCCCATGGTGAGCCACAGCCACCCCATGCCTCTGCAGGAGACCCTCCAACAAATGGCAGGTAGGTCTAGTTCAGTCTCCTGTGGGGTCAGTTTTCCTTCCCCCTGCGTCCTGATGTGCACACTACTTTGTGTGCGCCCTCCAGGAGTGGTGTCTGTTTCCTCCAGTCCTGGCAAAGTCCTACAATCAAATCCTGCTAGCTTTAAAAGTCTGATTCTCTGGGAATTCCTCCTCCTGTTGCCAGACCCCAGGCTGGGAAGCCTGACGTGGGGCTCAGAACCTTCAATCCATTGGGTGGACTTCTGTGCTATAATTGTTCTCCAGTTTGTGAGTCACTCACCCAGCAGTTATAGGATCTGATTTTATTGTGATTGCATCCCTCCTACCATCTCATTGCAGCTTCTTTGTCTTTGGATGTGAGGTATCTCTTTTGGTGAGTTCCAGTGTCTTCCTGTCAATGATTTTTCAGCAGTTAATTGTGACTCTGGGGCTCTTGCAACAGAGAGCAAGTGCATGTTCTTCTACTCTGCCATCTTGAACCTCTAAAACCTGATACCTAGGAATATTGATATGGCCACAATACTGGGTGACATGGTAGGCTGTTGTCTTTGAGTAGGGTCCAGGGCAAAAAGGGCTCTGCAGAGGGCTCAGACTGTGGTACAAATAACTCTGCCACTTGGGCCACACCATCTGGCAGGCCCTAAGCTGTTAAAGATATCAGTGATGATAGAGAAGAATGCAGTGGGGGCTTTATGACAAGCTCAAGCAGGAGAAGGGCAGTGTAGGCTTCTGAAGTTTTGGAGCCAGGCTATGCTTTTTCCAGCAGAGAATTACGCAGCAGTTCTTTTGCAGTAAGTCCCCTACATATGAACAAGTTCCACTCTGAGAGCGAGTTTGTAAGTCCAATTTGTTCAGAATTCCAAACAAAGCTAACCTAGGTACCCAACTAACCCAATCGGCTCTGTAGTACTGTACTGTAATAGGTTTATAATACTTTTCACACAAATAATACATAAAAAACAAACAAACACAAAAAATAAAGGAAACATTTTTTATCTTACAGTACAGTACCTTGAAAAGCACAGTAGTGCAGTACAACAGCTGGCATACAGGGGCTGGCATCAAGTGAACAGGCAAGAAGAGTTACTGACTGGAGGAGGGATTGGAGGTGGGAGATGGTAGCACTGAAGGATCGTCAGCAGTAGGAGACGGAGGGCGAGCTGCAATTTCACTCATGCCTGACGTTGATGGCACAGCTTCTGGTTCCTTGTTGGATTCAATTCTATCTACCCTCTTAAAAAAATGATCCAGTGATGTCTGGACCAGCGATGTTTACCATCTTTTCACCTTGCTCTACTCTCAAGTATTTTCACTTTTTTTTTGTCATTGTTATCGCTTGGTGCTTCTTAACAGTAACAGTTACATCACTGCTGCTTTTACACTTGCTTCCAGACATCCTGGGCTTGAAATAAAGATACTGTATTACTGTACTCTATTCAGTATTGTACAGTAAAGTACACAAAAGCACAACCACTTGTAGAGGATGCACACACGTGACAACGTACACCAGACACATGAACTGACTTATGTGACTGGACATGCGAAAGGACGTTAGCATCTTTGAAAGTTCTCAACTTGAAAGTTCATATGTAGGGGACTTACTGTAGTGGTATTGGACTCTAAAAGAGATGAAACACTTAACCATGGGATACGAAGTGACCATAAATCTGAAATAACTGGGTCCTATTGGACGCATGAAGTCATAACCTGGAGGGAGGCCTGCAGCAACCCATCAAAAATGGAAATGGTATACTCAGGCCTAAATATGAGCAAGACCAGAAGACACTATCAAGCTATATGAGCAAGTAGCCCAAATATCCAGGGCACCACCGTGATTGCACCAGTGCTCTTTCTGCATCTCATGTCCATATGGGGTGTGGCCAATTACAATGGGGTGGGGTCAGTTACAATGGCCATATTGTAAAACCTGGAAAGAAGGAGAAAACCCCAGAACTTGGTTTTTGAATGGGTCAGCTTAGTGTGAGCGCATGCTAAAGATTAATGTTGGCTACATTATAGCCTCACTAAGAGGAGACCATGCAAGACAGCAGTGAGGAAAAAACCTCCATGGGCAGTGGTGAATGACCTGGCCAACTGGTCCAGATCCTGAAAACAAAATACTGGAGACAAAAATGTCAGGGGTAGAGGTATGAGGATGGATATATTAGAGTGGGCACAAAGTTTGAGATTTATTTCTTAAAATTAGGTATTGAAGCCCATTAGAAAGTGTCCACCATGAATGAGGCATTTAACAACCAAATTGACAAAAATAACTTGGCCAGTCACCAACCACTCCAGTTTTGGCACAATGGTCAGATGAATGAATTGGCCACAAATGCAGAGATGAAAGCTATATATGAGATCAATTACACAGTCTCCCATTCACCAAGGTCAGTTTATTGCTACCTGTGAATATCTAACCTATTAACAACAAAGACCAGCTTGAGCCCCTATTATGTCACGATTCTTTGAGGAAATTTACTGACCAGTCAGTGGTAAGTTTATTATATTAGATCTCATAGGAATAGACACCTATCCTAGGTATGGATTTGCCTTTTCTGCTTGCAGATTCTTAGCTAACCTCAGCTTGTTTAGTCTCAGTCACAGTTGAGCAACAGAGATCTGAGAAGCACCCGAGCATCTTGGAGCTCCCAGAATGTTTGGTTCAGAGGAGCAGAATCCCACACAACATAGTATCTGATTAGAGAACCCACATTACAGTGATGCAAGTGTGAGAGGGGATTCAGAACTATGGGATCCACTGGAGCCATCACATAGCACACCATCCCGAAGCTGCCAGCCTCATAGAGCATTGGAAAGGCCTGCTGAAGGCACAGCTAAAGTGCCAGCCCAGAGGCAAAACCCTGTGAAAATTGGACTCATTCTTCAGGGTGCAACATATGAAGTGAATCAGAGGTTTATATGGCACTGGGTTCATAGTAGAAAGAATACGTGGGTTTGAGAACCAAGGCATATGAATAGTGGACCCACCAACTGTCACTCCTAGAAACTGACTGACAGCCTTTGTGCTTCTTATTTTTATGATGTAGGTCCTACTTGACTGCAGTGTTAGAGGTCCTTGTCCCTGCTGGGCATCTTGAGCTACTTGTGCTCAGGGACTGGCAAGCAAGAAGAGGAGTAACTGATCCTGGTCCGCAGGGGGCTAGGGCTGCTCTTATACCCTGGGCAGGGGGCAATCCATGGGGAGATTAGGTGACCCACTCTGGTGCTTCTTGGTTCTCTCTTGCCCGACTGAGACTAAACAAGTGCACCACACTGGCTGAGAAGGAGCTCAGATGCCTCAGAAATGAGAGTTTGAGTCACACAACCAGGTTAGCCACTGAGACCAGTGGAGGAGGTGGGAGAGCATGTGGGCACCTTGGAATGTATACTGGAGAGGAAAACAGTGAGCACCAGTTGTGGCCCTTAGACTGACAGCTGCCATAGGGGCTGCAGTTTGTTCCACGCCCCCCCTTTTCTAAGTCTGCTTTAGGTAGAAAGGAGGAGCTGTTCTCTCACGTGTATAGAGAGGTAGATAGCAGGACACAAGGTTCTCTAACACACAGAGGGATACGCTTTCCCCGTGGAAGACAAAGAGATGTGCACTCTGCTTCTCCTTCAAAGAGGGAGTTGCCCAGCAGCAAGGACAGTTGTTGGCTGTCTATCATCAGAATATTTGCTCCTTCAGGGTCCACTTCAGCTTTTCAGATGAGTTCAAACTTGAGGGGACTTTCAGTCAATGACTGAGCGAGGTGGCAGTTAAAGAATCTGGCCGTTTCTGCTCAGCACAGACTATTCTAAAGGTATATCATTGGTCTGGAACCTAGAATTGGGCTGGCTGAGACTTTGTCAGGACTACATCCTGTATGATAACAATCCAGGACATTCCTGTTTCTTCCCCTTTCCTTTCACAGGTCTTATTCCCCAATAAAACCTTGGCAGTCCTAACTCCATCTTGGCATCTGATACTAAGAGAACCTAAGTGCAAAATTTTATAAAATAAGAACAGAAGGGAAACAATGCTACGTCTCCCAGTATACACAATACCATCCAAGCCATGGGTCATTAGTACTTAAATAGCCACAGTTGGAATAGCTGACAGTCTCGGGGGTCCAAATTCATATAACCACTTAGAGACAGAATAGGGGTCAACCGATATTCAACACATCAGACCTATCTATGTAACACCTGATAGGCCAGAATAAAAATTGGACAAAACAATCAAACTAATTAATGGAACCATGCAGATCCAGGCACAAACATGTTTATTCAAAAGCAAGTAAGCAAACAAACAAAGCCTCAGGACCTTAGCCAAACAACTGAGCATATAGATAATCTCAGTATGGAAGGATTTTGAAACTTGGAATTCTTTCTTCACATTTCCACTTATGGAATAGAAGAGTAAATCTTCTTAATAATACAAGCCAACTGTAGAGTTAAAAGAAAAAAAATTTGTAGAAGCATAATTATATTTTAAGTGCCAAAGAAATGGTAATAATGATGTCAGATAAACAGACTGAGGTTCCCATTCAAATAGATCAAAGGTTGCAAGGCACAAGACATTATTCAAAAGTCAAAACTTGCTGTCCCTCCCAGCCTCAATGGAACATCAGTGATACAAGCCCAAAGAGTACGGGAGGCTTTGGACTGGTTCCCGAAATACAGAGGGATGCATTTTGTATGGGTGACCAAACAGACCGCTGCCTGGGTGGTCTTTTCATTTCAGAGGATGCAGTGGCCAAATGCCCTGTCAGAGGGTTTAGTCTGTGTGTATTCTGTGTTGCCTTTGGGCCAATATACTTTTATATAGCAGTCAGTGAGAGCATCTGAAAAAGTAAATTGGATTATGTTTCTGTCTTGCCTAAAAGCCTGCAATGACTACACAGGGCTCATAGAGTCAAACCTGAACTTCTACCATGCCCAGCTAGGCCCTGCATAATCTGACCCTTGCCTTCATTGCAGGCCATGCACACACTAACCCACTACACCAAGTCTGCTGGACAGCCATTGTCCACTCTGGGGCCTTCACACAGGCTTCCGCCTCTTTCTGAATAGCTCCTTCTCTTCTTCAGTAAATGGCTTCTTCTCCTTATTCAGGCCTCCTCCTAAGAAGGAATGCAAATGCCTCCTCTTCAGAAGCCTTTTTTTTTAATGGTCAAACCTACATATCTTTGCTCCAGCATATACACTCACCACCCTCCTTTTCCTGTCCCACTGCATTTTCTTTTCCCTTCATGGTATATATGACAACTTGTTACTTGAAAAAAATCTGTTTATTGTTGCTTTCCCCCAATAGCCTATAAACTAGTTGTTTTATTCATCACAATATCCACAGTGTCTAGCATAGTGCTTAGCATAATATAGATGCTTAATTATTATTTGTTAAATGTGCAGGGAAAAAATAACACTAATAATAGATGACACTTACATAACATTAACGACATGCTTTTTCTAAGCATTTACCTGTATGGCTCTATTGAGTCTATGATGTAGGTCCTCTCTTTTACAGTTGATGAAACTAAGGCACAGAGAGGTTAAGGCAGGGCAGAGATGTGACTGGAACCCCAGCAGAGACCACTAATCTCCGCTAATATATTCCTGCCTTAACTCAACTAAATATCAATCTTCTTAATAAAGCATTTAACATATCAGGGATTTCAGGATGATAGATGTTTTGGGTTAAGAGGGTCTTCTAGGCCTCTTAAATCACTGATCACTCTTCCTGTACCCTTGTATTTTCTGACTAGAGAGAACATAGTCCTGATTAATTTGGAAATGGCCTTATTTTGTGCATCAGAAAGTATTTTGCAGAGTCTAGTCTGTGTGCATGCACATGTTTGGGGATGTGTGGGTGTGGCTGTGTTCAAGGGTCAGTGATATTTACCAGGAATATGGCCTAGTCAGTGTGAGGGTTTATGAAGGAAACTGAAAGGATCAGATAAAAGAGAATAATGAACAGGTGCATTACAGAATACAGCTATGAAAGAGGAGCCTATCCTTCCTCATTTTGAAAATTTGCAACTTGAAGGTTCGCATGTAGGGAACTTACTTATTACGTGATAATATATCTATTATAATAATCAGTTGTGGACCCCAAAGACTACTTCTTATTCAACTTTCAACCCCTAGCACCCAGTAAAGGGCTGGGCTTAGGTGAGTAAATGAATACTGGTCTGTATGGTCAGGCCACTCAAGATGGCTGCTCTCTTGGTCTCTGTACATCCCCTGCTCAGCCAGTCCCTGCTTCATCTACACCCTACGCACATGACTGATCTTCCGTCTTAATCGTAGAGCCTAATCAATAACTGCATACGTGCTTGCCGTCACCTCCCCACCTACCCCTGGCCCCAGCTAGTGATTGTTCTAATCTTTAGATCAGAACGGCTCCACTATGCCAGTGTATCCAAGGGAAACATCTGCCCCAAGATGGTCCTTAACCAGAGAGGGCTATGAGAGGTGTGCTCCTATGCTGGTTTCCCTGGTAACCAATGAGCCAACATGACATCAATTTCCCCTATAACTAGTAACCTCCCTCTCCCCCCAGTAACGATGACTGCTGCTACGTCCTGCCTCTGTCTGCCGAGCACCGTGGGGTGTTGCTCTAGGACCTTGCTTAAGACATGTAAGATCCCCTATCCAATAAACCATTGATGTCTCTCTCTGTCACTGACTTTGGGCTCTTTCTTCTTTCTCGAGGCTGGGCAATTTCAGGGCTTGCAGGCCTGTGAGGTGCAGTCCAACATGGTCTCTTGAGTGTCACTCCAAATTCCTTGAGAATAGGTATATTTCTTGAATTTCATGCAGCATTCTTGATATAATTGAGTTCAAAAGTAGCTCAAATGATACCATTAAAGTGATAATGGTCCAGAGTTGCCTAATTTATGAGTTTCCCAAAACCAAATAAATCATCTGGGAGAAATCACAGGAATAATTATGTTTACCAGTTTTGTTGAGTTGTAATTGACATACAATAAACTGCACATGTTTACCAAGTATACAGTTTAATAAGATTTCACATATGGTTATACTCATGAAGCCAGTCATAATCAAGATAATGAATATATTAGTCACCCTCATTTGGGTTTTTCTAGTTTGGGGTTATCACAAATAAAGTCATTGTGAACATTTGTGTGTACGTCTTATATAGACATATACTTCCACTTAACTTAGGTAAATACCTAGGAGTAGAATATTTGTACCATATGGGCACTCTATGTTTAACTTTTTAAGAAACAGACAAATTGTTTACAAAGTATTTGTATCAATTTAAATTCCTGCAAGCAGTGTATGAGGGTTTCAGTTCCTCTACATCCTTGACAATTTTAGACAATCTAACAGATGTGTGGCAAAATCTCATTGTGTGTGTGTTTTTTTTTTGTTTTTTTTTTTAGTCCTACTCACAGATGGCTATGATTTATTACAGCAAAAGGCTAGGAAGCAAAATCAGGAAAGGGAAAATGTGTATAGGGCAAGATCCAGAGGAAACCAGGCTCAAGCTTCCCAAAGTCTTCTCCCAGTGGCGTCACACAGGACACACTTAATTCCACCAGCAATGACTGTGACAACATGTGTAAAATGTTATCTACCAGGGAAGCTCATGAGAGACTCAACGCCCAGGGCTTTTCTAGGGGCTGGTCGCATAGGCACCCTCTGCCCTGCACACACCAAAAGTCCACATTCCTGGAAGGAAAGCAGGTATGCAGCATCAACCACATTGTTTGCACAGTTAGGCCTTGTGAGCAACTCTTATCATTTAGGGAATAGTGAGAACCCTCCTGAAACCCAAGAACCCAGATGCTAGCCAAGGCCGACCTTGTGAGCAGGCCCTTTCTAAGGAGAACAGTCTCAGGCCTGCTTTATTAGCTCTCTTATGAACAGTCCACCTCCTTGGCCCTTGGCCAAGTCTACTTTAGAGCAAAATTATTATCAGTAGGACCCTATACAAAAGGGTGAGCCCAACCTGCAATATGGATCTCAGTTATACCTCTTACAGGGCCTGGATGTAGCCAGTTAAAGTAAATCTCATTAACCATTCAGGTTAGCTTAAATTTACTGGCCACAGCTGTGCCAGGGGAAAACGAGTCATTGTGGTTTTTATTTGTATTTCCCCAATGCCTAATAATGTTGAACATTTTTTCATGTGTTTTTTATGTGTATACTTCCTCTCGTGAAGTGTTGATTCAAATATTCTGTTCTTATTTGGTTGTTTACATTCTTACTACAGGACCTTGAGAGTTGTTTACAAATTCCAAGTACAAGTTCTTAATCAGATATGTAATTTGAAATTATTTTCAGCCTGTGGCTTGAGTCTTAACACTGTCTTTCAAAGAGCAAACACTCAATTTTGATTGTCAAATTGGTTTTTCTTTTTTGGATTATGCTTTCTGTTTATATTTTAAAAACGTTTTCTTAACTCAAAGTCACAAAGGTTTGCTCCTATATTTTCTTCTAGAACTTTTATAGTTTTAGGTTTTATACATTCAGAGAAAAAATTGTCCTTTTTTTGGTTAATTGTTATATATGGTACATGGTATGGGCTGAAGTTTCTATTTCTGCAAGTGTAGATCCAATTTTTCCAGCACAGTTTTTTGAAGACTATCCTTTCTTTACAGGATTGCCTTGGGCAACCTTGTCAAAAATTGATTGACAATCAATATGCAGCTCTATTTCTGGACTAGGTATTCATTGTATTGATCTGTCTATTTTGCTGCCATTACCATACTGTCTTGATTTCTATAGCTCTGTAATAGATCATGAAATTAGGTAGTATTAATCCTCCAATTTTGTTCTTCCTTTTTCAAGTTGTTTTGCCTATTTTAGATCTTTTGCGGTTTTATATGCATTTTAGAAACGGTTTCTTAATTTCTACAAAAACCTGATGGGATTTTGACAGATTGTGTGGAAACTATAGACCAATTTGGGGATAATTTACATCTTTATAATATAAAGTCTTCTAAACTGTAAGCATAATATAGATGTCTTTATACTTATTTAGGTCTCTTTAATTTCTCTTAATAATGTTTTATAGATTTCAGTGTCATATGTTGCACATATTTTGTCAGATTTATCCATAAGTATTTCATATTTTATGATGCTCTTATAAATCATATTGTTTTATTAATTCAATTTTTGTTGCTAGTATATAGAAGTACAATTAATTTTTGTATATTGATCTTGTATCCTATAACCTTACAAAACTTAAGTGCTACTTATTGTAAATTTTTTGTAGATTCCATGGGGTTTTATATATATATGGTCATGTCTGCAAATAAAAAGTGCTTTTTACTTCTCCCTTTCCTACCTATCAATTTAATTTCTTTCATTTGCATTAATGCACTAGCTAGAACCTCCAATACAATATTAAATAGAGGTGGTCAGAGCAGACATCCTTGCTTTGTTCATTATCTTAGCAGGAAAGCATTCAGTCTGTCATTATTAAGTATGACGTTAGTGGTACATTTTCATAGATGACCTTTATCAAGTGTCAGAAGGTTCGTTCAGTTCCTAGTATGTCAAAAGTTTTTTATTTTTTTAATCAAGAAAGTATGCTATATTGTGTCAAATGTTTTTTTCTGCATCTACTGAGAGGATCATATGATTGCCTTCTTATTGTGGTAAAATATATATAACATAAAATTTACCTTTTTAACTATTTTTAAATGTATAGTTTAGTGGCATTAAATGTATTCACATTGTTGTGCAACCATCAATCTCCAGAACATTTTGTGTATTCTTGTGATTATTTTTTTCTCATTTGTTGGCTCTTTAGCTATAACTAGTTGTATTATTTTACTGGTTTCTTCAGAGGTTATAGCTTACACAATTCAACTCATCATGGTATTATTAAAATATTTCATGTAAAATATTAAAAACCTAAATCAGTATACTTGCATTTCTTCACTTCCAGCCTTTGCATTCTTATCATGTAATCCTCTTTTACACGTTATAATTTTTCCTTTAATCACAAGCTTATCTTTTGAAGAGATTTAAATAAAAGAGCAACAACTTTATATTTACCCAAGTAGTTACCATTTTCTGGTGTTCTTAGTTTGTGGAGCTCCAGGTTTTCATTTAGTATTATTTTCCTTCTACCTGATGGACTTTAATATTTCTTGTAGTTGAAGGTCAGTTGGCAATTCATTCATCTATTCTATCCTTGAACAGGGTTTTACTTCACTTTATTTTTAAAATATGTTTGTGTTAGTATGCAAATTGTATGAAACAATTTGCATACTAGCAAATGTGTTTTTCATTTCCTGAGCACATATATTAAAATATTCTATTGTAAATAAATAAATAAATAAAATATGCTTTTGTTGTGTAACATGTTCTAGGTTTTAAAAAACACTTAAAAAATGTTGCCTTGCTCTCCTCCTGCTTGTCTTGTTTTTGAGAAAAATCTGCTGTAATCCTTATATTTGTTCTTCTCTTCATAATGTACACGTTTCTCTGGTTGCTTTTGAAATTTTTACTTTACCATTGGTTTTAAGTGATTTATTTTATGATTTTCCTTGGCGTACTTTTCCTCATTCTTCTTGTGCTTAGGATTGATTGAGCTTTTTGGATTTGTGGTTTATAATTTTCATCAAATTTGTACAAGGTTTGCCCATGATACATCAAACACCTCATACCATCATAGACTCCAATTACACATATGTTTGGCTGCTTAAAATTAATAATTAATAAAATTATATCAGATTACTAATGCTCTGCTCATTTTTCTCTCTGTATGTCATTCTGCAAAGTTATTATTTCTAAGTCTTCAAGTTGACTAATCTTTTCTTCCGCAATGTCTAATATCCTGCTATTCCATCCAGTGTGATTCTCTTCCCAGATAATATAGCTTTTGTCTCTAGTAGTTCCTTTTGGGGCTTTTGTATACCTTCTGTGTCTCTACTTAACATGTTCAATCATTTTTCTAACTTCCTGAACATATGGAATCAATTACAACAACTGTTTTAATGTTCTTGTCTTCTAACTCTATCATCTGTGTCATTGCTGGTTCAGTTTTAATTGACTGATTTTTCTGTTCAGCATTGGTAGTATTTTTCTTGCTTCTTTCCGTGGCTGGTAATTTTTGGTTGGATGGAAAACATTTTGCCTTTTATTTTGTTGTGTTTAGTATGTTTATATGGTCTTATAAATATTCTAGACCTCTGTTCTGGGACACAATTAAATCACTTGAAAACAGTCTGATCCTTTTGGGCTTTGCTTTTAAACTTTGTTAGGTTGGACTATCACTGCATTCTAGTCTAAGGTTCATTTTTCCCACTACAGAGGTGAGATCATTCTTGGTAGTCTCCTTAAAGTATGAGGTTTTCTGCTATAGTTATTGTGAACTGATAATATTTCCAAGCTTTTGTGAGCTCTGGGCACTCTTTCTTGTAATCTTTTAGCATGGTTCTTTCCCCAATCATAGGCAGTTTCTTTATATTCTTGTGCTGATCAGTATTCTGTTGAATGTTCCAGGAATACTCTCTGCAGATCTCTAGGACTCTCTCTCCCATCATGTATTCTATGTTCCAGACTATATCTCTGTTGGTATCACTGAAATTCTAGTTCCAAGTCTTGAATCAGGGAGATTGCAGATCCCTGCCTAGGTTCCCCCTGCCTGTGCCACTTCCTGAAACTTCCCCTAGGCAGTAAGTAAAGGTCATCTCATTTGTTTTCCATCTCAGCTATGGCTGCCCTTCATTGTCTGATGTCCAATATTTTGAATGCTCTTGTTGAATATATTATTTTTCTACTTTGTACTTGTTTTAGCCAGGTGGATAAATCCACTCCCTGTTATTCTATCTTCTCCAGAAGTCCAGGATAAATTTTATTTAAAAAGTTTCCTAGATGTTTCTTACTTGCAGTCAAGTATGAGAACAACATGCCTACAGGATCAAATATAATGAACTGATAAATAAACAATATGGATTAAGCTAGGAGAAAAAAGAACTTTGTTAGAGCTGCTTATTCTCAGCGTAAGAGAGCTACTGCTTCAGATATATTTGAGAGAGGAGAGTCAAAGGAATGTTATTAAGCTCTGATCAATTCAATATCATTATACAAGTTTTTATTTACAACTTATTTTTTTGTTTTACACAGTAATATAATTCACAAGTTTGAGAAGGTGATTCTTGAACATGGCAGTATATGGCAGATATCCACTCCCTTTAGATAATGAACCGGAGGTTGAATATGTTTTTCTAGTTTATGAACATAAAAGAGGGAGAGGTTTCAGGACAATTCTCAGGTATACTATCTGTACTTGCTTTGTTCCCTTGGGATTTACAGGCACTAGGAGGAACCCTCCATTAACATATATTTGTTATATGATGATAGAATGGCTCCCGGGAGGGCTGTTCTTAGTCAATAGATGAAAACCAAATATTCAGCATCCATAATTGGAATCAGAGCCAAATACGTCACCACAAAAGGGCATAAAATTATAAAGTTCAAGACAGGGGAGGTGGTAGTGGAAAAAACGCCACAGAATAAATTGCAAGAGATATGACAAAGGGAGACTTCCTAAAACTTGATCACTGGAGTTTAATTGGTTATTTTAAACAAATGAAAAGGAGGAACCAAAAGTGCCTGAGGTCTGGACTCTGGCTGATGGGGAAAATTCAGAGACTATGGACAGAAGTAAGGCAGATGGGAGGTGAGGTGACTTTACACACCATGTATGCTTTCCTCAGCAATACCAAGGCAGTGAAAATGACACACAATTCATTTTCTCAGCAGCAGTCAGCAAGCACTTCCTATCCCCTACCGTGTGTAGAACCATCAGAGAGACCACTGTAGGAAAGAGAATGATGTACAAAACAGGGTTTCTACCCTGAGGAAGTTGGAATAGAGCTGAGAATACAAGCCTGGTGAGACAGCTTGGGCATATCCTAAGCCAGCACATCTATAATAAGTTAATGCTAAAAAATAAAGGAGAATATGTATAATATGTACTATATATGCATTACCTCATTTATTCTTCATAAGTACTCTATGAGGTAGCTATTAGTATCAGGAAGGTGAGACTCAGAGAGTTGAAGTAGCTTACCGTCATATTCCTTTCAGGGTGCATTAACAAAATATCATAGACTGGGTGGCTTATAAACAACAAATATTTATTTTGGACTGTTCTGGAGACTGGGAAGTCCAAGATCAAGGCAGATTTGCTGTCTGGTGAGACACATTTTCTTTTTCATAGGTGGCTATCTTCTCTTTGTATCCTCACATGGCAGAAGCAGACGAGGAAGCTCTCTGGGGACTCTTTTAAAGGCACTAATTTCATTCACAAGGGCTCCACCCTCACTACCTAATTACCTCCTAAAGGGCCCACCTCCAAATACCATCTCATTGGGAAAGTAGGTTTTAACATATGAATTTGAGGTGGACACAAATATTCAGGCTATAGAACCTACCTTCTAACATGTAGCTAGTAAGTGGCAGAGCCAGGATTCAAACTCAAAGAGAGTCTGACTCTGGAGCCTTACCTTTTACTTACTATATTCACTGTCTATCACAAAGCATTGTCAGGAATAAGATTTTTTTTTCAGGATGAGGACTTTATGCTAAGTTGGAGTAAGCATTCTCACTTATGTCTTATGTCCTCTCTTATTCATATGCATTCTTCTGGTCAAGAAAATGTTCAATTAGGAGGAAACTACATGGACAGCTACAGAAAATTAGGAAAGTTCCTTCATTGGTAGGGAGTGAAAACTCCCACCCTTTGGCCCACATGTGCACACCTTCTCCACCAGAATATTACTCCCATGGGACAGACTGTTTTCATGCTTCACTGTACCCCCCAGCACTTAGGACAGTGTCTGGCACATAGTAGCTGCTCAGTAAATACATGTTGAATCAAATGAATGAATGTGGAGAAGCTAGTGCAGGATAAGTATGAATCAAAATAACCCTGCCTGTGCTGACTTTCCTTTTCTCCCCAATGTCCCCATCACATGTCATCAGTCCAGAAACCTGGTCTATTGAAGAGTTGCCCAATAGAGAAATCCATGAGCTTGCAGGGGACAATTTTCCTCACACAAGAGGCCACCTCGGGACACCCAGTGTGGCCTAACATTGCCCTGAGGCTGGCCCTGCCCCAGGCACAGTGAAGCCAGCCTTGCTGAGTTACTGGAAGCTCTGGAAATAGCATCCATAATTCTTGGACCTGAGCCCATTGCAGTCTCTCTACTGGATCAAATTTCCCAGTAGAGAACTAATAGGGCAGCTCTGATACTCCTAAATCCTACTTTCAAATCCATACTCTCCACTGAATAATTGACTTCCTATTTCCCAAAAAAGTTCCCCATAGAAAATGTGACACGTTTTTACTCCTGTTTTCCTTGTTAAATAGGTTTCTTTGTAGGTAACAACCAAATTTCCAATTCAGTTTTCAGCTGCCCTGCCCGAGAGGGTATATAAAGATTCTAGCTGTAAAACCCACGCTCTGGCATCATACATAAGGCATCACTTAATACGTGTTTAATGGTGATAGTGATTTATTTTTTGGCGTGGACCAAAATGAGCTGAGCGGTGCCTAACACCCTTACACATACAATGGCTTTGCAGCCAGGTCCGGAAGAGCTGCTGTGACCAGGAATCACAAGGTCAAACAGAAAATGTTCTTTTTTTTGCATCTGACCACTGATGTCCACAGGAATTATGGATGCAATAACTTGATCTCTTTGTATTGAAGATACAAAAGTTCTTTTAGGTAAATATTTTCTTGTATATCAATACCACAAAATAGCCTGTGATACAGATTCATACATGGAGTAACTGGAATTCTAGTGTGTGAAGAGTCAGGTTGTTTACTTAATGGTGGATAAAAAAAATACCAACCTAACCTCACTATTAAAACTGGTCACACAGTGTCAAATTTCCTTGAGAATTCATTTAATGATGTCATTCAGCTATTTATTTAGAGAATAAGTCTTTATGAATAAATTGCTCTGTAGTTCATGCTTTGGGAGATCGATAAGATGTAGAGACTAAAGTTCCTGGACTTGAGTTTATAAATGACACAGACCAAGGGAAATACGTATGCTGGGGTTCATATATGTAAGCCACTAATAGACAGTGATTAAAGAGTCATGTTATATTGACTATAAACCAAGATTAAATTAGCTAAATTTAACTTAAATTCAGGGATTCTGATGGTATTCATTGTTTGTCCATAGAGGTGCAAAAATTCAACCCATGCCCAGTCCATCACTCCATTGCATGCTGTTTGAAGGCATCTTCAGCATGAGTCTGATGCAGAACCATATATACAAAGCAAATGTTATACTCCAGGTGTTGAGGATTTCACTGGCTCCTGATGAAATGTGATGGCAGTTCTCCCTTCCTCACTCCTCCCTCCCTTCCTTTCTTCTTTCTTTCTTCCATTTTTTTTTTGTTCATGCCGAGCTGCATGTGAGATCTTAGTTCCCCAACCAGTGATGGAACCCACCCCCCACTGCATTGGAAGTGCTGAGTCTTAACCACAGGACTGACAGAGAAGTCCCCATTTCTTCCATTTTTATGGAGAACCTACTTGCTACAAGGCACACTGTTTGGTGCCAGGGATTCAAAGACAAATAAGGAATGTCCCTGGCCCTGCATAGATTCATGATCAATTACAGAAAAATGACAAGGAAAGAGATAATGGTAATAAAAGTGTGTAGGTCTGACATTTGAATTGAATGCTCCAGGAGTTCAAGGGAAAAAGCTATTTATTTAAGAAAAAGACCGTGGGGTTTATGATTTTCAGGGAAATTGTTCTACAGTCAGCATGATCCATCAATCAGTCCTTGGCTAAGGGGATGGTAGGTAAATGATGTCTGTAATGACCAAGACTGTCAAGGCAGCTCTCATTGTAATGGAGCACAAAAGAGAGAATGCTATATTATTATATATCTACTTCTTTTAAAAAATAACTTTATTTGAGGGCTTCCCTGGTGGTGCAGTGGTTGAGAGTCCGCCTGCCGATGCAGGGGACGCGGGTTCGTGCCCTGGTGCGGGAAGATCCCGCATGCCGCGGAGCGGCTGGGCCCGTGAGCCATGGCCGCTGAGCCTGTGCGTCCAGAGCCTGTGCTCCACAATGCCACAACGGGAGAGGCCACACCAGTGAGAGGCCCGCGTACCGAAAAAAAAAAAAAAAAAGTTTTATTTGCGATATAATTCATATACCAAGCAATTCACTCATTTAAAGTGTATAATTCAGTGGTTTTTAGTTTATTCACAGATGTGTACAATTGTCACCACCAAAAATTTTAGAATGTCTTCATCACCTCAAGAAAAATATCTCATACTCTTTGGCTATTATGCCCCTGTTTCCCCATCTCCTCTCCCTCCCAGCCCTAAGCAACTGTGAATCAACTCTCTGTCTTTTTAGGTTTCTGCTCTGAACATTTCATATTGATGGAATCACACAATACGTGGTCTTTTGTGACTGTCTTCTTTCACTTAGCACGTTTTCAAGGTTCATCTATGTTATAGTATATAACATCATTTCATTTATTTATATTACCAAATATAAATACATTTTGCTTATCCATTCATTGGTTGATGGACAGTTGGGTTGTTTCCACATAAATCTATTTCTGAGAATTACCCCTGGGTAGGAAAATCAACCAAGAAATAAATCCAGCCACATCACACCCCTGTGTTATCAGAAACCCAGCCTATAGAGCTGTAAAGCTTCCCAACCCAGAAGAAACACACTATTTAAAATACACAATTTAATATATCACCTTCTAAAATACAAAGAAAGCATTTTCATCCAAGAATTCCCAAGAAGTATTACAAAGCAATTTATTCAAAAATAGATTACTTAAATATTTTTAGTTTCAATGCCTTTTCAAGGTCACAGCACATGTTAAAATGAGGAAAGAGGGAGTAAGAGGGGTTAATAGCTGGAAGGAAATCTTTTATTAATCCTTGTTGCATGACATAGAAGCTACTATCACTACCACAATCCACTGAGTGTTCCCTATGGGTCACAAGTGACCCCTTTTGGGGAAGTGCCCCTATACAGTGGAAACTGAATTAACTACCACTAAAGATGTAGGGGGTTGGAGGAAAGTAAATAGGACTGGGCATCAAAAAACATAGTTTTGACTCCTGTTCCAGCCCTTCGTAGCTATGTGTTCTTGGGCAGGTCACTTACTGGCCTGTGCTTTGGGTCTCTCATCTATTAAATGGAGTGCTATTATCTAGCTTGCATGTTTTGCAAGTCTAAAACATATGAAAACTCTGTGAAAAATAAATTATAAAAATAGCAGCAAGTGTCATCAGCTCCAAATCTTTTTAAATTATCTCATTTCTTCATTGGGCTGAGGTATGCAAGAAAGACTAATATTTAATAAGAGTAGCTGGAGATGAAAGTCCAAAAGCTTTCTAACCCTTCCCTACAATTTATTCCCCAAAACCTTTATTGCTAGAGCCTCAAGTAAGGAAATCAACAAGGCTTATAATATGTACCAATATCTGAAATTTAGAGAGAGCTTGTAAGGACGTCTTCTCCATCTCCTGTCTCCAGATATTAAATTACAAATGTGAAGACCCTGGACAAGAGCAAGCTATGGGTGGCACTGACTCATTTTCTATAGGCGACCAGTCTTCAAAGGGATAGGCAACCCTTTAGTTTTGCAAATAATCAATAAAAATGGAAGAAAGAACCTCATGTCTGATCCTATGAATACATGTGTTTATCTCAAATCTAAAATAAGAGAAATAGTCTTGGTTAATTTCAATAGCATTAGAACTTAGAAATCTAAGCTGTCTTGAAAAAATTTCACTTAGCATTGTAAAATGGAAATGACAATCTTGATTTGTCTTTCTGGAGAAAGTAAGTGTACTATATTGTAAGGAAACTAGAGAAGAACTGGCGAAATGACCCAGGCAACCTTGACCCATGCATGGAATCATTGAAAGCTAGAAATGGAAGGCACCATAGAAATAATATAGTCTATGCTCCCAACCCACTCCCCACCCAGCACACATCCCTCACTGTTCCAAATATAAGGCAACTACGAACAGAGGAAGTGACTGGTCCAAGGTCACACAGATTAGTTAATAGGAGACTTGGAACTAGAAATATGGTCTCCTGATTCTCTATCAAGAGCCTTTTAACTAAATTCCTTTTTCTAACCCCTCTACTGACTGATTCAAACTAAGTAAATAAGAGTAATCCCGTATATTGTATTTCTATTAGAATTCAGAGTTTAGAGTTGATGGATTATCTATTCTACTTTCTTATATCTTAGATGAATAAATGGAAGATTAGAAACATTAAGGAATTCTTCAGTCACATAGATAGTGTTCAGCTAGGAAAAGAACTGATCTCTCACACTTTGAGATCAATTTGTTCAATACTCTTCCCATCACGGTGTTGTGTGTTGTTTCCTCTCCTAAGTGTTCCAGTCTTATCAGTGTTTGAAACTGTTCTTCTTTTTAGGGTGTGGCTAGGGTCTATGGTCACCTGCAAGGAAGGTAACAAACACTAGGATACCATGCAGGGGTCACTTTTGCTTCCTTACTCTCACTTGCAGAAATATGGGACTTGCCATTAGACATCTTCACACTCTACAATGAAGTCATTTGTGGATATATAGCCCTGAAAATGTAATAAAAATATATCTTTGGATGTTAAGCAAATCAAATTGTGTAGCTGATTATACCACCCCCTTCTAGATTTCAACTTGAGGTTCAAAACGGTAAAATTTATACCTAACATGTTTTCAGTGGATTAGATGAATGCATTACCATGAACAAAGTCACATCCTAGCTCTAGCGCATGTAATAGCATGCTTTATAAAATGTGCCTCCAATAGAAATATGTAATATTGCTACCTGACAACACAGAATAATGCATACTTATCAATAAACTAAATTGCCTGATGCCCTCTCTTTCTTTAAAAAAACTCTTCCAATATAAAATTAAAGGAAGAACATCATTGGTGAAAAATAAATTAGATATTTGAAATTTGTTCAGTTTGATTAACACAGGCAAGATAAACTAAAAATGAGATATAATGTCTCTCATTTCTTTGACTCCTAAAGCCATCCTTTCTCCATGCTCTGGTAAAATTCAGCATTATATTTTAAATCTAGTGACCATCTCCAGTCTATGTAGATCTTCTTATCTGTACCCTCAATAGCCTTACATACCTCTATCCCAGGACCTGCCACATGGGTTACTTGTTCTTCTCTCCAGCTATGGTGAGATCTTGAGAACAGGATTTAGTCTCATTCATTTGCCATCTCCTGTGTTTATCAACAGAGTCATTTGGCTTGAGCTGAGTACATATTTGCTAAATGAATAAAAGTTTGAACAAACAAGTGAATAAATAAATATTGTAAGTTGATAATAAAGAACGTGAATGACTATCCTTGTGCTTCTAATTGCTGGAACATGAACAAAGTATCTATCTATCTATCTACTTATCTGTCTATCTATCCATCCATCTATTATCTACCTATCTATCTACCTATCTATCTATCTATCTATCCACTATGGTAGCTCATTCTCAAAACATAAACCATAAAATCAAAATCTCATATGAAACAGCATAACAGAAAAGGACAGAAAATACTGTAATATGGCATTCCATTTTCAGCAAACTTCAAGAAATACAAACTCTTCATCATTTGGGTAACCAGAGGGAGATAATGGTCCAATCTCAGCTAAACAGTGCTATTAAAAACACAAGTAACTGAATTTTATGTGCATTCCAATTTCCCTTGTGATTCCAATTAAGATCACATCAATTAAGTGAACTTATCATTTTGCATCATGGAGTTTTTGAAAACTGTATAAAATTCAAGTTGGCATTTTCTCCCTTCCCTGATAAGGAAGGAACATGATTGCATCACACTGATTGCATATTTAGCTCTCAAAGCAGCTGTATAAACATTATAAGCAATAGAGCAAAACAGAAAAAAAAAAAAAAAAGAGAAACGTGTAGAGGCTAAAATCAAAGGGCATATTTCTGAAACAGAGCATGCTATGGGCAGTTGATTCTGAGAGATGATTCAGAAATAGGGATCTAGTAGAGGAGTGGGCGCTGCAGAAGAGAATGAGATGATTATAAATCTCTCCCCTCCCAAAATTCTAGTCATAATCTTTGTACATAGACCCTTAAGTGAACTTCCTTAGTGACCAATTTCCCCATTGTCAGGCTGCCCAGGGCAACATCTCCAGGATGGGAGTATGGGAGGGGGATGGGCAACTGCCTGTTAGACATTCCTTAGAGAGATTGGATTTCTGTTACCATCTTCCCCCCTTTTAGAAAACCTTACAAAATAGCCAGAAGATCTCCAAAATAGCTTAGCATAACTTTCTAGCGATGGCAGATCACCAGTGGTAACCGAGGTTCCCCCTTCTGCCTATGCATGAGCAGTTGATAAGAACTCTCAGGCTATAGAGTCTTTTTACCAGAATTAAAATGCTGGCTCCCATCAGACTAATTTGCATGACCTTCAGTAAGCTATTTAGCCTCTCAGTGCCTCGTTTCCGCTTTTATAATACAAGGAAAATAATTGTAACTACATGGTAGAGTTGATGTGAGAATTAAATGCAATAATGCATGTAAAGCACATTAGGACCATAATACCCCTCAAAAAATGATAGCTGCCACTATTACTGCTCTCACATGTTGCAGCTACTGTTCTAATGAGATTGATCTGTGCAGTATCTGGACTGGGGGTGCTCCCAAAAAACCTGTCCCCAGACTGCACTCTTCTGTCCCTGATAATGCTGCAGAGAGATGTCCCAGAATCACAGGTAGGGCCATCAACGTCAACAGTCTCCTTCTTAGGAAGATAAAATGCATTTTCTCCTTGAAATAAACGTTGGTTGGGTCCCCAGAAAATATAAGAATCTGCCTTAAAGTGCCAATACTATGGCTAAAAATGATATAGTAGAATAAAGATAGAAGATCACATAGTAGAAAAAGGTAGAAAATCAGAGTATGGCATTTCAACTACCTTTTGGGTTAAGTTGGCTTTTGTAAGCTAGTCCACAAACCTGTATACAATCATTACTCTGTATTCTAGGTAAGGGTTGTAATTGGAGTGTGTTTTTTGTGTCTGTGGGGACTTAGTGCATCAAGGTGGGCAGGATAAAGAGGATATCTCCATTTTACAGAGAAAGCAATTGAGGCCCAGGGAGTCTGTTACCCTCACAAGGCTTCAAAGATGAAAATAATACCAATATTCCAGGTCCAGGCAAGATCACCGAGATCTCAGGCCTGAGATAAAGGAGTAGCTCATGGCTGCTGGTAAACACTTCTTCATTGCTTTTCTAGAATGCCTCCCCCACTCCCAACTCCCCCTTCTCTGTAATGTTATATTTCTGTTTCCCTTCAAAATGTCATCTAAAAATTACAAAAGAGAATGGAAGGAAATCCACTGCAGTGTTAACTATGGTTTTCTCTGAGAAATTGGATTATTGTAGTAATAACTTTCTTCTGTGTGCTCTCCTACATTTTCCAAATGTTCTGCAATGAATACCTTATAGAATAGAGTAAGCACATTATAAGTTTTTAAAAATTATCTTAAAAACTCTGCAAAAAATTTCACAAAGCCTTTCTAAACTAACCCCATTTATCTCTAACCACTCCACTCACTCAAAGCTCATGGATTTGGCTCTTGAAAATGTGTACATACTCTTTCTTTTACATTTCTGTTCCTTTCCTTCCTCTTTCCCTTCCTCCTCTTATCCTCCTCACTCTTTTTTTCCCCTTTAAAGTTCATACTACCTAACAGCATCTGTGCCAAGAGCTTCAAAAATTACTCAAATGGTAATGAAAACATTCTAGTTGTTAAAAATTCAAACAATATCAAGTTTTATGGAGTAAAAGGTAAAATACTCTTTTATAATTTCTTCTCTCCTCAAATGCCATTATTCTCTACCTGTAAGTTGTAACTGTTAAATTTAGTACCTATTTTTAATTTTCGCATGTAAATTTTTCCATATTATATGTGTATTTGACTATATATTTGTATGTATGTCTACTGATTATTTTTTTAAACAAATAAACCTGACAATAAATTTTTTTTCCCTGCAAAACAACTGTGATTACTGCTTTGGGATGTTAGGGTTTGACTATGAGTCAAGGGCCTGCAGGCAAGATGGACCAGGCCCATCTTTAAGAGTATCCTTGTCTGAAGGCCATGGCCATGGTGACCTTCACACAACCTCAGCCCCAGTCCAGACCTCACCATGTGGCCACACATACAGTAGCAGTACAAATGGACTGTTGGCTGTTGAACCTACTGATGACAGGTGCAAGTGCCGTGCATAACGTGCTCTCTAAAAATAGCATCCAGAAAGAAAGGGTCTCACGCCTAGCCCTCTGGGTGGCCTATGACAAAATGTTCACCCTGTGAATACTGAGTGGAAACAACACTATCTCAACATACTATCACCTGTGTCCACACTGACAGTTGCAATGAGCTCTGAGAAATCAGCTAGTCGGTTTGATCAAAATGATAAATTGAGGATCTCTTCAAGAGTCTTAATCACAGGAAATCTAAAGAAAAAAGATGAGAAGACTGAATGTGTTTTGCAGGATGAGATTTGATTCTTTCGATTTTCTGCAGCAATTTTGCCTGAGATCCTCTCTTCTCCTACCAGCCTTTCTTAGTCGTGACCTTTTCATAATTTGCTAAACTTCTGCAAACATAAGGGATTCTTGCCTACCATTTGGAAAGTTCTGATGAAAGAAAACACTAGACTTCTGCTTCCTGCATCCCATTCCCATGATAGAAGAGAAGAGAAGAACGCCTCTATAGGAGCTGATTTGGGGGGATGAATTCTAAAACAAGAATCACGAAGCTAGAAGTCATATTTCCCATCTAGGTTGAGGTAAGTACCTCACTTCTGTGCGTTTAAGGAAAACGTGAGTGCAGAATACTCGCCCAAAGAAGATATTCATCTAGCAAGCATTTATTTAGCTGACCACCTGTTGTGTTAGCGCTGCCATATTAGGCAGTGTGGGAGGGGCCCACCACCGTCCTTAACATAAAGTAATACTGCAAGTGCTAAATGATAGGGTTATACAGGTGGCAACCTCCCTTGGGCACCCTCCAAATATTCTCCCTGATTTGATAATCCAAGTCAGCCCTGATATGACATTATGACTAGCACTATTACCTTTACTACTACATAAAAGCACAGAAAAGAGTGACAGTTCAACAGAATGATAGTTTGATCTTTGGTCATCAATTGAAAATCACAAAGGCTAAAATATGAATGTTAAGGGAAAATTTCACTCTAGTCATTTCAAATGCCTCAGATGTAGGTAGATGCTTAAATCTTGTAGAAGAGTAGTTAGTTGCTTCCCTATGAAAGGGTGCTTCTTTATTCTGGTAAAGAATCTAGCTACTTGAGAAGAAACTATCTATGTTAGATTGGAAGAAGTTTGAATACTATGGATTAGCATGGAAGAGGCAGATTTTAGGCCTAAGCCACACCATAAATTACTCGTGAAAATTTCCTCAGTTCAGATCCACTTCTGAACTCTAACTCATCTGAATTCTACCATTTTAGTTGCATATGTTTAGTTGTACTGCCTTGCATATTTTTCTAGCTGTTATATAGGTTTATGTCTTGTCTCCCCAGTCAACCTCTAAGTTCCTTAAGGACAGGCACTATACCTATTTGGTATCAAATAGTCTTTGGTATCAAACCCACCTAGGGTTGGCTTGGCCAGCAGTTGCTGAGAATCACGTGAACCAGTGTGATGAGTGAGCATGCACATGCATCCCTGCCCTTGCCAGGACCTTTGCCCAGCTCTCCCGGGGCTGCTCCATGACCCCGTGGGAGGACAGCATTCCTTGATGGGAGAGCGGCCCCCTGTGATCTGTGTACACTCTGTCCGGTCTGTGACCGGGGTCTCCAAATTTTCCAGTTCACCTTCCAAGTCACAGTCAGTTCCCTGCACAGGTAATTTCTTCTGGCTGGGAGCACGTGGAGCTCACATTCTTGGATGCCGTGGTTACTACTTGGCCATCTGTAGGGGGACAGTAGGTGCCTGCAACATCTGGGCTGCCTTTGGACCCAAATGACCCCATCCTGTGCCCAGCTTCCCTCGTGCAACCTCCCCGCAGGGGCAGGCCAGGTCGCGGGTGAACTGGAACTATTTTTGAGGAGGCTGTTGGCAGAATGTCTTCTCCTCCACTGCCCAAGTATCCCACAGTCTCTATTCTCCATGCCAAGACTGAGTAGAGGATTGAAATAAGAGCAAGAAAGGGAGCAAGGCCAGAGAGGTGAGGGAGAGTTCGCCAAATGGCTTGGTAGAAGTCTGGAGCCGGAGACTTTCTATTCCTGATCCTCCTACTAATTCTGAGGGTCTCCAGAGGCCTCAGTCTGCCTCTGCAACATGCAGTTGTATGGAACTACAATCCTGAGTGAGAGAAAGCAAGAATCTTCTCCTTGTTTTATAGAAACTGAGGCGTAAGAAGGTGAAGTAACCTACCCAGGGTCACAGAGGACGTTCACAACAGGGCCTGATCTCAGAAGAGAATTGGTGCTATTTCCTTAGGTCTTTTTGTTTTTTGAAGGCATGTATCCAGTTTAATTTCAGATCGTCATGAGTTACTGCTCAGGATAACTTCTTTCCTCTTCTCTGGGCACATGGAAGACTATACATTGCCTGCCCCACAATGGGGTTGAGTGAGCCTGTGACTAGTTCGAGACAGGCAGAAGGCTTCAAGAGCCAGTGCATAATTTACTGAACTCTCCTTCTGCCGACTACACAAGTCAAGATACTTTAGACCCTTAAGGCTCTCCATTGACCTGAGATGAGCATGTAGTATGAGCAAGAAATAAACCTTTGCCATTTCAAGCCAATGACATTTTGGAGCTGTAAATTGCTACTTCTGACTGACACAGTATCATGAAAGTGAATTTAAAAGTCCCAGAGCATGACAGCACCAGATTTTTTTATTAGAAAGATCCCAAGAGATAATTTTACATGAAGGAAGTCGAGGGCCAGTTTCCTTGACCCCCTACCCATACTCAGACTTCTTTCTATTTAAGTATACCTTCGAGTGTATTTAGTCCAACTGAATTCTAAGGCATGGGTCTCTTTAAGACATTACCAGGTGGTCTTTGACTTACCACTTGAAAATCTACTTGGAAACCTCTAGTAATGGGGAAGTTGTCACACTTCCAAAACATTCCCTTTCTTTTTTTCAGCAGTCAGTGGTAAAAAGTTTACCTTTAAGCTAAATCAACATTTTTCTGTAATGTATATTCACTTGCCCCTGTTCTTTCTTCCAGCGCTACAGAGAACATGTGTCATTCTCTGTTTATGTAATCCTTCTAAATAATTTAAACAGCATGAACACTCTAAATTACTTCATGTTGAACACTCCCCAGTTCCTTCATTCATTTCTTATGTTAAATTATTTTGAGGTCTTTTATTATTCTATATTTTTCATCAGGACAGGTGCAGTCTGTAAATATACTATTAAAAATACGGCACCCAGGAGTACACATAGTACTGCTGAAAGTATGGCCTAATTTAAATTAGGAGTTTGGGATTAACATATACACACTACTATGTATAAAACAGGTAAACAACAAGGACCTACTATATAGCACAGGGAACTATATCCAATATCTTGTAATAACCTATAATGGAAAAGAATCTGAAAAATTATACACATAATTTTTATAATTATATGTATAATTTTTCAGATTCATATATACAAAACTGAATCACTTTGCTGTATACCTGGAAGTAACACAACATTGTAAATTAACTATACTTCAATTTTTAAAAATGGTAAAAAAAAAATGTGTGGCCTAACCCATGTGAAATGAAATGATGCTATTATATTCCTAGCTCCATTAAACCTAAATTTAACAAAAACAAAAGGCCCCAACTTAAATTCATCAGTTTTAGATCCTGATTCTTTCATTACAATTTTAGCTACACCCTAGGCTTAGTGCTATTCCCCAACTTTAGCTACATGCTCCTAGGAAATCATCAGTCATTGATACACATAATGTTGAACTGGACAGGGGCAAGATGGATTTCTGAGGAACACCAGAGAAGACATCAATTGGACAGTAATGATTCTTTGAGTTCATTCACCAAGCATTTGTATGTTCTCCTAGTTGTACTACCACAACTTACACTGCTCTGTCCAATACACAAGGTATGAGAGAACCTATGAATCCTTGCCAAATTACAGAATATGATGTTTACTCTATTCCCCTAACCTGCCAGTCCAATGATAACCTGTCACAAAAGGATATGTAATTAGTTTGCTACCCTCTGCTTTTACTAAATCCCTACTGGTTACTAGTGACCAAATCTCCATCTCTAAGTACATATAACATGTTCTAGAACCCTATTTAGGATTACTAACATGTGTGCTGGTTCATCTATATTTTTCCGTTTGGATATATTGTGCCTTCATTTACCCAACATGTGTTCTGTTTCTCATGCTTTCTTGAAGAAAACAGGCTGTGCGTTAGCAGTGTTATTTACATATACCCTTGAGTACCCTGAGATAAAATTTGTTAAAACCAAGAGACATAAGAAAACCAAGAGCAGGTTGTATTTTCTTAGAATTTTTTTCACTTATTCTACTGATATTTGTTCTATCCATTCTTGTCTGAAAAAATCATTCTGTCAGAGAAGACAAGTATGAATTAGGAAGTTGAGAATAAGAGTTTATAATCTAGTGAACTCAAGAAGCTAGGGTTCCTGCTTTTTGGGGGCTCCATGAATTTGGAAGCACAATGTTTGTAAATGTTTACTGCATGCTCCTTCTCTCCTCTTCTTTCATCCCTTCACCCCTTAACATCTTTCCCCCACTTCCTCTCTCATAAACCCTTTTCTATCTTTGGTCTATAGTATAATAAGATTCTCTAAAGAGTCTATGGTCCTTGATATCTTAACGGAAAAGAGACATTATCTCTCATCTTTTTTCCTGGTGCTTACTGTGTATAGTGAGATATTCCGTAGATTTGGGTTGGGTAAGCAAACAAATACTTCAGTGTTGTTCTGTCTTTTCCAAGAAAAGACAGTTTCCTCATTTTTATTCATGCTTCAAATAAATGTGTCTTAAAAAAAAGGGTCCTTTTCCCCCCTGAGCTCTTTTTAAGCTTTAGTTTTTCCTGACTCTAAGCCTGTATGCATGCTGTACTTTCTTTTTTTAATACATTCTACTGCTTTTATGATCTTCTTATCGTTTTTTAACATGAGTTCACATTGATTTCTATAATTAGAATATAATTAGAATACTTCTTCCCTGTCCTCACGGGATAAACTTTACGCATAGCTAAGTTCCCACTGGTGGCCTTTGACAGTGCGCTGCTCAGATCTCACTTTCCGAGCACCAGTAGTAGCAAGGAGCATAATTATTGACAATCTCCAGGCCGCTATGCCTCCAGATCCACCCCAGTGTTTGCGCAGAGGCCATGCTTCCCTCAGGCTGTTCCCAGCCAATGTCTGAAATAGTCGGGCTACTCTGGCAATGGTGGGGTTCCTGGAGCAGGGCCATTCAGGCCCAATGTTGGACTCCTCTATCAGGCAATTTGTGCTCAGGAACTGCCCACTGACTTCGCTGAGATGTTCTCCAAGCCGTCCTACACAACTGTCTTAGCACAGCCTAACTCGATAACTTCACTCCTCAGGGTGAACTGGTCCCTTGCTTGTTTCTCTGATATAAGCTGTGATAGAATGGAAGAAAAAGGTCAGAGGCTCCAGACCTGGCAGTCCATTGATTCCTTACCTTTCTGGTCTTTGGCTTTCCAAGTTCTCACTGGGAAGGATAGTGAAACCCACGCCAAGTACTGTTTCCATTATAAGAGCTGTCTTGTCTTTTGGGGGCCTGAGGGGTGATTATCTTTTCATTTGCCCTGGGGTGCTATAGTCTTCTTAATTTAGTTTTCATCAGCAAAACTAACGATACTTGAGATACTAAAATCTACCACTTTCCCATTTATGTCTTTTTTCTATCCCCCCCATTATCTGTGTAGGGAAAATCTGTCAAACCTCAACAGATATTTAGAAAAGAATCCGTGATTAAGGATTCTTGCGTTTGAATAGAAATAGCAGTTGAAAATTTTCCTTGGATGAGAAGCTAGCTTCTGATATTGCCTAAGATGGGACCAGTCAGCAGCATGTCAGACTTCAGTGTTGTTTGATAAACATAGAATCCTCATTTCTAGGGAAGTCTGTCTCCAGTGACTGTGGCAAGTAGGATGAAAAAATAAAAGACAAGAGAAAACAAAACCCAAGCCACTAGCATTTGAAAAGGCAGGCACTTCGATTTCTCCATATGACCTTTGAAGCACTGATCGTTAAAGCGGAAATAATCAGAGTACAAGAGGCAAAGTGGTGATAAAACAGAAAAGTCATTATAAAACAGAAAAGCCACTATTGAGTGAAATGTAATTTCAAAAAACACAAACTCTTATAGTACTCATTGCCATGTTTGGATGTCGACATGCCATCGAAGATGAAGTTTACGAAGTGTAAGTGATTATTATTAATCTCTCTAGTTACAAAACCAAAGTGTCTGTTCCATATTCTATAAATTTCTGTAATAAGTAAGTATGATAGGGGAGGTTTTATAGTCTAAGGAATCCTTTTAAGGTTCCCGAAATCACTCCATTTCAGAAGCCCTCTATCCTGCCAATGACCAAGGTTTGTGGGTAAGTCAGGCCTCCCTCTCTGAATCCTATATTTGTTCTGGTCCCAGGGACAAAAATGCCCTTTCTGACTTTACACGTGGGTTTACAGAATAGATCCACATATGCAATAAGCCAACTATTTTCCCTATAATTTCTCCCTCAATTTGCTTCCTGGAAATAAGTGGGTATAACTCTCTTTGTAAGACTTTGGCAAAATACCGAGGAAGCAGGGACAATGCAGAGCCTATGTGTTAAGATCTGCCTCAGCTGGATAAGATACCAAAGGTTTAATTTCCTCACCAAAGATGTGCATCCTATGTATCTTGCGTTATTATACATAAGAATGAACATACATTGTTATCTAGAATTACACAACCCACGCAGACAACATGTCAGTGATTTCTGCTTTTCTGCAATGCTTCTAATATCAAAAACATTTTCATTTCATAGTCTGCAACCTGGGGGACTGACTTCTATAGATTTTATTTTCCTTCTGGAAAAGCAACCATAGCTTAAATGTAGGCTGATAATAAGCAGAAGAGTCAAGAAGAAAATCATTTTGATCTCTATATATGATGAGAGAGTAACCTACTGTGTGTGTGGGGGGGTGGAGGACAGCCACAAAAATGCTTGAATGAGTTGTCCAAAAAGTAATCAGAAAGTAGCTCATGAGTAATTTGTGTGATATTAAAGAGTAAGAAGGAAAAGGATGCAGAGTTGGGACATCCTGTCCCTGAGTTTTGTCACTCCCTCTATTCCCAGTTGTCACTTCTTTTAGCCTTTGCCTTAAATGTCGCTTACCTAGGAAACTCTCCTGACTAGTCCTGCCCCATGGTGATTACTCTCTTAGCCATGTCTGTTTAGCACCCATTCAAGGTTTGGTCCTAGATCATCGCATATTTGCTCAATGAGTATTTTTTCCCTCATTGTTTCAGGTAGCTAACATTGTTTGTTAATGGTGGTGGTGTAGGTGATGATGTCGGCCTGATCACTGAGAATTTAAGAGGAGAAAAAATAAACTTGTGAATAGAGTTTTTCATCCTCTTCTGTTTTTCATCCTCTTCTGTGTTTAGTATTATAATTAATAGACGTAAAATAAGCACGTGGTCATGGGTAGGCACTTGAGTTGCCTGGAATTTGCACCAACACCTAAGTCCTTGCTACTCCATGAGAGGTCTGAGGACCAGTAACATGATATCACTTAGAAGCTTCTTAGTGAGGGCAGTTTCTAGCCTTTGTGTCTCTTTAAATCCTGTTGGTGCTGTGCCCATTGTGATACACGTTAAGTAATAACAGCTAAAACTTGAGAAGTCACTACGTGTTACATATTTTACTAAGCACTCACACATTATCACATTAAATACAATCACTCTACGAAGGTTCTGCTGTTTCTTTTTTTTAATAATGAGAAGACCAAGGCCTTAGAGAAGTTAGCAAGCTGTTGACTGGAACTTGAATCCACGTCCGTTTGATCCAAAAGTCTGAGATGTTACCAACCCGGTTCTATTGCTCTCTGATGGATTGATGACTAAACAAATATATTTGATGTTAACCTGATACAGTGGAACTGAGACCTGCTTTCATCCAGCCTGGACGCTGTCCTGATAGAAATATTTCTTAAGGGGCAAAAAAAACCAAACAATCCTTCCCCTGTATAACCTCTCCGATCTTTTCTGCATCCTTTCTATCCTGCTTTTCTCCCTGCTGCTGTATTTATTAACTCCCTTCCCCTCTCTTCTCTCTCTTTTTGGTTTAAGACCATAGTCTGTGTCCTCACCTTGCGTGAGTCCTCCGAGGACAGCATTTGGCCTGGCCAGGCCGAGGGGCACTGCACGAGGAGATTTTTCAGGTCACAGAGTGGATGTGTTTGCCGAGTGGAAGAATGACCTTTCATTCCCAAACACCCAGAGGGCCAATCAGTCTGTTCTCGCTCCACTGAGAAAAGTGAATGGAGTGCTTGCCACTTGAAACGAGAGTAAAGAATAAGTAACTCTAAAAATACACAAACCCCAAGCCCCTCAAAGCCGAGACAAATCTGAAACACTTTGCGTTTTAGGGCACCCTGTGTCTGGCAGGTGATGGAGCCTTTTCTCCTGCCTCCTCTGACCATGTGAAAAATCACTTTACTGGAAAAAATTCCCATCAGGCCAGCGAACATGTGCACATTTGCACCTCAGCTGTACGCTGCCCCCGGCATGTTCTCTTCTCTCGGAAGCACTGGGGCCAGCGTTTCCACTCGGGTGCCAGGCAGGATGCTTATGTAACCATCACCTGCCAGGAGCCACTGACCTACACGCTTGCCCTGGACAACCACACCACCTTGACAGACACGAATGTGAGGCCACGGAGCACCCAGGGCAGCTTTGTCAGAATAGATCCTGCCAGAAACATAGACTCCAGAATGGGTCAGGGGCCAGGAGAGACGACGCTCTGGGAGAACTTCCAATGGGAAAGACAGTGCTCAGGTGGGATCTCCCACTCCATGGGGCTCCCAAATACATGCTGATGCCACAGCAAAGCAAAGACGTCAAATATTTCTGCCTTTGAAGGCCAATAAGTCACACCCTCTACAGTATATGCATATGACCATAATTAATGTTTCTGTGTTCAGGAACTTTCAATTTGACAGTCTTCCTTAAACCTGGGAAGTACCTAGAATTAGCAATCAGAGCAGCTATATGTACCATTCATCTCTGGAATTCACTATCTGTACAGCCTTGGGTACATCACTGGCTTTCAGAAGGTTTCCATTTCCTTAGGTGACAGGTTGGCTCAATTTTGCTGGTCTCTCATGTGGCTTCAAATTCTGGTACTCTCTGATTCTAGTGATCTCAACTTTAGTCTGCTACTTCTCAGGCTCATTTTATCCACTCCAATCTGAGGAGAAAAAGAGGTATGACTAAACGTTAAAGTCTGTAGCTTATACCACAATCCTCCTTCATCAGCCATACATTTATATTCATCAGTGACAGCTGAATACACTTATATACAGCTAGAAACCTTCCCCAGCTTGTGGAATCCATGTCAATGTACTTGTCCAGAATCTTATATGGGCTCATTTAATATAGTTCATTCACACTGGGCTCTAGCATCGCCCTCCTGCGAATAAGGAGGAAAATTAATTTAAAAACCTTTCTAGAAGAAAGTGCCTTTGCACTCCAGCCCATGACCTAAGTGTTGAAATTCAATTACATTAGGAGAGATCACAATTAAGATGCAATTTAATGACTCCTCATTTTATGTAGATGACATTTCTGATTGCAAAGAATCAATAAACTTTGTTTAAGCAGCTCATCACCTGCCCATCTAAACGTTGCCTTGTCCCTTCTTTGCTAAATCTTTAATCTCATGAGCCAAATGGAAGAAATGTTCCTGGAAATTTCAAGAATGAAATAACGAAGCCACTCAGCTTTTCCCCAGAAGGCCGTAGATTGTAACCACTGTACAGATTGTTTTCTAACTCAGAGCTTAGATTATTTCAAAGCCCTACATGCAGCCAACAAGGTTCTTTCTAAAAGCCACTCTTATTCAAATGCCTGAAAGACTTCTAAAGTGATTTGAAAGACATTTCTGCATCTTGTAGAAATGAATCCTTGTAGAAGTCTGCCCTCATGTAACCAATTCCATGCTCCATCAAACATATATTTTGGTCAGCAACACAAAACACAGAAGTAATAGTCATTATCCCTGGAGGGAAAGAGAAATGAATTTGCAAATATCTATTTAGAATCCCATTTGTAGTGAATTCATTTAAAACCAAAATCATACAGACTTGTCACTCTATTATGGCTATTGTCACCATAATGCTGTGTAACAAACCACCCCCAAACTTAGTGCCTTTCAGTAACAGGCATTTATTGTCAAGTTCACAGGTGTGCAGACGTATGGTGCTTCAGCTGATATGAGCTGAATTAGGTCAAGTGGTCCTGCTACAGGCTTGGCTCCAGGCTGGAGACTGGGTTCAGTTACTCTTACGTGTGTTTTCTTGTTCCAAACTGAAAGGGCAGCGGTGACCAAGGCACAGTCTTCTGATGATTAATCACTCAAGGACACAAGATAAAAAAATTGCAGGAGCACATTTCAGCCTTCTGCTTGGGTCCTGACTGCTCATGTTCCTTTGGTCAAAGAGTCACACGGATAATCCAGTGTCAACGGGTGGGAAAGCACACTCCACCCTGAGTTGGAGGGGAGAGAATTTTTACTAAACAATATCCCAAACTATCCCAAATGTCTTTAGCTCAGACATTTAAATAAAAACCCTTTGGTAACAGTCTGGCTATTTCTGATCCTAGTGATACAGGTTTTCTAGATTTATTAAAAATCAGTAGTTCATAAAGATATTTAAGTGAAGTAGCTACTTTTCCAATAGGTTGTTTTTATTTAAAACTTTCTTCGTAAAGCTCTCTGCTTCCTTTGCTAGAGCATATGGTTAATATTTTAATAAGGAAGAGATCAGTGGAAGGTTTATTTCAATTCAATCTTTGGCTTAGAGTCAGAGCATCCCAAGATGGTTTTGAGACATCTAACCAACTTGGTGTCCAAAAGCCCTATAAATGATTTTTCTTAGTTGTCAGTTTTTTTTTTTTTTTCAATCACAGATATAAGCGTTTTACCTCTTTAGAGTTAAATGGATAGGTTTATCATTTTCCCTGGTTCTTCTGTTCTCTTTCCCTTGGTTCTTTGAATACCCTCCCTACGAAACATCAGCACAGAAAGAAAGGTCAGAATTATCTATCAGCAATGAGCCTGACTCCTGTGCTCCCCAGGCTGCATGTTTATCCTCACCTAACTTCCCTTTGAAGAGAAAATGTTCTTTCCCTAATGGAAATTAAATTATTTACTAGCTATTTCTGTTGACTAGGTCACTTTAAGGCAGTTTCTCAATATGGGCACTAACGACATTTTAGGCCGGATAATTCTTTGTCGCAAGGGGCCTGCCCGTGCACTGTAGGATGTTTAGCAACATCCTTGGTCTCTCTCCCTAGATTCAGTAGTACCACCCCCTGTATCACGACAACCAGAAACGTCTCCAGTCATTGACAAATCACACCGTCAATACCACCTCTGGATGGGGATATACATATACATATAGCTGATTCACTTTGTTGTACAGCAGAAACTAACACAACATTATAAAGCAATTATACTCCAATAAAGATGTGGAAAAGAAATCACCTCTTGTTGAGAACCACTCTTTTATAGTAACCAACATTTAATTCGGATACAAAGCAAGAACATTTCTGAACTTAGACCAGAAACTTTTCTTATAGAACAGTTTAAATTAACCTTAAAACAGAAACCTAACTGAAGTTTATTATAATATAAAGTTTTTTTTTAACTGAAATGTATATGTGTGTGTGTATACACACACACACACACACACACACACACACAGACACACACATATACATACATATATATATATTCATTAAACAGCTTTAGAAAACACATAAAAGGAGAGTCCTGCCACCGAGAAAGCCTTCTGAAATGAATGATTATAATTTGTGATCACTAACACGACAGCACCCCATCTGCCTGGCATACTCTCACCATCACAGGAACTATTAAGATTTTCATTTTACACATGAGGAAAATGAGGCAAAGAGAGTGTAAGTAACACACCGGAGGCCCTGCAGCTAGTAAAATGCAAGCTAGGACTGGAGATGCCTGAGTTTTATGTCTCTCAGGAAGGAGGCCAGGACTCCATTCTGTTAGGTCATATGTCTTTCAGAGCTTAGGAGTCTCCTCGGGAATTTTAGCACACCTTTTACATCAACAATTGTATCAAAGAGAAGGGTGGAACGAGGTCCCCTTGAAAGGAAGCAGAGTAATAGTTTACCAGGTAGAATCAACCGTATCCTGCCAAATTACTCCCTCCTTAAGCACTAGCCTGGGACACTCATGCTGCTTCCCGAAGGGCCTCTGCATGGGCAAAGCACAGAGATGCCCAGGTAAAGTGATCTGAAATTCCGAACCCTTGGAAACTAAAATACCTACCCTTTCCTACCATAAGGCCTGAATTTCTTACCAATCATAAAGTTTAGCCTCTTAGGGTCCGTGGTTGGAGTGGGTGGTGCTTGTGCAGATGTGTGCTGCAGGGATGGCTGGTCGCCTGGGAGCAGATGCGTGCTCCTCTCCAGGGCCGGGCAACAGGCACGTTTCTGCTGGGCTGCTCCTCAGACCAATGGTGTCCATCTGCATCTTGTTTCTCGGCCAAAGGACCCCCAACGCGAGCTCGACCCTGGGACATCCTGTGGCCACCTGACTGGGCCTTACTTCCGTCAGGAGTTGGACATCTTCACCTCCAAAATTCTGCAAGTCCTTCTTCCTGGCGGTCACTTCTATGGCTTCCTGGTCCTCAGCACTTCTCTCTGCCAAACAGCACCATCCGTGCCTGTCCGAGGACCCAGGCGTGGCCACCATGGCAGGTGGTTGTCACAGCCATCCAAACCTTCTGCCACAAGAAGCACCTCACCAAAATACAACTCAACTGCTGCGTCCTGTCACTTTAGGTGCAATCCCAAATTCCTATTCTGATATGAAGTTTAATGTCCTTGGAATGCTGTTTGCGGCCCTGGGTGTTTAGCTGCATCACTTTATCCAGTGTGGGTAGGAGCCAAACATCATGGGTTGGGTGTAAACACCACGCAAGTGCAGGGCTACTAGGCGCTGGTGTCTTCTGCTGCGTTGTCGGTGGCTGCGCCCTCCTTTGAGTCAGTGTGTGTGGAGGAGAACACTGTGGTCTCTGGTCAGTTTCTGCTTTGTTTGTGGGGCTGCTGCCTGGAATCATAGCTGTCAGGGTGGACTTATCAATTTACTGGATCAGTGAGTACACTTTAACGGTCACCCATGACATAACTGGGCACTTCAAGTTCTGACTTGCTTTATTTGGAGGATGTTTTATTTAAACATCTACTGTCAACTAATCAGGGTCTTGGCATGTTATGCAACTATTTGGTATTCTTGCCTCTGCCCATTTTAAACTCAGTAAATAGTAAGGAAGTATAAATTGGTACAAGGTACTCAACTGGGTTTTTGTGGGAAAAAAATTCACCCCAAAAAGATAAAAAAAAAAAATGTAAGTATGCCAACTAGGTTCAAAGAAGCAAGAAAAAAAATTCCATTGCAAAATTTATTGGAGGATAGTCTGCAAGATGTTAAGACAAGGGAAATTTTATTTATAAGTGTGACCCTTGTTTTTAGAGTCTTTCTTTCTTACTTAATGACTTAAAATAAAAATGGCTTAGACTTTTTTTCAAATAGGATTTTATGAAGTACAAACACCCATGTGTTACCTCACATTCACATATTCACTTACCCTAACACAAGGTCTCATCAGTTCCTCCCTGGTGTCAGACCCTATTCTGGGCACAGGAATGAGTTAGACCCAGACCTGGGCCTGGAGATTTACTGGACCAGCAAGCCCAGGGGTCTGACTCTGACACTTGAGGCCTCCTACCACCTGCTGTTTCCCACAGCTGGCCTCACGGTGGCCAGTTTTGAACTTTGGTAGCCACATAATACACCCTGCTCACACATCTTCCCCTGGACTTTCCCTGACCTTTCTCTGTCCACACAGTCCAAATTTCCACATCTCAAGATTGAGCCTACAGGCAGTGTGGATCTTTGGAGACCTTCTGAACTGAAAATATGGAGGCCTGGATTTGCCACTGCCTCTCTTCCTCTAGTCTGAATGACGAATAGCTTGAGAAGTCTGAATACTGGTCATCAATTGTGTTCTGACCTGCTCCAGGCCCCTGCAATGTGATGCTGCCGGTTATCTCATCAGGAGCAGAATTTACATCTCCACCCCTGACCGCCTACTGGCCATGTGACTTGCCTTGGCAAATGGGATATTAGCAAGTGTTACACAAGCAGAGGTTTGAGGAACATTTGCTGTTTGGGGTTTGCCCTCTTGCTGCTGTTGAAACCTTGAGAAGACCATGCAGGTGAGACCAGCTAGCCCACTGACCATGTAGCAAAGCTAACTGACAGAGTGAACAAATCCTTTCTGTTTTTTGGTCCTTGGTTTTTGGTTAGACTGGAGACTGAAAATAACTGTAGTATTTAGAGTAAGAGTTTGGGAGTCAAACAGACCTGGATTCAAATCCCAGGTACTTTCCCTAGATGAGCAGCACAGGCAAAGTTGCTTCATTTCTCTCAATCTGAGTTTCCATAACCATAAAATAAGGGCAAAAATAATAACTTTTTTGGGCTATTGTGAGGATTACATGAAATGTTGTAAATAAGATCCCCAAGTCAGTACCTGGTTCTTACTAAGAACTTAATGGAGTACTGATTACTATCATAATTATTATTTCTACCACTACCATTGTATACTTGCAGTCTCATCCCACCACCATCTTCTCATTCAAGAAAGTCTTTCCTGACTCCATCTCCCATACTCCTCCCCCCAGCCTCACCCCACAAGCCCTTGGCAGCCTCTCATAATACCTTAACTCTCAACTCATATCTAGTTCACCAGCTATGATTTTTCACACTTTTAATCTTGGAATAATTTTAAATTCACAGAAGAGTTGTAAAGATAGTAGAGTGTCCATATACCCTTAACATCTTACATAACCCTAGTACACTTACCAAAACTAAGAAATGATCATTAGAACAGTGTTACTAACTAAAATGCAGACTACTTGAATTTCCCTGGTTTTCCCACAAGCATCATTTTTCTGTTCTGGGATTCAATCCAGGATAACATGTTGCATTCAATCATCATGCACCCTTAGCCTCCGTCAATACGTGACAATTTCTGGCTTACCTTGTTTTCTATGACCTAAACAGTTTTGAAGAGTACTGGTCAGGCATTTTATAGCATGTCTCTCAATTTGGGTTTGTCTGATGCTTTTCTCATGGGTAGACTGAGGTTAGGGGTTTTTAAAAAGCCGCCACAGAAGAGAAACACCATTCTCTTTACATCACATTAAGGGTGCTTGATATGCACATGACTTATCCCTAATGATGTTAACCTTTATCATCTAGCCAAGCTAGTTTTTGCCAAATTTCCCCACTGTGAGTTTACCCCCTGCTCCTTCTAAATTTTCTGTCTGGAAGCAACTCACTCAGCACAGCCCATAATCAAGAGGTGGGGATTTAAGTTCCACCTCCTTCATGGTAGAATAGCTATACAAATTATCTGGGATTCTTCTGTATGGGAGATTTATCTCCTCTCCCCAATTATTTATTTATTCAATCATTTGTTTATATCAGTGTGGACTTAGGGATATTTTTTACTTTGTGTTATAATCTAATACTATATTTTTTATTTTGTTCCTCAAATTGTCCTAGCCTTGGTTAATGGGAGCACTTTAAGTTGGCTTCAGTGTTGCTTTGACATAACCCCATCATTTATATTTTTGAGAACTTCTTTACATTATGGCATTTCAAGTTGCTCTAGGCTCATCTTATATTTTTTCCTGCCCTAGTCCTACAATCAGCTATTTTTCCAAGGAATCCTGTTTCTGTTTACAAGAGAATGATATTAAAAATAAAGATCAGGTTGCTGGGTATGTTCATTGCTACTGGGGTTCATTGCATCTGGGCCCTTTCAGCAGAGAGAACAAAGAAATATATATGTGTGTATGTGTGTGTGTGTGTGTGTGTGTATATATATATATATATATACTAACCAATATTTATACACACATTTTAAATATTTCTGTGTGTGTGTGTGTGTGTGTATCTCTATAGCTAGCTAGGTAGATAGACAGATATAAAATCATAAGTTCATGCTGACTCTTTGACTCTAATCCAGCAGCCCAGGATTCACTGTAGACTTCCTTCATTTTTTATTTGTGACTTCTTTCTTTGACAGCGAGAGTCCTGATTCCCATTATCTATAGTTTACTTACTTATTTGTTCAATTTTAGTGTAAGTGAAAAGTGGTTTCAGAGTTCAGCAACCATTTTTAAATTTTTGTGTTTACTTTCTTATTTCTTGATCTTTATTTTATGTAGTAATCTGTTCTTGTTTCAAGGATGCAATATGCTTTTTCATGTTCTCAGGCCATTAGTTATAATTTTCTGAGGTTTTCCTTCTCTTTTATCCTTTTTATTCTTTCTCTCTGTATTTGTGTGTGTATGTGTTTGTGTTGTGTGTGTTGTATTTTTGTATTGTATGTATATTGTATGTGTTGGTTTACATGTTGAAGAACTTCTCAAGTGTCTTGTAAACCTTTGTTGCCTATGCATATTTAAGAGTGGGACGCTATGTGATGGCCGTTGTCAGCCTGTGTACGGGGTGGCGCCACAGACCGTGAAGCGGCTAAGCACTGAATCTTGGCAGACCAGCCCTGGGAGAGGACTAACTAAGCAGTGACAGCCCAGAGGGCCTGGGATGTGGTCCAGGTTGGGTAGCGATGGCCATGGAAAACAGTATGGAGGTTCCTTAAAAAACTAAAAGTAGAGCTACCATAGGATCCAGCAATTCCACTCCTGGATATATTTTCAGAAAAAAATAAAAATAATTTGAAAAGATACATGCATCTCAATGTTCATAAGAGCGCTATAATAACCAAGACATGGAAACAACCCAAGTGCCCATTAACAGACAACTGGCTTAAGAAGATGTGATATATATATATACACACATACACATATACACACAATGGAATATTACTCAGCCATAGAAAAGAATGAAACATTGCCATATGCAGCAACATAGATGGACCTAGTGAGTATTATACTTAATGAAGTCAGTCAGACAGAGAAAGACAAATATATGATATCACTTATATGTGGAATCTAAAAAATAATACAAATGAATCTATATACAAAGCAGAAACAGACTCACAGACATAGAAAACAAACTTATGGTTACCAAAGGGGAGGGCTGGGGGAGGGATAAAGTAGGAACATGGGATTAAGAGATACAAACTACTATACATAGAATAGATAAGCAACAGAGATTTGCTGTATAGTACAGAGAACTGTATTCAATATCTTATAATAACTTATAATGGAATATACTAAGAAAAAAACCTGAATCACAATACTGTATACCTGAAACTAACACAATATTATAAATTAACTATACTTTAATAAAAAAAAAGGAAAGAGGGGGGCCCTAAAGGCTGATTGCAGTTTATGTGTGTTAGGGGTGGGTCAGGGGGATGAATGGGAATAGAGGAGACGTAGAGTCTGGAGGGATTCACTGAAGGTTGATCTTTCACTGGGGACCCCCAAGTTTCAGTATCTGGAGATATTTTCTTTGGGGTCATTAAATCTCTTTATCAGGTGAGGCATGAGGGCATGGCTTAAAGAACATTGAGTGGGATGCAGAAGCTGCTTTGTTTGGGGTTTGCTTTTCTTAGTAGATTGCAATCTGATTCAGTCAGGATTCTGACAAGAAACAGAAAGTCCACTTAAGTGGCATATTAGTTTGCTATGGCTGTTGTAACGAATTACTGCACAGCTGGTGCTTAAAACAACAGGAATTTATTCTTTCACAGTTCTGAAGGCCGGAAGTCCAAAAACCAAGGTGTCAGCAGGCCCACCACCCTCCCTCCAGAATCTCTGAAAGAGAATCCTTCCTTTCTTCTTCCAACTAATAGTGGCTCCATGAGCTCGTTGGCTTGTGTCTGATAACTACTCTAAATTTCTGCTTGCATCTTCACATGGCTTTCTCCTCTGTGCTTTTGTCTTCTCTTCTGTCTCTTGTAAGGAAACTTATGGAATTTAGGGCCCATTTGGATAATTTAGGATAATATCATTCTAGATCACATCCGTGTGGACTCATTTTCCATGCAGGTTGTGGAGGTTAGGACATGGACGTAAAATAATCATATTAAGGGTTATTAAAGGAACCAGCATAAGCATTAAGGCACCCATGGACTTAGCAACAGCATGAAGGCATTACCTCTCTAGACTTCAAGGAGAAAGGGAAGAAAACTGTTATAGGACCTTAGTGAGAGATAGTGCCTTAGAGCAGAATCCTAGCAGTAATCGCAAAGGGATAAAGCCACTGCCATAGTTGTGGTATAGAAGAGAGGGAAGAGTGAGGCAAGGTAGACCTTGACCCCTCCTTCTTCTTGCCTGCCAGTATCTTGATTGTGTCTACCAATGGCCAAACCCAGATGGAAACCAAAGGACCTAGGAACTGGAAGATTCAGTCCATAGGGATTATCCCCAGCAGCTCAGAGCAGATCAGAGAAAGTAAGGAGCATGGATCTTGGTAGGAGAATGGAGAATAACCAACTCAGGGTGTTTCTTTCTTCTTCAGTCCTTTATCTTTGATTCCTAGAACAAAAGTTCACTAATCCACAAGTCAAATTAATAAATATAAGGAAGGTTGAATGAGATACTTATAAATAAGATAAATGTCTTGGCAGTGAATATCTATAACAGAGATGCAACTAAATCAAATGGAAGTCCTTTTCTTTATTAGATTTTGGACATCCAAACACATTCATAGCTATGTGATTTATTTTCTATTTTTTATTTTAAAATACAGAAATCTACAGAGAACAAATCTATAGCATATTGAATTATTTTAAGGTCAAGACCCTTGTAACTCTACCCAAGTCAATAGTAGAATTTTGGTAGCCCCTCAGAAGCACTTTTATATATTTTATCTCAATTACAGCCCCCTCCATCCTCCAAACATAGAGAATATCCTTATTTTTTAAAATAGTGATCACTTCCTTTCATTTCTTTAGGGTTTTATCACCTAGGCAGTATAGTTTAGACTTGCCAATTTTTTTAAAAAAGCTAAGTCTCTTTTAATTAAAAGAAAATTAATTGTGGCAAAGTACACATAACATAGAACTTTACCATTTTAACCACTCTTAAATATACAGTTCAGTGGCATTAAGTGCCCTCACATTGTTGTACAACCATTACCATTATCCGTCTCTTTTCATGTTGAAAATGGAAACTCTGTAGACATGAAACAATAACCCATTTACACTCCTCCCAGCCCCTGACAGCTATTATTCTAATTTTGTCTCTATGAATTTGACTATTCTAGGTACTTCATATAAGAGGAATCATGTAATATTTACTGCTTTGTGACTATATTATTTCACTTACATAATGTCATCAAGGTTCATACATGCTGTAGTATATGTCAGAATTTTCTTCCTAAAAAGGCTGAATAATATTCCACTATATGGCTATACCACATTTTGTTTATTCATTCATTCACTGATGGACACTTGGGTTGCTTCCACCTTTTGGCAATCATGAATAGTGCTGCTGTAAACATAAGTGTACTAAGCCTCTTTATATCTAAAGTGTTCCACTCTAATTTTTCCATTTCTTTAAAATTGAAGAACTAGTTGCTTGAACTCTAGGGTTTCCCATTGCCTGGATTTTTCACATTGCACATTCATGGTGCACTTCAACCTGTTCCTCTCTCCTCTGTATTTCTTGAAAATGGTCCGCTAGATCCAGTCTTTATTAGTCTCAAGTTTAATGCCTTTAGCAATATTATAGACAGTGGTGTCATGCTCTCTCATCAGGGAGCACATGAGGTCTGGTGGTTGTTTTTGGCTTCAATGTTATTAACCATTAATGACATAAATTCATTGGGGGTTGCAAAATGGTGATATTTGCATTCATTTTGTTTTCATTTATTCACTACAATACTTTTATAAAATGATTCTCTCCTTCATGTACTATTTAGTTACCCAGTGACGTAGTTCATAGAGGAAAAAAGCAGGATAAATACTTGATTCTTTCTTTTTACATATCCAGTTTTCAAAGCAACTGATTTTTACATTATTTTGAACATCCTTGTCAACACAGACATTTTAAAGTATTTTATGAATTTCAAAACATTATGACTGTTACTTATTGAAGCTCAAATTAGTCTATCTTTGGCCAATGGAAATGTTTCCAAGTTAGCTCCTAAGTCCTTTTCATGAGATCCCAATAGTCTATGATAGCTTCCTTGATTTTTGGTATGTCAAGACATTCCAAGGTCTTCTTGTCTTTTACTGCCTCAGATGTATAACCAGCTATTTCTCCAAGAAGCACTGATATCCCTTAATGAGAATTGTACATCAAAAGCATAATCCGGATATTGAGGATGCTCATGGTTACTGGCTGGTTCATTGTTTCTAGGCATTTTGAATGGACAGGTGGATCTATCTATTTACCAACCATCTATATATTACTCTGTGAGTTCGTAATCATAGTTCCAGTCCAATTCAGAACCACAGGGCTTTTATTTAACTTGCTGATATTACCTCTGTATCTCCTTTCTAACACAACAAGATCCTAGTTCTGAATGACACAGGGAGTTGTAGAATTTAAATAACCCAAGATTAGTTGTTTTATTCCATATTCAATATAATAGGCTCGGAATACTAATAGCATGAATTATGATTATTTTGATACAAAATTTGTATATGCTATACCTCTATCTACTCCAGTTTTTAAATAGTTACTCTGTATCTACATTGTCAGATCACCACATATTATAAACTCTCTCTTTTAACACTCACGTAGCCTTAGTTCTCCTAGTAACTTTATATAACACACATCAACAGTCCTCATATCGATGCCTGCTTAGTCATTTTGGTTGTCTGAAGCTAATTCTCTAAGTAGATTTCCTTAGGAAATGCTCATAGGAACAATATGTTGGAGTTTTTGCACATTGATGGCCGTATTCCTGTATACCGAATATAGTCTGTATTCCTATCCTTTTACACCTGGCTTTTAATTGCCTGTTACTTACTCTCAGCTGTTCATTATCTTTTTAAAGTACACCAGTGGTGTTCAGAAATAGTCATCCAATATTGTTATCTTTTTATCTACTACTTGCTCCCTACCTCTAAATTTTCTGATACATGGTTTCTGCTAGAGCATTCCTTCACCACCCAGTTGGCCACTGGGTGACAGGAACCTGTCTTGTGTTTGTTAGAATATGTCTTCTGAGGCAAAATTCTCAGCAACATGTTGTATTCTTTTAATATTTCATTTATTTTTAAAAATTTAGCTATGCTCCCTTAAATTATAGTGTTTATCAATTATTGTTTCCTTGTGCTCATTTTCTTCTTTGGAAACTCCTATCTCTATATTATAGGTCTTCTTTTTCTTTTTTCCGATATTTGTCAAAATGCTTTTATAACTTTCTTCAGTTCATTCCAATTTTTAGAGTATTTTTTTCTTTTCACACTCTATTTCTCTTAAGACATTTTTTTTGTGTTTATTTGCTGTTGTATACCTTCCAATTTAGTTATTTTCTGATAATATATTTTTTCTTTTATTTTGTATATTTTTTGAGAACTTATGAGCTTTGTACTTATGATTTATGTGTCCTTCATGTTTTATGTACTTTCTTAATTCCCTTCAGTTGATTTAAAATAGCATATTATAGTTTTAATCTATTTTTGGAAGGTATATTTATTTCTGACGTGCTGTGCTGTCATTTTCTGTAGGGGCGTTATTCTGATTCTTACTGTCTTATTTCATTGTCTATAGCATATTATTCTACTTCTTGTTCTATTTTTTCTTGTATCAATTTTGTGTGGCATTTGACTTTGATGCTTTTCTATTGTTTATTTTCCTATGAAGTTAGTTTATTTGCACTTTCAGGCAAAGGTTGAGTAGTTCAGGTAGCATTTTATTTTATTTTATTTTATTTTTTAACTTCGTAGAGCTCCCTCTTTGATGTCTTCTGTGAAGTTTTGAAAATAGAGGGCTCCGTCCCCCATGCCACTTTTATCTAAATCTTCTCTTTCCTTTGTTGCTATTCTCCTTATGCCAGCCTATTGTGATTTCACTCCCCATAGTTTATCCTGTCAGGCACCCTGTCATGGAAGGATATTCTGGTTGTCTAGTCTCAAGAGTTTTCTGGGACTAGGTTATGTCTGCCCTTGAGAACTTGGCAGAGGTGCCCTTGTACCACCTACTTTTGAAGTGGTGAAACCTCTGCTAGTTTCAAATTGTCCACACTGTCTTCTAGTGAAGATCTTTTGGCTATTTTGCATTCTCCTGCTCTAGGATTTTAAGACTCTTCACTGCTTCCATTTTCTTTTTCTCACACAAATGCCAAAATCACACAGCCTTCTGTTGGCCATTTGGAAGGAAGATCCAAAATCTATGCTGCCACCACTGTCATCATCCTTGTAGAATCACACATCATTTTAAAAAATATGTTAGTTTTCTCCCTCTCTGCAAATATCTTAAATGTGATTCACTGTCTGGTCTTGACATGCGTTTTCACCAAGATTCCTTCTGAAACTTAAATGATACATTTGTCTGTTTCTGCTTCAGTGGTTTCTCCCACTCCCATCCATCCTTCCTTCATGAAGTCATATAATGTTTCTATCATGTTATTAAAAGTGACATTTCCATTCTCAGGTAACTTCTGATTTCAAGTTCAGTGTCCACACAGACCCTTCAAAGTCCTAATGTTTTTCAAGCTCTCCTTCTCTTCCCCAGGAACTTCTAACAACCCAATTCTCCTGTAGCTTACTCCTTTCTGGAACGTACCCTCAGATCCAGTTAGAAATAACTGCTAATCTTCGCATGGGTGTCACTTGTTTGTTCCTGTTTCTTTCTCTTAACAAATGCTATTTGCCTCAGCTTCCCTTATGTCTTTCAAAATATGCTCCAAGTATAGCTTCTAAACTGTGTATGGCACACTCTTGCCAACTAATTTTCGTTAAGCCAGAGAAGTACGGAGCTGACCAGTTTAACTGTGATTCTTCAGCACATTTCAGTACTTCAAATCTAGATCAGTTTACGCATTTATTTCTTCTATTTTCATGTGTTTCTTAGACTATTAGATATTCTTTCCTGTGTACCATGTCTGAAGCCTGGCCCTCCAACTCCTGTCAAGCTTCTCTTAAATATTTGAAATGGATTAAAAGGGGAGATTATATGGGAATATCAGGAAGTTGACAAAATTCATTGACTTTTGAAAAAAAATATCAAAGTTTATGTGAAATCTCCATTCCCAGTTCACCTGGAATTGCTCAGTTTATTCATTGGGAATGACTACCCTGATTCACACTCAGCCAGTAGCAATTTTAGTCTCTAGATTCTTTCTTTCTTTAAAGAAATTATCTCATTTGCTTCTAGGAAGGATTGAAGCAGCCTCCACCAAAGAGTGGTATGATAAAAGGCAATTAAAAGGAAAACAGAAAATGTAAAACCTTTTAGAAGAAAAATGTGGTAAATATATTAACCACCTAGATTAATATTGTCAGTAAAATAAAAAAAAGATGAAATTATATTTCTAACAGCCAAGGCAAACAGCAAAAATATAATTATATAAGCCTGGTTAGCTGGTAAAAGGAAACATAACTTTACTCAAGACAAACGTTTTCATGAGGTTGTGAAAAGCAGGCAGGGTACAGAAAAGGATGGCGAGTCAGAGGATCTGAGTTTTGATCCCCTTACCTTGACTTACCACCTATTTGATCTTGGGAAATTTAATCTAGCCTCTACCTCCTTACAAATAAAATGTAAATAACAACTCAAATTGCAGAGGGTCTTTGTAAAGATCAAAGAGAAATAACTATGCAAGTTATAATGCTAATTCAGACATTTCCCCATCTTTTCCCTCCTTTCCCATCTTCCAGGTCCTGTGTCACATCCAGCCATTCTGGAGTCCAAGATGGTCACAAGTGTGTTTCTCAAATGCTAATGTACAAGTCTCCACACCCTCCCTGCCAGCAAAGCCATTGGGAATGTGCAGGGAGGTGGCACCCACTCACACTGATGCTTCTTCACCCTTGATCCCGTCTTGGAGCACATAGAATCATTGCTACTTCCCCTGGCCTTTGCTGGTACCATGGTTACCTGTGTACCCACAGTTGTCTCTGCCATCCTGAATCCTGCTAATGAATGACAGCCTTCACGAATCCAAGCAGCACTGTGGTCTCTCGAATCCTCCATTCATCAAAGCCAGTGTGGAGCATGTCTCTTTCTTTACACTGTGTCCACTGGGTACCAAAAGTCACATTGCTTTGGATCCCATGTCTCACAGATATGAGTGAAAAAGCAATTCACTTTCACTTTGCTACTTACAGAGCCTGTACCTACCCCATAATTCCCCACTCAGCCTGGGGTCTGTGAGGTTGAGTTAAAAGGATGAAGAGCCATGAAACATCTTGCAGCCTCAGGATCCAACCCTCACCCCACTTCATACCCTGCTGGCATCTCCCTGCTTCAATGAATGAAGCAGCGTTATGGGACAAGTTTGTGGGCCTTATTCTCTACACCTTTAGGATGAGCTTTTCCCAAGGAGACCCCTTGGTTCCTCATGCAAATATTCCCTCCAGCCTTCCCAAGGAGGACTCGGATGTGTCTGATTCCAGAGCGCACTGTAGCACTGGCTCCAGCCAAGAGACCTATGACACGTGGATCATAGGTGGCAGACCCCCAGAGGTAGAGGGTGAAGAGGGCATGGACAAATAAGGAAAGGGAGAGAAGGGACAGGCACTCAGAAACCCTGCCCAGAAGGAAAGGGACACTGTAAACATTGAGTAGTAGAAGGATAATTGTATAATGAATGAGGATATGGAATCTGTATGGCTGAACTTCACTTGGAAGTTTTCAGTCTTGTTAAATGCCATCACATTTACACAGTCAAACTCAGTTATGGATGCAAATAAACAGGGGCATTTAAATTCAGGTCATTTTTGTTTTAGTCATTGTGTTTAAAGGAAGTATAATATAAAAGTTTAAAGTATGGACTTTTAAATCAATTAGATGTGGGATTGAGCCCTTCCTCAACCACATCCCAACCCTATTTAAGTTCACTAACTTCTTTAGCACTCATCTCTGTATAGGGAATGTGAATGTTTATATGTGGCAGGGCAATTATGAATATTAGATAAAATATTGTATGTAAAACTCTTAATATAATTCATGATGAAAAATAAGCATTTGGAATAACAGTTTCAATTTTCCATTTCCCATTGTATGTATAAAAATTGAGTTATATTGGGGAGGGCAGTCAGATACACATCACTGTTATAGGAAGCTCAGGAAGGAAAGTTAGCAGTGCAGGGTCTTTTCCCAGCAGAGGTTTTACTTATTTAAACTCTGTGCTACTACAGAAACTCCATAAAAATGTGTGCAGTATTCCCAGTGGCTTTGGAGAAGAACAAACTCCAACCCTCACTTCAGAATAGAAAATGAGAGAAAAGAGTCCACTTCCAGAAGGGCAGCCAGCTGCATGGTGAATAACTATGGTCCATTGTGGGAACTCACCAGATTTCTAAAGACTTTACATTTCCTAAAACATACAGCAGTAGTCGCAGGGCTGCAGTAAGTATAGATAATAAAGCAAAATTAGGACTGAGAAGAGTACAAAGATGTGACCTAAATCATGTCATACTTGCTTATGCCTTTCATAAGCTCTAAGGCGCTGAGAAAGCAAGTGTCTCCATCAGAAACACAACATCCAGCTTCCCTCAAAGAGTCTAAAGGATTGTGGAGAGAAGCAGGTGAGGTTTCAGATGGGAAAGTGCTCACAGAACTAAATGGAAAAACTTTGGGGAAGGGGGAATGTTTAGGAGGAAATCACAATTGCCTCTGTTAATTTTAAAGCTGTGACTAGTGGGAGTGTCTCTATGTAGGAAGGAGGAGCAGTAGGTCATGGCCTTGACCTTGTCCCACAAGCTTTGCCTTCCCCGTTCTTTCATTATTAACTCTGCTCCCACCTACCTGCCTTGAAGAGGTGCTTTATGGAGGGCTGTTTCTCCTTTAATGCCCTGGCTTTTCCTTTTCTTCCCTAGAGCACAGCAGAGCCAAGTCTGGAACATGAGATCTTACCAGAGGCTCAGGGAAAGCATAAAGGTAAAAAATGCAGGTAGTACAACCACATTATGGTGGTACAGGCTGTGTGCTGTCCAACTCCAGGGGATGCCATGCACATGGGCTGGGATGATAACGATGTCCCCTGGAGCTGTGCCATGAGACAGCCATGCCTGAGGATATCTCAGAATTAGATCATCTGACTTAAGTGGCGTGACTGTGTCTAAGCATGTCTCAGGTACCTGACCTCTCTCCTGTGGCATCATATTAACCACTAGCCTGAAGCCCACACTTAGAAATTTGTCCTCCAGAAGGTCCAAATCCTGGAAAATGAGGACCAGAAAGAAATGAGAATTTCTACACTCACTTGTAGAAAATCTGTCACCCAAGTTCTGGTTTCCTCTCTGAGGAACTAATTTGTCCCAAATTGATGGACACAAGAAGTGTTCCATTCCAAAGAAACTTTAGTCCATGATCCCAGTGAGACAAGATGAGCATAACAATCACATTCTGAAGTAAACAAGGAGGAGGTGGTCATGTTATAGAGGGTACCTGCACTGAAGAGCACCCAATATACGCCAGACACATGCATCATCTTCACAACAACCCATCTTGCCTTTTTGTATTTCCACTCTACAAAGAAGAAATCATCTGAGAGGCTAAATAATTTGCCTGATGTTACAGTTAGTACATGGCAAATTTATGATTAACCCAGATTCAAAGATCCAAAGTAGCACCAGATGTTATTATTGCTACTTAATTCAAAAAGTGGCAGAGTAGGGCTTCCCTGGTGGTGCAGTGGTTAAGAATCCGTCTCCCAGTACAGGGGACATGGGTTCAAGTCCTGGTCCGGGAAGATTCCACATACCGTGGAGCAACTAAGCCCATGCACGACAACTAGAGAGCCTGAGCTCTAGAGCCCGCCAGCCACAACTACTGAGCAAACATGCCACAACTACTGAAGCCCACACACCTAGAGCCGGTGCTCCACAACAAGAGAAGCCATTGCAATGAGAAGCCTGCACACTGCAAGGAAGAGTAGCTCCCGCACACGGCAACTAGAGAAAACCCTCGCGCAGCAACGAAGACCCAACACAGCCAAAAATAAAATATAAATAAATAAATTTATATTTAAAAAAAAGAGTAAGTAGCCTTAAAAAAATTTTTTTTAAATAAGGACATTGAGATGACAAGACTATCTCAGAGTCTGGTTTTCATGCTGACAAACAGTTAGGAAACTGTGTTTCCAGTTGGCCAGAGAGGCAGGAAAGAGAGCTTGCAATGCAATGCTGAGCCTGAGAGAAAGTTTATAGTCAGGAGGCTATGTTTCAAGCTCATAGCAGTGCTGACCTGCTATTGGGAGGCCCCTTGTTTGCAATCCAGAGAAGAGCAGTGACCAAGATCTGTTTCTGAAGTGAGGCAAGTTTGCTGGCTCAGAGGGAGGTGACTCAGGAATAAGACCTAGCACTTCTTACGCTGCATTTCACCAGCTGGGTGGATGCCCCCTCCCTGCTTCAAGCTTGCTCTGCTCTCCTTTACCACATCACTTGGAAGCTTCACGAGTACACCGTGCCCTTGCTTTCCACCTTGCCTTACACATCACATGCCTTAGTACAGCACACTGCTTCTGCAGGACCATCTTTCCCCACCTGATTAAAACCTCTTTCCTCGGCCTAACCAACTCCTACTTAGCTTTTGGGATCTGGGAAGGCTTTTATCCACTCCCAAGATTGCAATAGCTCCCCTACTTGCCACAACACACATACAGACACACACAACCCCAAAGCAACTTGTCCTCCTTTGTATTCTTTGCACTACCTTGTGATGAGTTGTACAGATCCCAAACCACTTCTCCATAAGAGTAAAATACAAAAAGCTCTGAAAACTAAAATTTTTAATGTTAAGTCTAGTACAGATTTATCCCATTTGGTGAGAATTGTCAGAATCTTCCTGTAGAAAAATTGACTTATGTGGCTTTGGAGTACTGCCTTAGACCCCGCTAGGAGTGTTAAAAATATATACCATATAGGCACCAGATTATCTTTCTAAGTTTGAAAAGAATGCTTTATTCTGAAATATATATGGCCCCAGGAGTGTTAAATAATGAATTATGGGTCTGTCCTGTCCTGCACTGTTTCATTGTGTGCTATTATATTGTTCGTATTAGAGTGCCTTAGACCCTGAAGTCCCCGAGGACCAGAAACTGTACCTCATTCATCATTTTATCTCCTTTACCTACTAAAGTGTCTGTACATTATCAGCGTGTTTAAAGAATGAATGAGCAAGTAAATAGAAGAATGAATGAATGAAGGTATGGCAGTCTTGTAACTATGAATGAATGAAGATGTGACAGTCTTCTAATTAAAGATGAGAAGCTGTCAATCCCCAGGTTGGTTAGGTATTCCTAGATTCTCCAAGACAGAGAATTTCCAGTGAACTAAGACTGGAAAAACTAGAAGAAACATTAAAATATTTTTCGTTCTTGAAACATATCAGCTTTCATTCATTCACTCATTCATTTATCTTTAAAAAATTGTTATACAACTATTCTGTGCCGTATTTGACCAATAACAACAAATAGTAACAAGAGAGAGCAGAGAAAATGAGAAAGAGATGAAAGACTTTGACACAGAGCAAGGGTTCAATCCAAATGAAGTCATTTATTCTCCCCATGTATGAAACACAATGTCTGTTTTAAAATCTTAGTCAAAAATAATAAAATTTTTGCTTGCGATTTACTATTGATTTTTATATCATTTCACTCATGTGTAACACAATCTCTTGGTACCCCTTTTTATAAGTACTGAATAATTCTTTTTCTTTCTAAAATATTATCTCACCATGAGTTTTGATGCAGATACTAAGAAATCAGGGAAAGTTTTATCAGCTAGGTTTTGGTCAGAAAACCAGAAATGAGGTATTTAGAGGTGGAAGAAGTTTAATACAGCATGTTAGAGGCTTACACACCTCTCTGAAGCTCTCATGCCACCAGTGTCACTGATTCTTAGAGGGCACCCAGAGACACTGAAGGCCCATGATTGCAGCTCCCTGTCTCACCGAAGTGGGTAAGTCTCAGGAGTCCTGAAAATCATCTACAAACCTCTTTCACGTCTGCCTATAGGAGTCCTAGTAGATTGTTACCTTCTTCTCTTCCACTTCCTGTATCTCATGCAAACACCTCTCACTGGTGGAATTTATGCAAAAGGAATCTAAGAAATATAGTCTCTAGACTTTAAGACCTTATAGCACATGGGACAACTGACAAGGAAGGAGTTAGCCCTAAGTATAAACAAAGATATCCACCAAGGCAAATCTTCCTCGTGATTGTTGCATTTTTGCCCAAGCATTTCATTTCAATTCCTCTATAGGTCTTCAGGAATTAAAACAAACAAACAGGAGGAAGAGAAGAGCAAATAATCTTCTTCACTGAAGGTGGTTTATTTTGTTTTCTGAATTTATTTTTTAACTATGACTTTAAAAAGTCAAATGACAACATGAAAACAGTTATAACTGAATGATCTCAAACAGTGCTTGGTAAATGGCTTTGTGAAGCTTTAGTGGATTAGGTCTCGAATAAAGACTAACATACGGGGGAAATTTCAGGTTTAAGTACAGAACTCAAAGGGGACTGAATTTATGTAGTCATTTCTTATATTTGGTGCTTTTTTTTTTTTTAAGTGACTCCATGCTCTCTGAGGTCTTCTTGGACTTCTAATGCAGTTTTAGGAAAATTGTGGGAAAATATAGTCCTGGGGCAGTGAGGGATTATAGTATATGTATACATATAGCTGATTCACTTTGTTATAAAGCAGAAACTAACACACCATTGTAAATCAATTATACTCCAATAAAGATGTTAAAAAAAAAAAAAAAGAACTATTCCTCAGTTGCTTTAGAAACATTCTCCTCTTAAGGAGCTACAAAAATTTATAAAAATAGCTATTAAATGATAATGAAAGGCTGCTGTTTTCCAGGCTCCAGATGAGCTGAACACAAAAGTCAGGGTTTAGTGAAATGACTAAAGGTGTATTTGATCCTGAGTAATGGCTTTAACATCAAAGTTGGACAGAAATGGGTAAACTTTCCTTTTAGACTTTGCACAGTTTGCCTAATCTCTGTTGATACAAATCGTCACAAATTACCACCTTAGACCAGAAGAGCTCCTGGTCAAGATATGAGTATTCAGATCTTTGAGGTCATGAGGAATGAGCAATTTCATGCCAGCATATTTATAATAAATATGCATTTTAATCAGCTCTGCTTTTACACTTTTCAACCTTTTTAAAGGAAAGACACCCTGTAAACCAAGTCCCATAGATTTTCCAAATTATCCATGGTATACTCAACAAATTAAAATTAATATTAAGCATGAGCACATTGAAAGATGACATTACTCAGCAAGCCTCCAAAGGGTTCCAGATTCTTTGAAGTGATCCATTTCTCTCCAAGATTTATGAGCTTCCTGTCAATGAATTTAACTGGATATTTATTGAAATTAATGGCAGCTGCAGCTGATGGAACAGGCTTTACTTAAATTTTGTTTTTATCGTTTATAGTTGTTTTCCCTTGTCTTACCTTTCCATGTTGCATGCTGGTGAAGCCACTAGCAAAATGGATGGGGAAATCTCTTCCATGGAATCAAGAAAAGACTCTCCTCACCAACCTTCACAAAATGGGAAAATCCTGACAATGATAGATTACCTCCTATCCCCAACTCATCACTGTTCAGGTTTTTTAAAAGCTCATTTTCATGCACAGCCTTGGGGATTAAGGGCAGAATCTCCACAGACATACAGCCTGTGTTCAGATCTGTATCATCCATGTATTTGCTCTGTCATCCCAGGCAAGTTCCTCAATAATTCTCTGTGCCTCAGTTTCCTCACTTAGAGTAGAACTGATAATAATACCCATAGGCTTAGAACCTGCCTAGCACAGGGCCTGGAACTTGCTAATATCTCAGTAAAAATTAGTGCTTATTAATTTTTTTCTCTACAGGGAAATTCAAATTATATGGCTATATTTTATTCCTCTTGCGATTAACAAACAACTATTCTTAAAACTGTACCAGACTCTGCTTTAATGTGACAAATACAAACCTGGAGAAGTAGAAGTTCCTGCTATGAGAAAAGGGGAGATGCTTTTATTCCTGTTTCTTCTTCCTTCCACTCTTTGCCCCCAACTGCCATTTTGACATATTTTATAGACGTCTTTCTGGGGTTCTGAAGATCCTGCAAATACTTTAGTAGAAGGGGAAGTGTAGAGGAAGTAGGAGGAAGGAGAGGACAGCTTTCTGTAACGGATTTTCTTGGACTTGTGGTTAACTTCATAGTTACTTTTCCAAACTCTCCTACACACTTGCATTTTTTTTCTCTTTCTTTATTCTGTGAACACTATTATTCACCAGGCATGGAGCTGGGTGCTGGAATTTCAAAGCTTATTTTTAGGAAGCCAGTCCTCAAGAATCTTGCTCACTAGTGAAAAAAATAATATTTAAAAACCTAGTGCTTCTAGAAGCACATAGCATAGTAGTTATGTGTCCAGACTCTGGAACCAAACTTGATTTGAATCCTGCCTTTGGCAACTTAAATGTAGGTCAAGTTACTTTACCTCTTTTTGCTTCAATTGTCCAACTGTAAAGCGGGACTGTAATAGCACTTAAGATTTTAAGGATTAAATGGATATATATATATATTATATATATATATAATATATACATAAGGATTAAATGGATATATGTATATATATATAGGCAAACAATTTCCTTTTACATATATATGTGTGTGTATATATATATATATATATATATATATGGGCTCTTCTTTTCTGGCTTATGGGTTAACATTGAATAGATGTGTGCCTTTATTACTATATCATGACTCTAAAGTTTATTATAGGAAATTGTGGAACAAAGACAAGAGGAAGCAGACTTGCAAGGCAGATGACACATTTATCTTTGGACGTGTCAAGGTACTTTGTGGATGCCCAACTGGACATTCCTATTAGGCAGTTAGTTGGTCACACAGATCTAACCCTCCAGCAAGTATTGCTGCCTAGAGGTAACGATTTAGACATCAGCAACATGTGAGTGAAGGTTGAAGTCATGGGTATGAATGGGGCCACTCAGGGAAAGTGTAGGGTGTGAAAAGAAATATGGTTTAGGACCACATCTCTGGAACAACATATATTTAAGAGCTGGGCAGAGTTAGAGAGCTTGTGAAGGCAGAGGCCTGGCTAAAGAGGCAAAGAGTAGGCGGGGAGCATGTAGGGTAGTTGTGCTGGTGTGACAGGGGACCCAGATCACGAGCTGCCTTGGCTTTTTTGCATTTTCTTTTCTCTTAATCATCTCTGGCCCTGAGATTTGATTAACTGGATAGAAGACAACTAAGAATCAGCTAAACTTGCCCAGGGAGGAGTGGAAGAAGATGGGAGAGTAGAGATGACTTAGGCACTGCTTTTGTGACCCGTTCCGTCCTCAAACACCATACCCTTAATAACACCTTCTGGATTCTTTTTTTCTTTTCTTTTTCTTTAACAGTTTGGACAGTTAGACTTCAAATATTGGATCTTTCAGACCATATGTCAAAGACTGTACATATGCCTCAAACCTTTTTTTTAGTGGTTAGTTTCACACCGTTACTTGTCTCAGATTTGTTACATTTTATTGCTTTGTAGTCTAGGAGGAAATTGTCCTTGTCTGCAAGGTTAGATCTAGGTCACTGCCATATCTGCATTCTAGTTTGAGAAATAGAAGAGCAGGAGTAGAAGGCAGACAATTTCCTTTTAAGAAAGTGACTGAAAATTTTCACATTCCATTGGTTGGAACTTTGTCACATGGCTATGCATGGCTGGAAGAAAGGCTGGGAAGTGACTTAGAGGTACGGCCATTGTACATGGAAAGCACTAGTCCTCTTAATTATCATCAGTATTCAACATGAGTAACTTCCATTGGCCAGGACTTGGGGAATCAGTGGCAAATAAAAGTCTAGAGGAGGAGACAGATTAAGTAATTGTAACTTTTAAATTATAGTAGAGGAAAGACAAGATTCCTGGAGTAGACAGGGAAGGGGGGCTCCTGAGGGAATCTAAACTATCCAGCTATCCAGAAGAGAGTCCTGGATGAAGTGATTTTTACACTAAGAGCTAAAAAATGACTAAATTTTATATAGCAAGAGAGGATAACAAAGGAAGTGTGTTCCTGGCCGAAGAAATAGTGTATGTAAAGACCTGGAGGCAAGGGAGAGTGAGGTAAAGCCTGGAGGAACCAGAATTAGTCCAGTCAAGCAGGAGCATTTTACAACATAAATGAAAATTCTACAAAGGAGGCTGGAGAGCTTAGCACGGGCTGGATTGTCCAAGCCTAGGGGCTTGAGTTTATGGGTGATTAATTGGAAGGAGGAGGTCAAAAGTGACTCTAAGCACTTTGCTTCAAACAGCATGGTGGTGAATGAGGTTATTAACTGAGACAGAGGACAGCAAAGGTGAGATTTCAGGTGAGTGGGGGAGGGAGACATGGTCCTTTCAGCTCTGGCCAAACTGATTTGGGCATCTTGACTGGACCTATAGACTTGAGAGTCATCTGCCTTTAGATGAATTGAAGCCACAGGAGTGGATGAGTCTCATAAGAGTGTGTACAGAATGAGAAGCAAAAAAAGCCCTGGATAAACCCCAAAGAAATACAGACATTTTAGAGATGAGTCAGGAGGAAAGACAGAGAAGGGTGAAGCAGAGAGGGCCAGGTGGAGAATAGCCAGCATGGTGAAGTAAGAGATAAAGTCATCTGCTGAGAATGTGGGTGAAGGGTCATCACCACCACCCCAGGGCTCTGGCATCACGTGGGTTTGCCCAGCCTGCTCAGAAGAGCGAGTGGGACATAAATTATAATCTGTATTGGAAAACTTCAGTCTTCCCATTCCAACCAAAAGAGGACAGCCTCCATCTTACAGATATATACTCTGGTCCTGACTGTTCTGCTCCTAAGGAAGTCAAGGGGTTCATATGAACCCCTTCAGGGGAAAGAATATGTACTTTCTAGTTTTAGCATTATGGCAGTAACAGCCTACAAGATGTTTTTAAGATCATCAAATGTCTAACATTCCTCAAAGGCCAGTATTACTGAATGAAGTGAGACTTTCAAGTTATGTTAATAAGATACAGTTCACTATACAGTGTGTTTCTTGCTCTTTAACTAATGAAGATGTTTCCATCTGTGACTCACTGAGAGAAGTCTGTAATACTTTTGCAAAATGTGCAATTGACACAAACTACTATGAAAATAGACGTATGAAATTTGGCATGTGACAATACAATATTTAAATGAGGACAGGCTAAAACAAACTTGAGCTGTCTTTGGTCTCATATCAAAAGCCCAGGAAGGTCCTGCATTTTATTTTTTCTGATCAATGCAGAATGTATTCTGGCATTTCTGGACTAAGACTTTTTTATTAATTTTCTATTGGCCCAAGAAACTTTAGGGCCACAACCTCAAACATTAATAAAATAATATGGAGAAGAGCTAAAGGTACTAAATTTATGATCTATAATAGAAAATGGCTATTTTTATTTCTATAAATGGTTAAGTAATACATATTCTATAAAATGGTTAAGTAATGCATAGTTTGTTGATATAGTCACATATATTTACTGAGTGTAAACTATGTTCCTGCTTGGATTAGATGTTAGCTAAAACCCTCTAAAGGATTTCATTGAACTTGGGATATCAAAATTCCTTACCCTGACCTGTAAACCCTCACATAATATGTCCCTATCCTACTTTAGGGATCTTTTCCTCTCTCTCCCTCCCCAACACTCACAATGTTCTAACCACACTGGCTTTCTATTTTGTTCTCAACCACACCAAACTTACTCTGGCTTCAAATTACTGTCACTTTTTATTCTGCCAGTCCATAAATTTCATCCCCTATCTCTTCTCATGGCTGCCTCCATCATTCAAGTCTCAGCCCCACTTTCTTCCTCATTCTAAAAAACCTAATCTAAATAAACGCCCCTTTCCCAGGCACTCCATCATAGTAACCTGCTTTATTTGGCTGAAGACACTCATTACCATCTGAAACCATCTTGTTTTCTTGATTATCTATTCTTTCTCTCTCTTCAAGGTAAAGTCAGCAACCTGAGAGCAGGAAGTGGGCTCTCTTGTTCAAGCCTGTATCCTCAGTGCCTGGAATGGTCCTAGATTAGGGTAAGCATTCAATAAAAGTTTGTTGAATGAATGCATGAAGAGTGGTTATGAAGAAAACATAAAACCCTGGGAAATGGTAAAACCTAGGTAAAAATGGTAAAAGAAAATGTAAAACCTAGGTTAAAAAATAATAATAAATAAACAAGATTCAACATTATATGTACACAGTGAATACAACTATGTATCAGTAGTTTATGCTTTAAAAATCTGAATAAATATATACAAACACACATACATGCACACACACAAATGTGAAAGATGCCAAATTTTTAATAAAAGTTAAACTGTGTTTAAAAACTGTTTTTGAAGAAGTTGTATGAAGGCTCATACTCCAGTAGGCACAAAACAACAGCACTTTCTCTCTTTTTTTAACATATAGGGAACTCAGACATATTACAGCTACATGGGCAGCTCTGAGGCAGCTTTCCTGGAAACAATTTTCAGATTCGAGCAACCCAAGAAACACAGGCATGTGTGTTACTCACAACTCTTTGTTATGCACTAGAAGGTAATTCTCATTGCTTGCCACGGGTAGGGAATAACTGCAATAGGAAAGCTGCCTCCCTGAGAATAACTTCCCATTGGTGGGATAAGGTGGTAGTGGATACGGGCCATGTTTATAGAAGAAAGCTTGGGAAAACACATACAGCAAGCAAGGTGGCTTGTGTAAGAGTAGATGTCGAGAGTTTCTACATGTGAGTGTCTGAGAAAGCATCATTTGTTGGAGATTTAAAAAGTAAGATTTATACTTGGTCTAAATTGAGGACATAGGTTGCACATCTACAGCTATGTTAGTAGTCAACCTTCCCCAGAAGACTCCTAGAGCAGCCCCTCCAGGATGGTTCCCAATGATCCCCACCTCCTGGTATCCACAGTTTAGCATAATCTCATCCCACCAGTGTTGGTCACTGTGACTAATAGAATATGGCAGAAGCGATAGTGTATGTCACTTCTGAGATTAAATTATAAAAGACATTAGTGTCTTTCTCCCTCCGTCTCTCTCTCTCTCTCATTCTCTCTGTCTCTGTTTCTTTCTCTCTCCCTCTCTCTCATCACTTGCTCTGGAGAAGAGAGATTCCATGTCATGAGCAGTCCTGTGGAATAGACCACATTGTAAAGAGCTGAGGTCTCCAGACAATAGTCCACAAAAAGCTAAGGCCTTCTGCCAACAGCCGCATGCATGAGCATGGAAGCAGATCCTTTAACCCTAGTCAAGCCTTCAGATGCCTGTATCGAAGGCCAGCATCTTGACTGCAAACTCGTAAGAGTCCCTCAACCAGAAATATCTAACTATGCTTTTCCCAGATTCTTGTCCTTCAGAAACCTTGTGAAATTTTAAATGCTTGTTTTTTAAGCCACTAAGTTTTGGGGTACTTTGTTATGAAGCAATAAATACCGAATAGAGCCACTGACAAATCTTCCTGCACGCTGATAACATCTTCTCCTGTCCTCCATGTGGCTTGTCCAAAAGTGCAGCCTCACCCTGCAACTCCATCTCCCTGAGCTGGTGACCAGTTTATCTGGAGTGCCAGCTGATCAGGGGTATGAAAGCACCTCTCTAATCATCCACCAGGGAAGAAGGCACTACATCTTGGGGGTTGATGGTACCAGTATTCTGTGGTTAGAGAGGCAGCTTCAACAGGGGTGGGTCCCTTACTCTACTCCGTCCCTCAATCCCTCTACCTAACATCATGCAACCAGAGTCCTCTTCTTAGATCACCAAAATTTTCTAATATTGCCATCAACCTAGATATTTGAGACTATTACAAATGATAGCTAACTTATATTCTCCAGGTTTCAAAATTACAAGTGCACAAAGTCAACTGAAGAAATAATAGTAAAGGATGATTCCTGGGCCCTCCCCAATCTGAATCACAGAGTATGAGATCTAAGAATCTGAATTCTCAGTGAATTCTTCAATAGGTCTGATGCAGGTGATCTCTGGAGCTCACTTAGAGAGGCACGCTTGTTGTTATTCCTCTGTGCTGTCTTGTTTCTCCAACTAAACCCTAAGCTTCTTAAAGGGAAAGACTATTTTCTGTCTTTTGTATTTGCCCAGGACACTGCTGGGCATTCAGTGAATTTTCAATAAAGCGACTTACAACAAGAATCATCATTCAAATGGATATTGACTGAAGGGTTATTCACATTCTGCCAAATGTACCATGGCTATAACGGGAGTGGATGGTGCAGTTCCTGCTTTTAAGGAACTGGCAGCATCAGTCAGGAAACAAGAGAAAGGCACAGCAGACAACAGTGAACAACTTCAGACAGAATGCAAAAGAGCTGCTATGTGACAGGGTACAGGCTCCATCCTATTTTTAGAGGCATTAAAAAGACTAATGAACTCAGAAATGCTTCAAGCAGAAGCAACATCTGGAGAACCCTGGGAGACAGTGGCCTGAATTCTAGTCCCATTTGTTTTAGCAGCCAAGTGTCTTAGAGCCAGCACATCATTTCTCTGGATTTCAGTTTACTCTTGGATAAAGTCAGAGCAGTCTGTTAGAATCATGGTTTCCAAACTGCCCTGCAGAGTCCTGAAGGGGTAGCAGGACAAGGGAGACATGAGATCGGGTGTGACTACAAGTCTGCATCCCAGGTTTTATCTATCCAATAGACGGGCATTTCATGAAAGTCTTAGTGTGACCAAAAGTTCTGCTGCTAAAACAGTAATAAAAATGAGGTTTAAAAACATTGGATGTTGATTTCTGAGGGCCCTTTATAAGACATCAACTGAGAGGTACTTAGGAGAAGGGAAGGCCCTGAAGATGGGAAGAAGGGATCTTCAACATTTCCATCTCTAACTTCTTTTACTGTCACAGGCCATAGGGTCTCTTGATTTTGTTAAGGGTGCTGTTGCCTCATTCAAGTCCCTCTTAAGGCAAAGAAGGTTGACACAGAGGTGACCTCAACAAGCTAGAATCAGCCTTTAGTTATCTAATCATTTTATATAACATTCTTTCCAAATGGATGAAAATCGTCAAACGTTATACCTAAAACTACAGTATAGACCTGTGCTGTCCTCAGGTATTTGCTACATGTAGCTATTTACATTTAAATTAATTAGAATTAAATAATTAGTTAATTATTAGTTAATCAGAAATTTACTTCCTCAGCTGCCCTAACCACATTTTAAGTTCTCAATAGCCACATGTGGCTGGTGGCTACCTGATGGAGCATCACGGATCTAGAATATTTTCATCTGGACCTCTGGACCAGAAATGTATTAATATAGATATTCCTAGTGATGCTTTCTGGGCTACCCTTATTCACTAACTGTATTTGCTCTGCCTGTCACCGATACGTTGCTTCCGTTGTTGACCCAGGCATGGTCTAGCTCTTAATGGTTCTCATTAAACCACCTGTACTCATGCCTGGCTGTCCCCTACGGCCTCTCCCTATGACTCATGGACCACATTCAAGAATTTCCTACTCATTTTCTGTTTGAATCCTTCCAAATATTATATCATTTGGGGCACAATGTTACAAAAAACGGGCTGCCTATTGAAAGAAGTGATAATTTAATTTCTCTTATTTAGTGTACTTCTGATTCCATTTCAAATTCCAGCTATCCTGGAAATCCCCCATATGAGTCATTCTTTTGTTTTTACCTCCTTCCTTTGCTCTTGGAACCAAAAATCTCTCTATCAAGGTTTTTAGTTATTATAGAATGAAATAACCTTAAGATTAGATCTTAGATCTGTCCTTAGACAGCAAATAACTAAATACAAGACATAGGCAAAGGTCACTTCCACACCAGAAATGGCTTATTTGGTGTTTAATTTCTCCAAAATTGATGGACTATCACATTAGTGTGATAGACACTAGTTGTCTGTGGAAAGACAATTTTCCGTGGATCACTGTGTTTCTCCATGTCTTTCAAATAAGACAATAACTGTCTTTTTCTTCTGGTGTGTTTTCTAGGATGTTTATAAACTGTCTTGGAATATAAATATAGTATCTCTCTCTAGAACAAAGAGCAGATGTGCTCATAGCCTGGCGCATAAGAGATAATGTCTCCCTCTGGAACAAGAGCAAGTGTGTTTACTGTCTGTTATAAAATATTCAGTTCCATGAACTCAGGCTTCCTCTCCTGTAATGCAACCCACTATGCATGCAGACATCATCTGGTCCTTTTCGTGTTGCCCTGTGAAAATTATACTTGAGGAACCAGCATGAGAATGCTCATAGTCTGGCAACTGATGTTGCAGTGATTAATAAACTATCTTTTGTCTCTGACCCAGGAGTCTCGTGAATTCTAGCATCATTCATGAAACTGTGGAACGCTAACTTGTTAGTTTGCAAGTAGTGTAAAAGGAAAAAAATATCCATAAGGACTCCATCTGGCATACAGCATCTATTTGACAATTATTAATGCTAAGGAGAGTAAAGAAAAAGACAGCTCATCAGGTTGAGCTACGTGGCTCTGATCCACCTTTACTCTAGATTAAGAACTGACAAACTACAGTCCATGGGCCAAATCCAGACTGTGGCCAGTTTCTGTGCTGCTGGGCTAAGAGAGGTTTTTATATTTCTACAAGATTGTAAAACACAAACAAATAATATGCGATAATGGCCACATGTGGTTTACAAAGCCTAAATTATTTACCATCTGGACCTTTACAAAAGAGAAAAATGTGTGTCAGCCTCACTCTAGATACCTACAGCCTTTCCTTGGAGATCACAGAATAATAAAAACTATATACCTCTCCTATAATTTCCAGAAAATGTGTGTTTTAATTCTAGCATGTCTCTGAGCAAAGGTGAGGTCATTTCTACCCCGTCAAGACCTATGCTCAGGAGTCGACGTATAATAATCCACAAGATCCAGAGAAGTACAGAGAAGGGGACTGTAAGATTAGGTTTAGGGTCTAATACTTGCAAAGATGGAGGACAAAGACCACCTCCAACTTCACAGGTGTGCCTGAACAGAGGGGAGACTCCCCTTGAGAGAGATGGGCTGGAACATGGTGTCTGGCTTAGAACACTGACCAGTGGATGGCAGAAGAGAAAAGTAGCATTAACTATTAAGGCAGCTGAGGTCTTGACTGATGCCCTCAATGGTGCCTCCTGCAGGTCAGAAAATATCCGAGACAGGCAAGGACCAGAGTTTCATTCCCACTGTGATTATGATCTAGGCTTCGATTGCCTTTCCACCTCAGAAATGACCCTCAAGAGCATTTGGCAGTAATAGTTGAACGGAAGCATGCATGTTTAAGTGACCGGGGTTTCTTATGGGTTTTCTTTTATGGCTTTGTAGAGGTGCTGATGGTCCTTGGCAAATCTCCAGAGACAGTTTATAAAGCTCTGTCAAAGGCAATTCTTCTTTTAATTTCCCCCCAGCACCACGTTGTAAATTGCATGCGCTGTTCTCTTCCCCTCCCTGAGTTTTCACACACGCTCTTCCCTAGGCATGGAATCTCACGGACCTCTCAATATCTAATAATCACCCACTTGTCCTTCATGTCTCAGTTCGTACAGCATTTCCTCACGGAGACTCTTCTGACTCTCAGAATAAGTTAGGACTTCCTGTTTCCTGTTTCTGCCAAGTGCTATATTTTCCCTTTATGACCCTCACCACATTTACAATACATGTGTAGTATTTCTCTTCCCCAGTAAACCACTAAACTCCATGGCAGCAGGAACAAAGGGTGCTTGTCTACTATTGTACCCCAGGGTGTAGCACTGTGCTTGACACAGAGGGAGAACCCAGACCATGTGGAATGAATAACAGGAACAGGGATTCATGTTCCCACTTTATACATGGGAAGAATGAGGAGAGCATGACTCAGAAAAATTAAAAACAAGCCCAACACCAAAAAGCTGTGACAAACGTGGGTTCAGACTCTGGCTTTTGAAAAGAAGTTCCTGTTGAATTTAGCAGTAGTCTGGTTAGGTCAAATTTACTTCTCTAAGTCCACATTGGGATCCACCAGCCTCTGAGATCTTAAGACTTATAAGAGTTCCTTAAGCAATGAGTCAATGCAAGTTTTATTTTTTAAAAATTGCCCATTCACACAGAAGAAATACATCCTTTCACTTAGGAAGCAAGGAGTTATGTTGGTGTAGTTCAGAATGGACTCTGGCTCTGTCCCATCATCTGTGTTTTAGAGGGACCATGACTTTGATAAATGCTAGTGAAGAGTCTGAGGTTGATGACTGGATGACACCTCTCCAGATTCATTGGTCCAGAGCACATGGGAGTTTAATGGTCCCATAAATATTAACTGCTGTCTCTCTCCTGCTCAGAAAGCTTCCAGATCCATTCATCTCAATGCTTTGCTGCCTCCTTCTGCATGCTGCAGATTTTTCCAGGGATGTTTTATGGTTCATTTAAGTTGCCACTCATGTCCACAGGCCAAGGTTGGGGGAAGGGAAGAGACAATAAAAGAGCAACCTATGAATAGTGTTCCAAATGCCCATGCACTTCTGTCCACGTTAATTGAGCTCTACTCTTTTCACTGCCTGATTTGCTCCCAAATTGTGACAGGTGCTGAAAAAGATGCATTAACTCTTTCGTGTCATGAAGACTGAAAGTGCTAGGATCAGGTGATCAAAGAGGAAAATGCAAATCAACATCTTTTTGACTGGAGTACACCACTTTGGAGAGGGCAATGACTTCAAATATCCTGCTGGTGAGACATACAGAACTAAAACAAGTGATTCAGATGAAGTGTTATCTCAGAGACTAGCCCTTCTAAAAATTAGGTCTTGACAAGATTTTGTTGGACAAGTAGATGAATAAAACACATCCATGACACCCTAGGAAAAGGTAGCAAATTCTTCCTCAGAACCAGGCCCTAAAATCCCTCAGCTCCAGCCAGCTGCCTCAACAGTAAGTAGCCCTACCTTGCAGCCAGACTTCAAGAGCCTTCTGGAAGATCACATATAAAAATTATGGATTTCGGAGCCATGAGGGCAACTGAGAGATTCCCATTCCAAACCTAATAAGGATTTCAAGCAGACTGCCTGAAAAATAGATATCTGCTTCGGAAAAAAAAAAAAAAAAAGTTGGTCCTTGAAATATAATCATGTTGTTTTGTATAGAAATGGTGACAGTGCTTTGCAGATAAGGACTGAATTATACTTATCTCTTTTTAGTGAACTCATCCTTTTACCAATTTGTCTACATCTTCCCATTTGTAGCATAAGGTGAAATTGAAAGGAAAATATTAAGATGTAAGGACAGCAAATAAGAAATTTAGGGGGAGAATATAAATCCAAATATCACAATTAATTTATTATGCTACTACAAGTGTTACCTGAACTGATGTCCTTAAAGTTAATTATCACAACCTTGGTCTTCTTCTTCACAGTATCAAAGTAATACATTTTAAATATATATATATATATATAAATGATCAAATAATTTATGATGGTTAATAATAACTCATAGGTGTATTTATAGCATTAAGTAACATAAGTCTTTTTGTTAACATCTTTATTGGAGTATAATTGCTTTACAAAGGTGTGTTAGTTTCTGCTTTATAACAAAGTGAATCAGCTATACATATACATATATCCACATATCTCTTGCCTCTTGCCTCTCCCTCCCTCTCAACCTCCCTATCCCACCCCTCTAGGTGGTCACAAAGCACTGAGCTGATCTCCCAGTGCTATGCGGCTGCTTCCCACTAGCTATCGGTTTTACATTTGGTAGAGTATATATGTACATACCACTCTCTCATTTTGTCCGAGCTTACCCTTCCCCCTCCCCGTGTCTTAGAATCCATTCTCTAGTAGGTCTGCACCTTTAATCCTGTCCTGCCCCTAGGTTCTTCATGACCCTTTTTTTTTAGATTCCATATATATGTGTTAGCATACGGTATTTGTTTTTCTCTTTCTGACTTCACTCTGAGTGACAGACTCTAGGTCTATCCACCTCACTACAAATAACTCAATTTCGTTTCTTTCTATGGCTGAGTAATATTCCATTATATATATGTGCCACATCTTCTTTATCCATTCATCAGTGGATGGACACTTAGGTTGCTTCCATGTCCTGGCTATTGTAAGTAGAGCTGCAATGAACATTGTGGTACATGACTCTTTTTGCATCATGGTTTTCTCAGGGTCTATGCCCAGTAGTGAGATTGCTGGGTCCTATGGTAGTTCTATTTTTAGTTTTTTAAAGAACCTCCATACTATTCTCCATAGTGGCTGTATCAATTTACATTCCCACCAACAGTGCAAGATGGTTCCCTTTTCTCCACACCCTCTCCAGCATTTATAGTTTGTAGATTTTTTGATGATGGCCATTCTGACTGGTGTGAGGTGATATCTCATTGTAGTTCTGATTTGCATTTCTCTAATGATTAACAATGTTGAGCATTCTTTGATATGTTTGTTGGCAATTTGTATACCTTCTTTGGAGAAATGTCTATTTAGGTCTTCTGAGCATTTTTGGATTGGGTTGTTTGTTTTTTTGATATAGAGATGCATGAGCTCCCTGTAGATTTTGGAGATTAATCCTTTGTCTATTGCTTCATTTGCAAATATTTTCTCCCATTCTGAGGGTTGTCTTTCATCTTTTTTATGGTTTCCTTTTCTGTGCAAAAGCTTTTAAGTTTCATTAGGTCCCATTTGTTTATTTTTGTTTTTATTTCCAATTCTCCAGGAGGTAGGTCAAAAAGGATTTTGCTGTGGTTTATGTCATAGAGTGTTCTGCCTATGTTATCCTCTAAGAGTTTTATAGTGTCTGGCCTTATATTTAGGTCTTTAATCCATTCTGAGTTTATTTTTGTGTATGGTGGTAGGGAGTGTTCTAATTTCATTCTTTTACATGTAGCTGTCCAGTTTTCCCAGCACCACTTATTGAAGAGGCTGTCTTTTCTCCATTGTATATTCTTGCATCCTTTATCAAAAATAAGGTGACAATATGTGCATGGGTTTATCTCTGGGCTTTCTATACTGTTCCATTGATCTATATTTCTGTTTTTGTGACAGTACCATAATGTCTTGATTACTGTAGCTTTGTAGTATAGTCTGAAGTCAAGTGAGCCTGATTCCTCCAGCTCCTTTTTTCTTTCTCAAGATTGCTTTTGCTGTTCAGTGTCTTTTGTGTTTCCATACAAATTGTAATTTTTTAAATCTAGTTCTGTTAAAAATTTCAGTGGTAGTTTGATAGGGATTGCTTTGAATCTGTAGATTTGGGTAGTATACTCATTTTCACAATGTTGATTCTTCCAATCCAAGAACATGGTATATCTCTCCATCTGTTTGCATCATCTTTAATTTCTTTCATCAGTGTCATAGTTTTCTTCATGCAGGTCTTTTGTCACCTTAGGTAGGTTTATTCCTAGGTATTTTATTCTTTTGCTGCAATGGTCAATGGGAGTGTTTCCTTAATTTCACTTTCAGATTTTTCATCATTAGTGTATAGGAATGCAAGAGATTTCTGTGCATTAATTTTGTATCCTGCTACTTTACCAAACTCATTGATAGCTCTAGTAGTTTTCTGGTAGCATCTTTAGGATTCTCTATATATAGTATCATGGCATCTGCAAAGAGTGACAGCTTTACTTCTTCTTTTCTGATTTGGATTCCATTTTTTTTTTCTTCTCTGATTGCTGTGGCTAAAACTTCCAAAACAATGTTGAATAATAGTGGTGAGAGTGGGCAACATTGTCTTGTTCCTGATCTTATTGGAATTGGTTTCAGTTTTTCACCATTGGGGACAATGTTGGCTGTGGGTTTGTCATATATGGCCTTTATTATGTTGAGGTAAGTTCCCTCTATGCCTACTTCCTGGAGAGTTTTTATCATAAACGAGTGTTGAATTTGTCAAAAGCTTTTTCTGCATCTATTGAGATGATCATATGGTTTTTCTCCTTCAATTTGTTAATATGGTTTATTACACTGATTGATTTGCTTCTATTGAAGAATGCTTGCATTCCTGGGATAAACCCCATTTGATCATGGTGTATGATCATTTTAATGTGCTGTTGGATTCTGCTTGTTAGTATTTTGTTCAGGTTTTCCATCTATGTTCATCAGTGATATTGGCCTGTAGTTTTCTTTCTCTGTGACATTTCCATCTGGTTTCAGTATCAGGGTGTTGGTGGCCTTGTAGAATGAGATTGGAAGTGTTCCTCCCTCTGCTATATTTTGGAAGAGTTTGAGAGGGATGGGTGTTAGCACTTCTCTAAATGTTTGATAGAATTCGCCTGTGAAGCCATCTGGTCCTGGGCTTTTGTTTGTTGGAAGATTTTTAATCACAGTTTCAATTTCAGTGCTTGTGATTGGTCTATTTATATTTTCTGTTTCTTCCTGGTTCAGTCTTAGAAGGTTGTATCTTTCTAAGAATGTGTCCATTTCTTCCAGGTTGTCCATTTTATTGGCGTATTGTTGCTTGTAGTAATCCCTCATGATCCTTTGTATTTCTGCAGTGTCAGTTGTTACTTCTCCTTTTTCATTTCTAATTCTATTGATTTGAGTCTTCTCGCTTTTTTTTTTTTGATGAGTCTGCTAATGGTTTATCAATTTTGTTTATCTTCTCAAAGAACCAGCTTTTAGTTTTATTGATCTTTGCTATCGTTTCCTTCATTTCTTTTTCATTTATTTCTGATCTGATCTTTATGATTTCTTTCCTTCTGCTAATTTTGGGCTTTTTTTTTTTGTTCTTTCTCTAATTGATTTAGGTGTAAGTTTAGGTTGTTGATTTGAGATGTTGCTTGTTTCTTAAGGTAGGATCGTATTGCTATAAACTTCCCTCTTAGAACTGCTTTTGCTGGCTCTGATAGGTTTTGCATCCTCGTGTTTTCATTGTCATTTGTTTCTAGGTATTTTCTGATTTTCTCTTTGATTTCTTCAGTGATCTCTTGGTTATTAAGTAGTGTATTGCTTAGCCTTGAGTGTTCGTATTTTTAACAGATTTTTTCATGTAATTGATATCTAATCTCATAGTGCTGTGGTTGGAAAAGATACTTAATACGATTTCAATTTTCTTAAAATTACCAAGGCTTAATTTGTGACCAAGATATGACCTATCCTGGAGAATGTTCCATGAGCTCTTGAGAAGAATGTGTATTCTGTGTTTTTTGGATGGAATGTCTTATAAATATCAATTAAATCCTTCTTGTTTAATGTATCATTTAAAGGTTGTGTTTCCTTATTTATTTTCATGTTGGATGATCTGTCCATTGGTGAAAGTGGGGTGTTAAAGTCCCCTACTATGATTGTGTTACTGGTGATTTCCCCTTTTATGGATGTTAGCATTTGCCTTATGTATTGAGGTGCTCCTATGTTGGGTTCATAAATATTTACAATTGTTATATCTTCTTCTTGGATTGATCCCTTGATCATTATGTAGTATCCTTCTCTGTCTCTTGTAATAGTCTTTATTTTAAAGTCTATCTTGTCTGATAGGAGAATTGCTACTCCAGCTTTCTTTTGAGTTCCATTTGCATGGAATAATTTTTTCCATCCCCTCACTTTCAGTCTGTATGTGTCCCTAGGTCTGAAGTGGGTCTCTTGTAGACAGCATATGTACAGGTCTTGTTTTTGTATCCATTCAACTAGTCTATGTCTTTTGGTGGGAGCATTTAATCCATTTACATTTAAGGTAATTATCGATATGTATGTTCCTATTACCATTTTCTTATTTGTTTTGGGTTTGTTTTTTAGGTCTTTTCCTTCTCTTATGTTTCCTGTCTAGAAAAGTTCCTGTAGCATTTGTTGGAAAGCTGGTTTGGTGGTGCTGAATTCTCTTAACCTTTGCTTATCTGTAAAGGTTTTAATTTCTCCATCAAATCTGAATGAAATCCTTGCTGGGTAGAGTAATCTTGGTTGTAGGTTTTTGCCTTTCATCACTTTAAGTAAGTCCTGTCACTCCCTTCTTGTTTGCCAAGTTTCTGCTGAAAGAGCAGCTGTTAACCTTTTGGGATTCCCTTGTATGTTATTTGTTGTTTTTCCCTTGCTGCTTTTAATATTTTTTCTTTGTGTTTAATTTTTGATAATTTGATTAATATATGTCTTGGCATGTTTATCCTTGGATTTATCCTGTATGGGACTCTCTGTCCTTCCTGGACTTGATTAACTATTTCCTTTCCCATATTAGGGAAGTTTTCAACTACAATCTCTTCAAATATTTTCTCAGTTTCTTTCGTTTTCTCTTCTTCTTCTAGGACCCCTATAATTTGAATGTTGGTGCATTTAATGTCCAAGAGGTCTCTGAGACTGTCCTCAATTCTTTTCATTCTTTTTTCTTTATTCTGCTCTGCAGTAGTAATTTCCACTATTTTATCTTCCAGGTCACTTAACCATTATTCTGCCTCAGTTATTCTGCTATTGATTCCTTCTAGAGAAGATTTAATTTCATTTATTGTGTTGTTCATCATTGTTTGTTTGCTCTCTAGTTTTTCTATGTACTCTTTAAACATTTCTTGTATTTTCTCCATTTTATTTCCAAGATTTAGGATCATATTTATTATCATTATTCTGAATTCTTTTTCAGGTAGACTGCCTATTTCCTCTTCATTTGTTAGGTTTGGTGGGTTTTTACCTTGCTCCTTCATCTGCTGTGTGTTTCTCTGTCTTCTCATTTTGCTTAACTTGCAGTGTTTGGGGTCTCCTTTTGCAGGCTGCAGGTTCGTAGTTCCTGTTGTTTTTGGTGTCTGCCCCCAGTGGCTAGGGTTGGGTTGTGTAGGCTTCCTGGTGGAGGGGACTAGTACCTGTGTTCTATAGGATGAGGCTGGATCTTGTCTTTTTGTGGGCAGGTCCATGTCTGGTGGTGTGTTTTGGGGTGTCTGTGGACTTATTATGATTTTAGGCAGCCTCTCTGTTAACAGGTGGGTTTGTGTTCCTGTCTTGCTAGTTGTTTAGCATAGGATGTCCAGGACTGTAGCTTGTTGGTTGTTGAGTGGTGCTGGTCTTGGCGTTGAGATGGATATCTCTGGGAGATTTTCACAATTTGGTATTACGTGGAGCTGGGAGGTCTCTGGTGGACCAATGTCCTGAACTTGACTCTCCCACCTCAGACGCCCAGGCCTGATGCTCGGCCGGAGCACCAAGACCCTGTCAGTGACATGGCTCAGAACAAAAGGGAGAAGAAAAGAAAGAAAAAATAAAATAAAATTATTAAAATAAAAATAATTATTAAAATTAAAAAAAATTAAGTAATAAAACAAAAAGAAAGGAAGAAAGAAAGAAGAGAGCAACCAAACCAAGAAACAAATCCTCCAATGATAACAAGTACTAAAAACTATACCAAAAAAAACACAAAAAACAGACAGACAGAACCCCAGGCAAATGGTAAAAGCAAAGCTATACAGACAAAATCTCACACAGAAGCATACACATACACAGTCACAAAAAGAGAAAAAGGAAAAAAATATATATATATTGTTGCTCCCAAAGTCCACCTCCTCAATTTGCGATGAATCGTTGTCTATTCAGGTATTCCACAGATGCAGGGTACATCAAGTTGATTGTGGGGATTTAATCCACTGCTCCTAAGGCTGCTGGGAGAGATTTCCCTTTCTTTTTTGTTCTCACAGCTCCCGGGTTTCAGCTTTGGATTTGGACCCGCCTCTGCGTGTAGGTCGCCTGAGGGCGTCTGTTCTTCGCTCAGACAGGACGGGGTTAAAGGAGTTGCTGATTCGGGGGCTCTGGCTCACTCAGGCTGGGGGAAGGGAGGGGTACGGAGTGCGGGGTGAACCTGCGGCAGCAGAGGCCAGCATGACATTGCACCAGCCTGAGGCGCACCGTGCGTTCTCCCGAGGAAGTTGTCCCTGGATCACAGGACCCTGGCAGTGGCGGGCTGCACAGCCTCCCGGGAGGGGAGGTGTGCATAGTGACCTGTGCTCGCACACAGGCTTCTTGGTGGCGGCAGCAGCAGCCTTAGCGTCTCATGCCCGTCTCTGGGGTCTGCGCTTTTAGCCACGGCTCGCGCCCATCTCTGGAGCTCCTTTAAGCGGCGCTCTTAATCCCCTCTCCTCGCCCACCAGAAAACAAAGAGGCAAGAAAAAGTCTCTTGCGTCTTTGGCAGTTCCAGACCTTTTCCTGGACTCCCTCCCGGCTAGCCGTGGCGCACTAACGCCCTGCAGGCTGTGTTCATGCAGCCAACCCCAGTCCTCTCCCTGCTCTCTGACCGAAGCCCAAGCCTCAGCTCCCAGCCCCGGCCGCCCCGGCGGGTGAGCAGACAAGCCTCTCGGGCTACTGAGTGCCGGTTGGCACTGATCCTCTGTGCGGGAATCTCTCCACTTTGCCCTCCGCACCCCTGTTGCTGTGCTCTCCTCCATGCCTCCGAAACTCCCCACCTCCGCCACTCGCAGTCTCCGCCTGTGAAGGGACTTCCTAGTGTGTGAAAACCTTTCTTCCTTCATGGCTCCCTCCCACTGGTGCAGGTCCCATGCCTACTCTTTTGTGTCTGTTTATTCTTTTTTCTTTTTCCCTACCCAGGTACGTGGGGAGTTTCTTGCCTTTTGGGAGGTCTGAGTTCTTCTGCCAGCGTTCAGTAGGTGTTCTGTAGGAGTCGTTCCACATGTTGATGTATTTCTGGTGTATCTGTGGGGAGGAAGGTGATCTCCACTTCTTACTCTTCTGCTCTCTTGAAGCTCCTCCATAAGTCTTTTCAAATTTTCTTTACACGTCATTCTGCCAACAATCCTGGGATAAGGAGGAGGTATTTAATAAGCGAATAAAATGAAGCTTAGAGATGGTGGGTGATTTATATAACTAAGATCATCACCAACAGAATAGCGATATTCCATGCAGGTCTTTATTTCCTTCTAGAACATCATGCTTCCTCTCCACTATCATAAGCAAATCATCAATAGGCAGTGCTATGATGAATTTGTTCACTTTCTATATAATGTCTTTCCTTGTCAGACCCACATGTATCAGTTCATTACTGTGAAAATAGTGATATATAACAACTACTTGTAAAACTCAGTGACTTAGACAAGCTGTTATTCTCACTCATACATTTCTTGGGTCAGCTAGGGTTAAGTATTCTAGGCTGGACTCTGATGATCTTGATTCCAATTTGCAGTTCGAGTTCAGCTCTTCTCTCATCCTCTGTGCCATCACTAGCTGTAGCATGTTTTTTATGGTGCTGGCATAAGCACAAGAGGGATGAGCAGAAACGTGAGAGGCCTCCTAAGGCCTAAGTTCCAAATAGGAACTCTGCCGTGTCTGTCCATATTCTATTGCCCAAAGCAGAGCCAATGGCCAAATGTAGCATCAGTGGAGTGGGAACTCTCTCTCCTTTAGTGGAGGCAAAGGGCATGGATTCTTGTAGGAAAAGGGCATGGAGTCCAAGCAAGAGTACAACATTGGCTCAAAACATGAACATTCACGGAGATGACTGTTCTTGCTTACGGCTAAAGAAATACAAGATCATTAAGATTTTCAGGCAATTCTGTTGATGTGAATTGCATAATGGAGTGTTTGCAACATCAACATATGAAATTTATTGCCCTGGAAAAGGATAGGTTCACCAGAAAAAAAATTCCTTGAGTATCAGATTTTGCATAGAGAAGCTGACTGTGGTGAATTAACATTTGCTGGAATCAATTGGCTCTCTATTCTGCTAATTGTCTCCACCCTGCCTATCTGGACACTGCAAAGATGAAAGGTTGTTTCGTTTGTTGCTGTGGAGTAGAGCTAACTCCAACATTCTGGAAGGAGCACCAGCACCATGTTCTGAAATGAATCATCACTGGAAGCAACACTTACTGAAGCACAGTTCTGCTGGGCAGAACAACTTTAAGAAGGACCATACCCAACTCCTTGGCCAAGTGGAAAAAGCAAATTTAATTCGGAAAAAAATGAAAGTAATGTTTCGATGTCATTGGAATATCTTGCCTGATGTCTCTTGGGGTGAGATGATGGGAAGCAAGATAGGCAAGGCCTTGTGTGATCCACAGTGGCAGCTACATGAACACATGAAGAGTGACCTTAAGTTTCTCACTGGTCCTCACACAAACAGTTGTGTTTTCATGTATCTTTAATTATCTATATCCAAAAAAAAAAGAAAGAAAGAAAAAAGAAGAAGAAGAAATCAAATGTTGCTATTGTGGTAGTGGTTGTTTGCATGTCTGTGTATATTTCAAAACAATCTAGCAGGTCCATTTAATGTTTTTCCCTGGTTCATACCCTTGTAGTAGTTTCCTAAGGCTGCCATAATAAATTGCCACAAAGTGGTGGCTGAAAACAATAAAGATTCATTCTCTCAGAGTTCTAAAGACCACAAGTCTAAAAGCAAGGTGGCAGGAGGGCCATGCTCCCTCTGAAGGCACTAGGGGAAAATCCTCCCATGTCTTTTCCTAGCTTCTGATGGTTTCTGGCTGATGCTTAGTGTCCCTTTGGCTTAGGGCTGCATCACTCCAATCTCTGCTTCTATTGTCATATGGCCTTCATCCCTGCATGTTTCCTCTATGTCTCTGTGTCTAATTCTCCTTCTCTTTTCTTTTATAAAGATACCAATCAGTGGATTTAAGGCCCACCCTTAAAGAGTATGACCTCCTCTTAACTTGATTACATCTGGAAAAGGCTTATTTCCAAATAAGGTCACATTCCCAAGTATCAGGGCTTAGGACTTCAACAGATCTTCTTAGGAGACACAATGTAACTCACTCTACCTGGATACACAGACCATGATGGAATTCCTTCCATGATCATCAGGAAATGTAGAATGCCATGATCCTTCATGTGATCAACAAATATTTATAGATAATCCAGAAAGTGCCCCAGAGAATAGTATGGCTTCCTCCCTCACTTGCTCAGATCTCTGTTCAAACATCAGTAAATCAGGGACACCTTCCCTGACTACCGTATTGAAAACAGCACTGCACTATACCCTCAGCACTCTCTATCCTCTACCTTACTTTGTTTTTTATTGTACCCATTACCTTCTGTTAGATTATACATTAATTTGGTTTTTTTGCCCTCATTAGCATATAAGCTCTAGGACAGCAGGGACTTTGTTTTGTACATTTCTCTGCTTTCAAAGACTTGTTCATTGTCTAGTACATAGTAGGAATTAAATATGTATTTGTTGGGTGAAGGAAAGAATGACTTAATGAATATATTAGCATACAAAAAAGGTTTTTAAATGCAATTATTTTTATCCAGAATGGATTCCTATGACTTCTAACTGGTCTTTGTTACTTATCTTTTTCTCCCACTAGCAGCATGATGGTCAGTGATAGAAATGAATGACCTAGTGATTTAAACATAGCTTTAGAGGTAGTAAGCTCATTTTATGCTACTTATTTTAAGTCAGAAATAAATCACTATTTGGATTTCGAGAGCTATTAAATATCCTTGATTACTTAAGGAAAACAATGAAAGCCATACCTTGCATGAAAATTGTTAGTGGATGTTTAGTGATTTTAGCACTTTGGAATAATTCTCAACCCAAAGCAAGTAAAAAATGCTCAAATATTAAACAATGATGAAAATAACCAAGGATCAAAGATAGGAAAATTACTGACAGTATAATTGGTCAATTCATTGACCAAACTCAAGTTGCCTCATCTTTGTAAATGATTAAACTTTGTTAGTGATAATGCCAAAAAATAGTGGTAAACTACCAGAGAAGAAAGATAAGAGAGGGAGACAAAAACAGAAAAGAGTAATAAAAAAGAAAAGAGATCTATAAATAGCCAAAGTGACAGCAGAACAGATGGCAGAGATGAGAAATAATGAATGAGGTTAATGAAAAATAAAGATGACTATTAAAGTGTATCCAGAAAGAAGCATTGTCTCAGAGACAACTTACTGCAAGGGGAAAAAAAAAGAAAAGAAAAACCCCACTAATGCTGGCTTCTATTAAGGAAATCAAGCTCAGGAAATACACTAGGACTTCACAGGAACTGAAGTCCTTAGGCAACTACTTGCTCTGTAGCTCTTCATTAGTCTATTGGATCAGTTCCTTCTGAAACATCTGCTTAGTCCTTGTTCTGAAGCTTCAGTCCCTAAATCCATGACCTTCTACCTCAAGGGTTCAACCCTGACTGACTCTGTTTCTGAGCATCTCCTCTCAGTGTCTGGGACAGAAATCTAATTGGCTCAGCTTGGGTGTTGCAGGACACTTGACCCTTCAGCCAAGGTGGCTGCATAGAGGGTGGGTTGTCCAGTTGTACTTAGTTTGCCCCTTCCAGGCTATGAGTGAAGAAGGTCCTTTAGGAAGGAAATGTATGGTGGTAAATGGAACTGGCACTTCTAGTACAAAATCAAGCAGGGGCACCACTGGGACATCAAATCAGCCTTTCTTTGGCTTGGCACTGCTTATGTTCATCCTTTACCCTTTCCACAAGTGATTCCCAATGCTGGGAATATATTTCATGTTCCCCCAAATTATAGCCTGTCTCAAGTTTATCTCCAATTCCTCCTTCATAAATTATTTTCTATGTCAGGTCACAGTGACTATCTAGCCTATGTAGCATTTTTGTAATTCATAACCACATGATCAACTTAATTTTCATCTCTTCACTGACATATATCATAGGTTATTTACTGATTATACTGTGCATATGCTAGGATTTCAGTGAAAATTTACTAATGGGGGTGAATGCGTCAGTTGAAGCCCTTTGTATCTCAACTGCTTTTAAAGGAATTATCCTGCCTGCTGGGAAAAGTGCAAATTAAAAAAACAGAGTGTTTTGCAAGCATTCTGTGAAAGGAAAATATAAGCTCTACTTATTTTAATACTCCTAATAGCACCACTAAATTCAGATGATGCCTCACAGAATGCACACAAACTATATATGAGGACTGTGTGTGAGGCGTTCCTGTAATTCATGCTGTGCTATCCTTGAGTAAAATTAACCAGGCAGAAATCAAAATGATTTTAGTTGCATGTACACAGCAAACTCAATGCAAGTTTAAATTTTTTATATATATTCTATTTGGATTTATTTTGCATTTTTTGATTTTGTTTTTTTTGGTCAAAGAGAAGAAGCAAATATAAGAAATTTATGCTAACATTAAAACATATTTAAAGAGAGAGATCTGTACATACTGGAAAAAAATTGCAAGCATGGGAAAATCTTACTGAATAAGTACAATACAAGATCATTTTTGTTATGTAGATTCAACTTACAAAGACAGCTGGTCAAATCTGAGGTCAATAAAAATGCACCAATGTTATAATTCCTGCTCCTACATAGAGATGATTTATGCCTGGTCCTCTATTAAAAGCTTAGAGAATACCTTCAGACTTTGGCTAAATAAAAAGGTAAATATCTACAGCTAAATAAATTATATGATTATTCAGAAGGTGGGTTTTACTATTTCTAAGTGACTAAAAGGTCAAAAGATTAAAAGCAAAGAAAAACATTTAAAAAATCATGACACTGTAAGAAAAAAAGTGAGTAGCTCGTGAAATCATTTCTAAAGTTAGCCTACTTATTGAAATGTTTACAATGGGGGTGCAAATTGTGGTAACCTTTGTAAAATGTTTCTCTACTGGATGCCGATTAATCTAGAGTTGCATTCAAACTTAATAAAGGTCACTGTCTGCAGGAGCAAGTACAGAAAACAGCAAAGAAAGCATGTCTTTTAATGATTGGATATAAAATTTTCCAGCTTTGAAGAAGATCGCAAATACTATTGCATCCTTCCTTTTACAGAAAGATTAGAAATGTCACCCGATACCTGCAGTAAGGATCAAATCAACCTAAAAAATGTTTAGGGAAAACGTGACCTGGTGTTATGTTTTCAGAAGTGTTTGGTGATGATGAAGCATGTGTAGGCTTTGAAGTAGTGCCTGCCTAAATTACACTAGCATGAATTCTTGGAGCAGTAAGCACTATTTCTTCACACCCCATCAGCAGGTAAAACCCACAAGAAAAAAGAGTGGGTGCAAGATGATGTCATGAAATATGACTTGTCAGTTATATTCAAAATAGCAGGTTTTCTCCATGATTAGCATAAGGAACACTAACAATGATGGAATAGAAACTTCTATAAAAGGTTGAAAAAAGAACTGTTTGAGCTCTCAACTTCAGCCTTTAATTCACTAATTGATTTTGGAGAACAGCTACATTATACCACAAACAATTATCTCCATCATTACAAGAAAGAGGTTAAATGGCCAAAAGAGCAAGCTTATTTTCATTCAAGAGCTATTCATTGAGTAATTTTTACCATTAAGGCATTTGCGGGACTTCCCTAGTGGTGCAGTGGTTAGGAATCCGCCTGACAATGCAGGGGACATGGGTTCGAGCCCTGGTCCGGGAAGATCCTACATGCCACAGAGCAACTAAGTCCGTGTACCACAACTACTGAGCCTGCACTCTAGAGCCCTCGAGCCACAACTACTGAGCCCGAGTGCCACAACTATCGAAACCCGCATGCCTAGAGCCCGTGCTCCACTACAAGAGAAGCACCACAATAAGAAGCTCGCGCACTGCAACGAAGAGTAGGCCCTACTCACCGCAACCCGAGAAAAGCCCACACACAGCAATGAAGACCCACCGCAGCCAAAAATAAATAAATAAATATTAAAGAAGGCATTTGCTACTTTGTGGAATGAATGAATGAGTAAAACAGTAAAAAAAACAAAACAAAACAAAACAAAAGACAACTATAAATGCCACAAGATAAAGTACAATGTGAGTTCCAAAGGGACAGTGTTCACTTCCAACTTGAAGGGTTCAGGGAAGGTTTCATGTAGAGGGATCACATTTGATGACCTCAAAAGTTGAGTAAGGTATAAAAGTTTACAGTTGGTAGAACTGCATTCTATGTAAAAGGAAGCATAAGCCCAGACTCACCACACTAAAGCACAGCAGGAATAAAGGATGGCAGAAGAGAAGAGGTCTTGGAGCAATGAGGTCAGATCACCAGCGCCTTGGAGACTGAAGAGATGTTCTTTCTTCTGCAGACTGCAGGGAGTCTTTAAAGGCATCTGAGTAGGTGAGTGACCCATTAGGGTTCTGCTTTAAGAAGACTTATCTGGTAGGAATGGATAAGCTAAAGGCAGGAAAAATGAGCTGCAAAAGATCAATTAGGAGGCAGTTAGCAAGGTCTAGATAAGAGATAATGAGGATCTAAGTTTGCTGGGGACAATGGAAACTGAGGTGGGGAATGAAAGTGAGAAATATTTCACTGCCAGACCTGTCAGATTCACAACTGAGCAGGTGTGAGGGAAAAGGACGAGGTAGGAATGAAATCATCATGAGGTTATTCAGCCTGTGATGACAGTGGCTTTAACAGAAATAGGGAAGGATGTTTGGGATGGAAGATGAATTTATTTTGAATGCCTGGACTTCGAGAGGTCAGCAGGACATCCAGAAAGAGACATCTAATGCGCAGGATGGAATACAGCCCTAAAGCTTAGCAGAGAAGTGAATGCTAAAGACAGAGGGACACCAGAACCTTCTTTTCTTCCCCTTCTTCAAGAAGTCAAGTGTCAGAGTATTTTTCGGACATGAGTGCTCAATCAGCATTGTTTTCCACATCATCTCTATCTATATCTACAGCTAGATCACCAGTGGTCTGTATAATGAGCTTACACCATAATGAAAAAATGTGAGGATGCTCTCTTCATCTAGACAGGGGTGTGTGCAGTAGTTCTCCAATAATATTACTCAGCCATAAAAGGAACGAAATTGGGTCATTTGCAGAGACATGGATGGACCTAGAGACTGCCATAAAAAATGAAGTCAGAAAGAGAAAAAGAAATATCATATATTAACGCATATATGTGGAATCTAGAAAAATGGTACAGATGAACTGGTTTGCAAGGCAAAAATAGAGACACAGATGTAGAGAGCAAACGTATGGACACCAAGGGGGGAAAGTGGGGTGGGGGTGGGAGGGGGGAATGAATTGGGAGATTGGGATTGACATGTATACACCGATGTGTATAAAATAGATAACTAATAAGAACCTGCTGTATAAAAAAATAAAGAAAAATTTTAAAAAATCGAATCACTATATTGTACACTGAAAATAAAATAAAGTAAGAAAAAAAGTTGTCCATTAAAACAATGTATTTTTCTAACACACGGTTTCTGTGGAATTGTCACAGAGCATAGTCCCCCACTTCAGAAAATAAACAAGAAAACCCTGATATAAGGAAAAAGAGAGGCATCACTATATTCTTCTTTACTCCACAGAAAGTAGCAGAGTTTTAGGGCTTCCCTGGTGGTGCAGAGGTAGAGAGTCCGCCTGCCGATGCAGGGAACACGGGTTCGTGCCCCGGTCCGGGAAGATCCCACATGTCGCAGAGCGGCTGGGCCCGTGAGCCATGGCAGCTGAGCCTGCGCGCGTACCACAAAAAAAAAAAAAAAAAAAAAGTAGCAGAGTTTTAGGCGAACAGAGGGTGCGTGATAAGTATGTGTGGGTTGAATCGTGCCTGCGCTCTGTTCCTGACAAAGAAGGGAGACAATATGAGTTGAGGGGGTGGAGGCAGCTGTGTGGTTCAGGAGGACTCTGTTCCCGAGGACAAGGGAGAGGTGTGAAGAGGCCACTGGGATGGCACAGCTCAAGAAAGACAAAAGTCTCTCCCAGATTCAGGCTGCCAGGGCTGGCTGAGGCTCTGACTTTCCCTCTCTCCCTCTTCACTCAATTGCCCACTGGCCCCTTCCAAAAGCATGCCCTTCACTGTTTATCTTTGTGTTTTGCTATTCCATGTGGGGTCCAGGATCCAACTTCTGCCCCTCAGCATGTGATCAAAGTGCAGCTCCCTCCTTCCTTCCTCGAACCCCAGCAAGAGAGCCAGTCTCACCTGATACAAATCCCTGTAGCACACACACTACATCCCCACGCACCCAACCCATCTGATCTCCTACCCATTTACTTCCTGTTTCACCACACTCCAAATATTGCAGCTCTGAGATTAACCTTCTCGACCTGGAAGGGGAAATGCAGCACTGGACTTGAAGGACTCTGATGAAATTGTTTCTGCAGCTACTCCAGGTTTCTAGCTGCTTGGTCTGAGGGTGGAGAGTCTTTTGGACTGTGGCATTTTGCTGCAGTGCTTGGTCCTTGCTCTGCACTAGGAGAGCAAAGTCTGTGTGTGTCTGGCTTGTTTTCTCCATGCACGCAGGGCCCCTGGTTGAATGCACATTGAGCAGTAGCAAAGGTGCTGGGAAGGGGCTCAGCAGCATAAACCAGGCCCAAGGAAGGAGGGACCATGGCCCAAGGGGAAGGACTGAGAGAAGATTCTTCATTGTTTCTATCAGTCAGAATAGGAAAGGAGGGCTCTACATATGTCCTCTCTTTGTAGCCCTGCAATTAGTACTGGAAAAAGGAACTGAAAGACTAATCTCAAGCAAAAGAGCCATTAAAATTCCTTCTTTTGGAATAGACTTTCAGGAGTCAAGGGAGATTCTCATACAAACTGCAGCAGTTTTAACTGGTTGTCAAGAGTCTAGACTGGGTGCACCCCAATGTTCGTAGCAGCACATTTTGCAATAGCTAAGACATGGAAACAACCCAAGAACCCATCAACAGACAATTGGTTTAAGAAGATATGATCTATATATGCAATGGAATCTTACTCAGCCATCAAAAAGAATAAAATATTGCCATTTGCAGAAACATGGATGGACCTAGAGAATGTCATATTAAGTGAAGCAAGTCAGAGAAAGACAAATATATATCACTTATATGAAGAATCTAAAAATAATACAAATGAATCTATATACAAAACAGAAACAGACTCATAGACATAGAAAACAAATTTAGGATTACCAAAGGGGAAAGGGAGGAAGGAAGGGATAAAATAGGAGTATGGGATTAACAGATACAAACTACTGTATACAAAATAGATAAGCAACAAGGATTTACTGTATAGCACAGGGAACTATATTCAATATCTTGTCCTATAATGGAAAATAATCTGAAAAAAATATATGTACCAATATGTAACTGAATCACTTTGCCGTATACCTGAACCTAACACAATATTGTAAACCAACTACATTTCAATTAATAAATAAATAAGAGTCTAGACTGGAGCCAGGTGGGTTTAAATCTGACACTCAATGACTGTTTGATTTTGGATGAATCACTTAAACATTACAGTTCTTTGTTTCCTCCTTTACCCACTAAGGATGGCAGAAACACCTACCTCAAAGGGCCGCCATGAAAATAGAAGGAGGTCGTCCAGAGGAAGCAGTAAGTGCACAATAAATGGGAGCCATCATGGCTGTTCTCATCATTATCTTTATCAGGGCACAGTTTCCTGTGAACGTTTGAAGGACTTTCTGCACACAGACATGTGGAGTTATAGTTTTCTCTGATCTATAGAAAAATACTTGGCTGTTCCTTTCTTGTCTAAGTCACAAAAAAGCCACAACTGTAAGCCAGGAATTTTGTACCAGGCCCCAATAGTCTTTTCTTTAAATTCCAGAACTCTAAAGCAAAATCAAAGAAGGATCTCTTCTCCAGCCTCTTACTCAGGGACACTGGGGAGCCCTGAAGCTTGGTAGGTTCTTGGTAGGCGCTGAAGTAGCTAAGTTTGGTGATAACTCAACAGGCTGTCTCTAACTGAGAGAATGCCTATGATGCTTTGTTGGCACATACAACTTCAGCGAAATTATATAATAGGCAAAGCAGGTCTTCAGAAAGAATTCCAGTTTTAGTTTTGCACTCTTGATCCATATTGGCAACTCTTGACCTCCAAGTATATTTTTTCTTTTCCTGGATTTGCTTAAATATAAATAATACATGTATTTTTGGTTTTATTTTAGATATAATTTACTTCAAACATTCAGAAAATAATGTAACATATACTTATATACCCATTATGAAGATTTAATAGATTTATAATTTTTGTTATATTGGCCTCATCTTCTTTTTCTTCTCCATTTTTTCTGGAAATGAAATAAAGTATCAACTACAACTCAAAACTTAATTTTACATTGCTTTTCTCTTCCTCATCTTTAGAAAAACATTTTCCTGAGGTTGGTATATATCACTCTTGTGAATGTTTTTAAAAAATGATTCTTTACATAGGGATATATTCATAAATAAGGTATTTACATAAATATAATGTCACATGTATTCTTTTGCAAATTGCTTTTTGCCACTCAACATTATGTTTTGAAACTTTGATTCATTTTAAATTCTGTGAATATACCACAGTTTGTTTTCTTTTTCTACAGCTTTGAACATTTTCCCCTGCCTCTTATGTGCTTATGGAAGAGTTTTCCATAACAGAAAGCCTAAGAATAAGTCTTCAACTTTATTAGATATGCCAAATTGCTCGTCCAAGTGACTGTACCAATTTATATTCACACCAGAACTGAATGTTTTCAATTCCCTACACTTTTGCCAACATTTGCTATTATCAGGATTTTATTTTTTTTGCCAATTTTGTGAAAGTGAAATAATATCTCTTTGTTATTTTAATATACATTTCCTGGTTTTTCATGGATCTGGGCAGTTTTTCATGTATTTATTGATAATTTGTGTTTCTTTGTAAGTTGCATGTTTATGTCCACTAAACATTTTTCTAATGGATGGTATATCTTCTTACCAATTTGTAGGGGTTATGCAAAGTTTTTTATATGTATTGCAAACACATTTTTTATAGTAGCTTGACTTTTTTCTATATCTATATAATGTTTTAAAATTCTAAGATATTTAGGTATACCAATATTTTTCTTTAAAATTTTTATTTTTGTGCATTATTTAATAAATCCTTTTCTATGCTGAAATAAGGATAATTTTTTGTATTTTATCTTAAAGGTTTCAAAGTTCTCACTTCATATATATATATATATATATATATATATATATATATATACATATTTAACAATTTGACATCATGTATGTGATATATGTGATATAGGGTAAGTGTTGTGTATGTGATATAGGGACTTATTTTTTTTCATTTCCATTAAGAAAATAATCACTCCAGGATGATTTTTCAAATAAACAATGGGCTTATTTATTTATATATTTTTCCTAAAAATATTACATGACTGCTCAAAATTTGGCTCTTTTCTGGGCCTTCTTCTGCCCTTACTCCCCAGGAATTGGACAGAGTCTCTTTGACCAGCCTTGGACCAGCACAGGAAGACATTGCTTGTAAGGAGCCTTGCTCAAAGGTTCTCCAGGGCTCAGGCAGCTTTTCTGGGAAACAGAGAAGGCTGTGAACATGTGGACAACACATTCTACTACCTTCTAGAATGTTCATTCCAATCTGCAATGATGAGAGATAGACAAATTTGGACCTATGTATACATAAGATGTTGGAGAGAGACATGAAATAAGTTGCTGTTTTATCCTTCAAACACCCCACTGATGAATTCTTGGAGTAAGGACAGACTTGAACTAGTGTTGAGGAACAAGAGGGTTAGTTGGCTATGGGGCAGCAACAGTCCAGTCCAAGCTAAGAACATCTAGTAAGAAATGTGTGCAGAACCAAGCAACACCTCCAGATCCTCTAGGGATGGCTTGATGCATTATTCAATTCAGCTCCAGATGAGTCTAAAGTCCAGAATGATTTTTATTTTATTTCATTATTTTTTTTTGCAGTACGCAGGCCTCTCACTGTTGTGGCCTCTCCCGTTGTGGAGCACAGGCTCCGGACGCACAGGCTCAGTGGCCATGGTTCACGGGCCCAGCCGCTCTGCAGCATGTGGGATCTTCCTGGACCGGGGCACGAACCCACGTCCCCTGCATCGGCAGGCGGACTCTCAACCACTGCGCCACCAGGGAAGCCCCAGAATGATTTTTAAACCAGTCTATCCTTTCCTCACTATTTTTAATGCCACCTCTGTTATATAGAAAGGTCCTGTACATTCGTGAGTCTCCTTCCAGGGTGCACTGTTCTATTGATCCCAACCTGTGCCAATAATATTCTGTTTTAAACATGATGACTTTATAAATAATATTTATATTGAATTGTGTCAATCCCTCCCCCACTTGTAATTCTTTCTCTTCAAATTTATTTTGCCTTTCTGAACTCGCTATTCTTCCATGTGAATTTTAGATCACTCTGTCAAGTTCTGTTCATAGCTCTGTTGCATTTTTATTATAATTACATTGAATTTATAGATTAATTTGGTGATAATTTCCAGCTATGTGATTTTAGGCATTCCCATCAATTAATATAATTTATTTTTCAATTTACTCTGTCTCCTTTTATCTGCTTCAATATTATTATAATTTACTCTGAAGAGTAAGATCTTTTATCTTACTTATCTTTTATCTTAGATTTACTCCTGTGTTATTCATTGCTTTTTTGCTTTTGTAAGATGTGTTGTATTATTTTTCCTAAACATTAAATATTTTTTGTTCCTAGTGTATAGAACTGCTATTGATTTTCATGTAAAAATCTTGCATCCAACAACCTTGTTTATTAATTCTTATAATTTGCATGTAGATATTGTTTAATTGTCTATAAAAATAATGTTTGCATGCAAAAACCATACTTGTGTTCCTTCCTTTCCAAGTATTTTAGCTGCATTTCATTTTCTTGTGTAATTACACTGGCTAGGGTCTCAAATACAATGTCAAATAGAAATATCATTAAAGGCAACCATTTGTTGTTCTCTGATTTTAAAAAGAATATGTCTAATATACAAATATTGTAAATTCATATACTTTAATTGAGTCAAATTAAATTGATAAAAGCTATTAAAACAAATAAGTTTTTATTAGATAAATGATTTCTTAATCTATTAAGATAATTCTTTCTGTCCTTTAAAGTGTTAATGAGGTAAATTAATTTTCCAACTGTTGTATACAAAATTATTCTGAAACAAACCAAATCAGTAATTATACATTATCTTTTATTGTTTTTTAATTACTGCATTCAGTTACTAAAATTTTACTTCTTTGAATCTGTTTTCATAAGTGAGAATGACTTACATTGTTCTTTCTTGGACTCATCCTGACTGATTTTATTATCAGTAATATACTTGCCTCATAAACTCTATTGGAACACTTTCTTGATTTTTCTATTTTCTGAAACAGTTTGTAGATGATACAGATACTTTTCTCTGAAGTTTGGTAAACTTGCCTCTAAAACCAGCATGATTTTGTTGTTGTTTTGTTTGTTTGCTTTGGTTTTTTAGAGAGTTGATTTTATTATACTGATTATTTTGCTTAATGGTTATAAGATTTTTAGGATTTTCTAGTTTTTCTTGAGTGTGTTTTAAAAAAAAGAACATTATTTTTTCTAATATTTCAAATTTCTTGTCATAAAATTATTCATAGTATCATTTTCTTAAAAAGTGTTATCTCTAGTTAAGTTCTTTTAGAGTTTCTCATATTATTTATTTGTGTCTTTTCATCATGCTTCCACAGGCATTGTCATAGTTTTCTCTCTTTTATTAACCTTTGCAACTAAACATATTTTATTTTTGTTTATTTTCTCTATTTTGATTTGTATTCTACTTCTCAATTTCTGATCTTAGCATTATTATTTCCTTCATCTTACTTTTTTTCCATTGTTGTTCTTGACTTTGTTAATTTTATTTATTTATTTTTACTTTTAAGTTTATACACCAGACTCTAAATTTTGTTTGTAAATTTTACTTACTTATTTTTACTTTAAAGTTTATATACCAGGATCTAAATTTTTCTCCAAGTACCATTTTAACTACATCACATAAGTTTTGACATATGGAATTTTTATTTTCACCACCAAATATTTTCTAATTAATATTTTATATCTTCTTTGTCTCATACATTAATAAATTAATAAGTCTTTTAAATAATTAAAGAATGGGGACACCAATTTCTATTTGGTATTTATGTTTATTTTATTGCACTGTTCTCAGAGAACAGGGTCAATATAGCAGATCTTTGGAGTTTGTTGAACTTGCACTAATCCATTATTTTGAGAAACCTACTTAAGATGCAGAGACATATTCTGCCTCATGCAGATTATCACATAAGCCATGTTTTCCTGATATGCTGTCTTTGGGAAATCAAAGCCAAATCCTTTGCCTTATTTTTTTAGTATAGACCCCAAATATTCTAAATTTTGTAAGGGGAAAAACACAGTTTTAGCCCAGGAATACTGAAACATCAGTAATCACAAAACTTCATACAAAACCCTAGTTTATTTTAAAGGATTAAAAAACTCCCTAGGCACAAAAAAAGTCATGCAATAGGCACACCTTTTGGAAATATCTTTTTGTGAGTATCATTTTGCTCCATGCTAGTGCTACTTGTGTTCTTACAACAGAAGTTGTAGACAAAGGGGATGTGAGAATTCTTCTGCCTCAAACATTTTTTTCTTTTTTATTACTTTCAAAAATACACATTTGGGGGTAAAATTTTGACAGCTCTGAATAGGAATGTGTCTATTGGGTCACAGTTTTAACTGGCAGCTCTTTATCCCTTATCTTTGTAGTGGAATATAAAATAATAGTGAACCTTGAAAACTTAAGGTGTCTTAGATTAGACGAAATATATGGTGTTTCAGATACCTGGGATTCCATGGGGTAAAATTTTTCTTTCATCTACTGGATCTCTGAACTACATCTGTGATGTTGTTAAGTCATTAACTAAGTTAAGCTTTACATTTTTTACTTTATAGGATTGTTGTGGGGGTGAATGAGTGTATCTAAAACACTTAGACATTAACCTGGGACCCAGTATATGCTACACCAGAGTCCTCATCAGGCAAGGGCACTGAATCAGAAAGAGCATCTGGGATGCCCACAGATGCAATTAAGAGGAAAGAGTCTATATTCTAACATGACCAGCAGCATGTAAAAGGTTATTTCTTATGGCTTTCTTTCAGACCAATTCAAATACATATTGGTAGAAAATGCAGGTGTAATCTGCTTTAAATTTGTGGGTTGTCTTTATCCCTCCATGTGTGTTTGCTGTATTTACTCTTACGAGTCCTTTTTTTCATCAGGATGTCTAGTCTTTTGTCTCCTGCCTTCCCACCCACCCATGATCCATGATGCTATTTGCTATCTGTGCAGCAGGGCAGCTCCACTTGAAGGCTTGATAAGAGCAGTTGGAGGAGTGGGAACAATAATTATTCTTGCCAACATTTATAGTTAAAGTCTCTTCAGCAGCTCTTATCAGACTTGCAGTGGAGAACTTGCTGCTGACAAGGCTAAAATTACAAAGAGATTCTTTTATTTATTCCTCAGTGGAAGCATGGGAATAAGATTCAAGTTAGAAAAATCAAACTGCTCAGCTATAGCTTTGCATATGCGCTTAAACTGGAACTCTTCTGCCTTCATTCTCAACTCTTTTGTTACTCAGTCCTTGTCAGGCTATTTTGTCCCACTCTGAAGCCCCAGGAACTCAGCATCCTTCCCACCAAACACATGTCATTCCTGTAAACATCGCCCCTAATACTTTGGTTCTTCCATGCCTTTCTGCTCACTATTGGAGGAATGTCCTTTTCCCTATTCTATTTTTTTTTATCTCCTAATTGCTTTTCAAAGTTCAATGGAAATTGCATCTGTCCTATCACTTTTTAAGTTTATTGAAACCTTTATCAAACACTTAACCTTGGCAAGTGTTTTGCCAAGTGCTGAGGAGATAGTGATAAATGAGACAAAATTCCTGTCCTCAGGAATCCCATAGTGTACCGGAGAAGACAAACCAGTAAACAGATAAATTTCAACTCAATCTATAAGAGCTATTACAGAGATATAAACAAAAAATCTCTGAAAATACAAAGGAAGGAAGTCATAGGGTGATGTGGAAGTTTTAATGATGTGACACCGGAGCTCTACCTAGAGAGATGAATGGAGATTTACATTATTTAGAAAGAAAGGCTTCCTGTGCAAAGCAGAATATACTAAACATAAGGTTGTAAAAGGAGTGGTTGCATGAGAAGTCAAATGAGTGACAGAAGATGGTAAATTGAGGCCATGATGTGACTGACCTTGTATATTAAGCTCAAAATTTGTATTACTGTGGAGCTAGCAGTGAGGAGGCACAGAGGTTTATAAACAAGATGTGATCGGTTTTGTTTTTCTAGAGCCAAGATTCTGGCAGTGGTTCATTTGTCAAATGTGGCCCCAGATACCCACAGAGTACCTGTTCAACTTATCAGAAATAAAGACCTCAGATATACTAAATCAGCTTCTCCTGGGGATGAGCACAGGCCAAAGGAATCTTTATTTTTAAAAACCTCTTAGGACTTGTATGATTTAAAGCTGATTTGGGGATCCCTAGGTAAAGGATGGAAACCAATTGTATCTCTACCACGATAAAACCATTTGCATTTCTGCAAGATAAGAATCATTTGTATTACTATCCATTTTCTACAATGTATAAGTTGCAAAATAGGCTCAAACCCTATAAAATGAGATAATCCCAGAGCACCAACTAGAGAACATCCAATAGTCCATTAAAAGACATCTAGCAATCCCTTTTGCGTTTTCATACAATTTTTCCTAACGGAACAATGGGGAAATTTTTGGAGAGTTTTAAGCAGAAGAGTGACATGTTCTGATTTACATTTTGAAAAGATCACCTTGACTGTGTTTTTCTCTTACTGCATTTATCAGTCATTTTATCATTGATTGATAATAAGTTTTGTTTTTCACACTAGACTGTGAGTTTTGTAAGAGCAGAGATAATATCTTTTTCGCGATTATGCTGAGATATTTCACCATAGTGCATAGCACAGTGCCTGACAAAATGGTTGATAATCAAAAAATACTTGTTAAAGTGGGAGGAATCCAAAGGACTTGTTGACTGATAAGATGCAGCGTCCAAGCAAGCAGAATTCCAAGCTTCTGGTTTGGGAAACTGGTGGAAATGGATATCATTTGCAGAGTAAAGAGTATGGGACTGGGAACAGACTTCCAAGAGAAGATAAAACTGCCTCTCTTCAATGTCTTTTGGTATCTCTAAGGGAGACTGCCTAGACCTTCTTCAAACCTGGATCCTCCTGACTGAACAGCTGGAATCCATTTCCCAGCCTGGCTCATATGGTTAGTTATGGCCATTTGACTGAGTTCTGACCAATGGGGTGTGAGTGGTAGTGATGTGGGCTCCCACCGGGATGTACTCATACATGGTCCTCTTCCTCTTCTTATTTTTTTTTAAATTATTGAAGTATAGTTGATTTATAAGATTATATTAGGTTCAGGTGTACAACATGGTAATTCAATATTTTTATAAATTATACTCTATTTAAAGTTATTACAAAATAAAGTCTTTATTTCCCTGTGCTGTACAATATATCCTTGCTGCTTATTTATTTTATACACAGTGGTTTTGTGTAACTTAATCCCATACCCCTAGCTTGCCCCTCCCTGCTTCCCTTTCCCTAGTGGTAGCCACTAGTTTGTTCTCTCTATCTGTGAGTCTGTTGTTGTTTTGTTATATACATGTGTTTGTTTTATATTTTAGATTCCACATATAAGTGATAACATGGAGTATTTATCTTTCTCTGTCTGACTTGTTTCACTAAGCATAATACCTTCCAGGTCTATCCATGTCATTGCAAATGACAGAATTTCATTCTTTTTTATGGCTGACTAATATTCCCTTGTGTATATATATATATATATATATATATATATATACCATATCTTCTTTATCCATTTATCTGTTTTGGGACACTTAGGTTGCTTCCATATATTGGCTGTTGTAAATAATGCTGCTATGAACATTGGGGTGCATGCATCCAATTGAATTAGTGTTTTTTTGTTTTCTTTGGATATATACCCAGGAGTGGAATTGTTGAATCATATGGTTGTTCTGTTTTTAGTTTCTTGATGAACCTCCATACTGTTTTCCATAGTGGTTGCCTCAATTTTTAATCCCACCTACAGTTTCCTGAAAACTATAAAACGCTGATGAAGGAATTTGAAAATGATACAAAGAAATGGAAAGATATCCTGTGTTCTTGGATTGAAAGAATTAATATTGTTAAAATGTCCATACTACCCAAAACAATCTACAGATTTAATGCAATTCTTATCAAAATATCCATGAGATTTTTCACAGAACTGGAGCACATAATCCTAAAATGTATATGGAACCACAAAGGCCCCTGCATTGCCAAAGGGATCCTCTTCCTTCTTCTGACTGGAAATCAACAGCTAGAGGCACTGTAAAAGCCACATGTTGAAGATGGCAAAGCCTCCATTATCCTAGGAAAGCTGGGCTTAGTCTCTGTTTCCTCTGGGTTCCCACAGTGTTTAAAAAATACTTTAAAAAGTATTTTTTATTTAGCATTTACTTTGCTTTGTTTCACAGTATAATTATGTACATTTTGATCTTTTTCTCATACTTGTAAGCCTATAATGTAATGTTTCTCAAAGGGGTGCTGTTCGTATTTTGGACAGGGCAATGTTTTATTGTGTGGGATTGTGCTTAGGTTACCTGAGAGCCATCCACTAAAAGCCTATAATTCCCCCCACCCTTCACCTCCCCACTTCACAGAGCAGTCAGCGTGACAAAGAACTGCCCTTACTTAACTACCACTCCAAGAGGATAATGTCCAGGATGCTATTTTTTCTGTGTTTGATAGAATAAACAAGGAAAAACACCTAAGTTGGAAAGAGCAGTGTCAGTCCTAGCTCTATCAGGTACTAACTGGGTAATTTTAGATAAGTCTGTTACTTTGTATCTTCATCTGTAAGTGGAGGTCAATAGAATCTATCCTATAGGGTTATTTTAAGAATTAAATAATGTGAGTAAAGTTTTTGGACATAGTAGTTGTTTGATATATTTTTGCTTCTATACCTCCTTTACTCTTATTTAAATTAAATGGAAATTTACAAATATTTATAGCATTCTTTCTTTTGGAAAAAGTCTATGGCTCAAAAAAAATTAAAGGAAATGTGTACATGTGTAAGATTGTGGCTATATGTGCCTATTGTCATGAGATTCAGAAAAACATTTATGGAAGAATTCCAACTATTTATCACAAATTCTTTATTTTATAGAACTTAACTTGCTGCAACTGACAACATAACATAAATGACTTTTATAGTTTGAAAAGAAAAAATTCAATAAAGAATCTAATAGCAAATTTGAAATCAATTGAATTGGGATGGACAGCATAGCTCTTGGTTTGGTAAGAAAGCAAAGTGTGAGCTCATGGGCTGTTCCTGATGGATGGATTTTTGGTTTGCATTTTGCATTTGTTTTGTTTTTAGGGTAGAAGTAAAAAGAAGAAGAAAATGAGATCTTTCCAAGCCTGCCCGAAAGAAAATGAGAAATACGTCATTGTCTCTCAAAGCACAAATGTGGTGAGGCCGCAACAGGGGCTCTGCAAGGTGGCTTGTTTGACAGTATGTGAAATTGAAGCAGGGCCATTTGTCATGGGTGACACAGCAGAGACTGTGCTCCACAGCCTGGGTCTATAGACAGGGGGAGGAGGGGGACAACCTCCTCGGGCAGTGCTGCAGCCTCCCCCCTTTTCCTTCTGGTTCCTGCTCTTGGGTTTCTCTGGGCCAGGAGCTAGGAGGAGCCCACTTGTGCCTGAGGCATCTATTTCCTTCACTGAGTAACCCAAGGCAGTGGCAGGGGAGGGGCAGCACAATAAAATAGAGGTAGCATTCTGCTACCCAGGAAGGTGAGTGATCTTGGAATATTTGTTTACAATTTAGAAAATCAGGGTCTACATGATTTTGACTTGACTCATAGTTGATGTTCAATAAATATTTGTATTTTTAAAGAAAAACTATGAATAACTGAATCTACTGGATATCACCCTTCTGTCAGCAAGAAACATACATGTACATACAGGTTTTGTGAGATGAGATCTTTCACAATTACAAACACCAAGAGAAACAGGACAATTAAAGAAGGATTTGTGTTTAATTAGTTTTGTAAACCATTTTTTTAAACAGTAAAGACTGGAGAGTTAGGGGAAAATTGTTAATGAGAGCTGCTATGTCAAAACTAAATGCAAGATGGAGCCAGGTAATCTTCCCTGAACTGTCCTAAGATATGAGTATGAGATACACTGGTATAATGGGACACATTGCTTTGGGGTTTCTATATCCTGTCCTTCCTTGCTAAATAATTACACAAACAGAAGCTTAGCCATCTGATTATTGATAGTTAAAAAATATTGGTCAAATATTGTGTACATGCTAATGCCTTTGGCATTGCTGGGCATGTCAGAGGCAGAGAGGGAAAATGGATTGTTCCCTCCCCCATATATTTCATATACTTCTCTGATAGAAGTGACAGGGTTTGCGTGTTTGTTATCCATCAAACAAATTCCCAAAGCATGTCTTTTTGACAGCACCCTCCCCAGTGATGAGAACTCTTTTACCTTCCAATGTGTTATGGTATTTCACAAATCCCCTACTACACAGTGTTCACAAAGGAAAAATACACATGGCAGTGGTGTCAATTGATAGATATGCACCACAAAATAATCAGAGGGCTGGGTAATCCCAAGGGGGGTGTGAACACTCATGACTAGAAATTTCTAGACTGGAAAAATACATTTGTTAACACAGAACATTTTGGTGAGCAAAGCACCTGGCCACTTGCTATAAATTTGTATTTTTTATTTCATGGCCAGTTTTCCTCTTCCAGGGACTTAATTATCCCATGTACATTGCTCCCAGCAGAGACACAGAGAGACACACAGCAGTCTCATTTAATCTATTAGATTTCTTTTTTCCACTCCCTCAAGGTACAGAGGCAAATTCCGATTTAGTAATCAAGGCCTGAGTCATCGAATAAATAACTCAATTTCTCATCCTTGTTCATTGAGCCAGTTGTATGAACAAACACGATGTTTTTTTATGGCAAGTGTGCAAATGGGTTTACCAGGATATTGCATTCATAAATTGCATAAAGATGCCAAAAATCATTCAGAGTGCAAGAGCAGGGAGAGTGGTTTCAATGTCTTTTAAAATTGAAGCATAGTTGATTTACAATGTTGTGTTAGCTTCTGGTGTACCACAAAGTGATTCAGTTTTTTATCAATCTATCTATCTATCTAACTATCTATCTATCTATCTTCTTTTTCATATTCTTTTCCATTATGGTTTATCACAAGATATTGAATATAGTTCCCTGTGTTATACAGTAGGACCTTGTTGTTTATCCGTTCTATATAATAGTTTGCATCCACTAGTCCCTAACTCCCAGTCCTTCCCTCTACCACCTCCCCAGCCTTGGCAACCACAAGTCTGTTCTCTATGTCTGTGAGTCTATTTCTGTTTCGTAGGTAACTTCATCTGTGTCATAGGTTAGACTCCACATATAAGTGATATCATATGGTATTTGTCTTTCTCTTTCTGACTTGCTTCACTTAGAATGAAAATATCTAGGTCCATCCATGTAACTGCAAATGGCATTATTTCATTCTTTTTTATGACTGAGTAATATTCCACTGTATATCTATACCACATCTTCTTTATCCATTCATCTTTATCCATTCATCAAATGTCGATGGACATTTAGGGTGTTTCCATGTCTTAGTTATTGTAAATAGTGCTGCTATAAACATAGGGATGCATGCATCTTTTTGAATTATAGTTTCATATATATTCACTCCTGGATATATGCCCAGGAGTGGGATTGCTAGATCATATGGTAACTCTATTTTTAGTTTTGTGGAACCTCCATACTGTTCTCTATAGTGGCTGCACCAATTTACATTCCTACCAACAGTGTAGAAGGGTTCCCTTTTGGAGATGGATCTTTTTTAAATGAAGGTTCAGCAGATTACTTCTCAAATTAAAAAACTATGACCCCTTAACAAACTGATAAAAGTAACCTTAAGGTTCTAGACTAGCTCATAGGAAACAAGGGTGGTAATTATTTTTTTTCAGAAAGGTAATCTGTTGTATAGAAATGGTTGGGGCATCCACTGTCCATTCATTCATTCATTGAATTAAACATCTTTGAATGCTCAGGATGTTCCAGACACTCTCTCAATAATAGAGATATAAAGGTGAATGAATCACAACCCTTGCCCAAAGTTTTTCACATAAACAAACAATTACAGATAGTCCAGTAAGCTAATGATGAAAATATGCTCAGGGCATTGTGGAATCATCAAGAAGAGGCATCAGCTCAGCCCAAGAGGGTTCACAAAGACTGTCTCACAGAAGCTGGCACCAAGGAGGAGTCATAAGAAATAGCCAAAGCAGTGAGGGTGGGGGACTGGGGTAGGAGAGGTAGTGAGGAAGAAGACAGTAAGAACTATTATGTCTCCCTTTCCTGAACTTACTCAAGGAAGACCCATTGTCTTAGTTTGAGTCACCAGAGCAAAGGGACTGTAAGCAGCCTTGTAGAGAGAGCACCAGCTGGTGAAGTATTACTCGCCATCTCTACCAGAGTAACAATAGCTACCACTTACCACTCACCCACCACAGGGCAGGGAGTGTGCTAAGTGCTTCACACGCTTGGTCTTCTTTAATCCCTTTGGCAACCCTAACAGGTTGATATTCTTTCTCTTTTGGTCTCATAAAATAACTCAAGTACATGGTTAAAATTTCAATATTTCTTAGAGTCTATTTCTGTTTTGTAAATAAGTTCATTTGTATCATTTTTTAGGTTCCACATATAAGTGATATCATATGGTATTTGTCTTTTCCCGTTTGACTTCACTTAGTATGATAATCTCTAGGTCACAGACATCGAAAACAAACTTACGGTTACCAAAGGGAGAAGTGGGGGGAGGGATGAATTACGAATTTGGGATTAACGGATACACACTACTATATATAAACTAGATAAACAACAAGGACCTACTGTACAGCACAGGGAACTATGTGCAACATCTTGTAATAACCCATAAAGAAAAGAATCAGAAAAAGAATATATATATAAAAGAATATATATATATATATATATATATATATCTGGATTACTTTGCAATAAACCTGAAACTAACACAACATTGTAAGTCAACTATACTCCAATAAAAAAATCAATATTAAAGAATGGCAGTAAACAAAAAGTAAAATTTTCACAATCTATCCCCATGTTCCAACCTACTTTTCTAAAAAACCCTTTCTAATATCTGTCATCATCCTCCAAAATGTGTTTATATCCTTATTTCTTGATTCATCCATTTTAGACTGTATATATTGACATTTTCTCTTAAGCCACATATATTTTTACAGAAAAGTTTGAAAATTCTCTACAGTGGCAAATAAGAAAAACTGAGAAATAATGCCATGCAATCACGTTAAGTATAAAGGATAGGGGAAAGTACTCTCTCTCAAAGCAACTTTGCTCCTCCGGTAAATGCAAAGGGAAAAATAAATTTTAAAAGAATGTAAGTGTATTCTTTTTATGTGGTTACTCTAAATGTATTTCCAGCCATCGTCTTCTCTCCAAAGAATGAGGTACGAGCCCATCACTGAATGTATTTTTCCTGTACAAATCCCTTAATGACCTTTTTATATATTTTATCACAAGAGCCATTCCTATAAAATTTTATCTTACTCTAGACATTCATATTTACTAAAGACATGCAGCCTAAAAAGATTAGCTCTGACTCTTTCAAACAATCATAGTAGACATCTTTGGAGCCCTAGTAGTAAGAGAACTAGGATGGTGGGTGCTGGGCACTCTAGATTTATTCCTGAATTCTGACTATTTTCAAAAAAAGCAGCCAGTCTCTTGTCCTGCACACTTTTATCATCACTGCTGTTCTGAAGACTTCTGTTAACAATCTTCTTATCCAACACCTCTCTTCCAAATTAAATTGCAGCTCTGAATGAAAATCTCAGGACTGCCATTTGGTCTCAACACTCCCTTCACTATCTTCTGATGACCACTAAAGTCAGGTCACTGGCAATGCCCAGGAGAGCCCCAGGTCTGGGATAAGATGGTGGGGCACAGCTATACATTGGCCATGAAGACACAGCCACTAAAGCTCTAGATTTATATGACCACAGCTTGAGATGAATACTAAAAGAGGCCACCAGCCTGCGATGAACTATTCATCCATCTATCGTGCTGACCTGTGGGAGTGAGAGGAAATGAGAAATGGGATGGGATGCATGCAAGAAATATGCTCTAGGGTTTTTCTGCAGCAGTGTTCTGTGTTTTCTTAGATTCTGTGTTTATCTATTTGGCACCCATTAATCACGAAGCCAAATTAATGGCCAAAGTTGTTTACATTTCTCTTGTGATCCAGCTTTTGCAGGTGTACAAAATTCATATCATAAGCCCTCCAATCTGTCCCAAGTCCATACAACCAACCACCTCCTTCATCCAACTTTTACACATCAAGCCAATATTTTCCCAGCCCTAAATCAACCCAGAGCCAGGTACCAAACAACTAGGGACAGGGGTCCATGCCCCAGAGCCTGCTGGAATTATTCTAACTAGCCAGTTCTAAGCTGTTTCCTCTGCCTTGCCTTGCCTTTCTTGTGGACTCCCCAGTAAAGGTGGTAGCCTATGCCTTTCTTTCACTCTTGCTTCTGCCTCCGGATCAAACCTGGTGTCTCCCCACGGGGCCATGTATGGCATGGCATGGGGAGACAGAGTTCCCTTCTCTTGCAAACTATAAGTAGTAAAATCTTCTTTTAAATCATCACTCAGTCACTTTTATAAATTAAGACCTAAGAACACATAAAGTATCACCTAGGCACAAATCAAGTAGCTCATTCAGTTATTAGAGTAAAATGAAGACTAAAACTATAGGCTCCAGAAGAGTAAGAGCCGCCCTCTACTTCGCTTCCTTTATGGCAACTTGGAACGCACATGCAGCAAAATTCACTAGGAAGCTAGCGATTTCTACATCTTCTTTTATAAAGCTCCAATATAAATATTGTCTGCTGGCCAATATTCCAGTCCCTCCATTCCAAATGTATCAAGTTCATCCAAAGGAAGGGGCTGAGGTTAGCAGAGTAAGAAGAGAGAAATTTTATTCTTAAATCAGTGCTGAGGCTTGAGCTCAAAAAGTAATTCCCTGTACAATCAATCATCCCTACCCTGGTCAATTGGTCAATTAGTAGTTCTGATTGAATATTCCTGAAAGGAGCACCAGGGACAGATACTGGTGAACTAGTGGATGGTTCACTATTCACTGAAGATGCTCACAATGTTTCCACATGTGGGAAAAGTGAGTATGCAGAGATGACTAAATATACAGTCAACATATGGAGAAATTGTGCTTTGGGTTATGCCCTTAAGAAGCTGTTATCTTCCTGGACAATAAAAATAAATGCCTAGAGATAGTGATTGCTTCTGGTGCTGGATAAAAGCCTAGTCATCTGGCCTGACTTTATGTGAGGATTCTCAGATGTACACATAGAAGGAAGCAACTGTTTTCTGCCTAGGTGCTATCTTCAGTCCTGATGAAACCTTCAGATTTGACAGAGAGAGATGTTGGAAGAAAGGGTCTAATTTAGGCAGAAGGGGATCTAGTGGCATGTGAAAAGAGGTGACATGGAGGAGTGTTTTTAAATCCTCCCCTCAGATATAAAGCTGAGATTGAAAGTGAAAGTGGTCTCTAACAGCCAGCTCAGAGGAGTCAGATAAACAGAAGAGGATGTACTACTTTTCCATATTTGAATAATACCCAGGTTTCAGACCTAGGTGGGAATCCTGAATCTGTCACTTGCTGTGTGACCTTGAGTAAGCTACCTTGCCCTCACTTCTCATCTGTGGCTGGGAGAAGATAATAACCTTTACAGGGGACAGCAATGCGAAGCACTTCGCATTGTGTGAGTTTGATAAATATTCACTATTATTTGCCACCTTTACAATGTTATCTGTTTCCCTGTATGTTTACTTTTGAACACAGCAAAGTAGAAGAGCTCTGGAAATGTCCCCCTGTTTTGTGCTGGTCTCAGCCTATTGACAGTGATGCTATCAGCTAGGAATGCCTGGGGCCCCTACTGCTTGTGGTGAGCCCCGCTGCCCCCAAACACATTTCCTCAGACCCGAGAGCCAATTGTGGCTGGACTGGCCTTTGTGGTTCTTATTATAAGAGGTACCTCAACAGCAACTATCAGGGAACTTTGAAAAAACAAGATATATTACTCATAGGTCCTGGAGAGTACACTGCATGCCCAGGACCACACAGGGAGGTTCCTGGTAGAGAGAGACAGAGAGAGCTTGGACCTGGGGTTCTACCTTTATTGGAGTCAAGAATGGGGTACTTAGAGTTTCACAGGTTCACTCTTTACTGGTGAATTAAAAAAAATAAAAGTGGGTATTAAAGTGCAGGAAGGGAAGAGCAAATGGACAGTTACCTAGGTCACATGGGGGCTTTCTAAAAGGGGAACTTCATGCATGGGGTGGCCTGTCTCTTTACCTAGTTGTGTAGCTGGTAACGTGTTTATTCAAGATGGATGTCCTGGAAATGGATGTCTCTGCAATCAAAATCTTAATGTCAAGCACTTACACTGCAATCAAAACAGCTAATTTTCAGGCACTACATCCCCTCCCTGTGCCCTGGCTCAAAAATGGTAGTTTCAAACATCAGCTCCAGCATCTGTGGGATGGATGGTTTGGGGAAATTGATGCAACTTCACACCTTGTGTTCATTGTTCCTATAAAAAGGGAATAATCATGATGCTCCAAATGTGTTGGGGAGACTAAAGACTAATACAAATAGAGTACCTCCATGGTGTCTGATTGCTTCAACTACCTGGGCACGTCACTTTTCTCCATGTGCCTCTGTTCTTTCCTCTGTAACATGTGGGTAATGATGTGCTTACTTCACTTGTGAGGTTTATTTGAGTTAACTGTGGAGAAGGCTTAGAAGAATCCTGGGACATAGGAAATGTAAAATAGTGGTTATTGTTACAAGTGCTCAGTAAATAAGAGCTGCTTCTGCTTCAGATGAAGGACGATGGTGATGATGATGATGATGATGATGATGATGATGATGATGATGAACGTAGGGGTGAATTCTCTGGTGCCTGTTCTAAAGAAAAGAGTTGTTCTGGAACGTGAAAAGGTTTGGAACTGAGCAGTATATCTTCTCCTTGTGGGCCTACTTGGTGAATATGTTCTTAAGAAAATTCCCACCACCTGAATACTGAGGGGCTGACTATGGGGCACCCAGGTGAAGTAGTTGATTGAACAATTCCACTTAGAGGACACAGTCTGCCTCACATTAGATGCCCAAATCTGTTCTTCCTCTAGCCCCTCCTTCTAGTTTCCAAGGAAGTCATTCGCAATTTTCTTGTTTTTAACCCCTGTCATCCTATGTCTATTTATTCACTAGGTTATATAAGTTCTACCTCAAAAGTATACCCAAATCGACTTTCTCCTCTTTTATTTTTCTTGAAACTGCTCAGTACATTTAATGTCTCCCTTCCAGCCATGTCCACTCCCCGCAAAGGATCCAGTCAATTGTGCAGACCTAGCCTTGCCACCTGGAATGTTCCTCACATCTCATCTTGCTCCTGTGGCAAAATTGCTGCTTCAGGTCCAGACGATGCTCTGTGTCCAGCTTCCCATCTCATGTCCTTGTGATATCAAATTACCTTTTGCCTCCCGAGGCTGTTTCATGCTGGATGGAACCTTGGATCCTTGTGGCCTGTCCCCAAATCCCCAGGCTAGATTACTCAATCCCGCAACCAAGACTGTCCATTGGGAACTCCAGATCCTGCCAAAGTCTTGGGCCTCACCTGCCCAAGAGGGAAGTTTGACACACCTTGTGCCTCTGCTGCTCTTTCATCTTCTCTCATCCAAATTGTTGAACCTGATTCCTAACCATGTTCCCTGGGCATCAGTTTCTACCCATTCCTACCCACTATCTCCTCTGTTTCCAGAGTGAAGCAGGATAAATAATGTTTTTTGGTTTTTTTTACATCTTTATTGGAGTATAATTGCTTTACAATGGTGTGTTAGTTTCTGCTTTATAACAAAGTGAATCAGTTGTACATATACATATGTTCCCATATCTCTTCCCTCTTGCGTCTCCCTCCCTCCCACCCTCCCTATCCCATCCCTCTAAGTGGTCACAAAGCACCGAGCTGATCTCCCTGTGCTATGCGGCTGCTTGCCACTAGCTGTCTATTTTACGTTTGGTAGTGTATATATGTCCATGCCACTCTCTCGCTTTGTCACAGCTTACCCTTCCCCCTCCCCATATCCTCAAGTCCATTCTCTAGTAGGTCTGTGTCTTTATTCCTGTCTTACCCCTAGGTTCTTCATGACTTTTTTCCCTTAAATTCCATATATATGTGTTAGCATACGGTATTTGTCTTTCTCTTTCTGACTTACTTCACTCTGTATGACAGACTCTAGATCCATCCACCTCATAACAAATAGCTCAATTTCGTTTCTTTTTATGGCTGAGTAATATTCCATTGTATATATGTGCCACATCTTCTTTATCCATTCATCCAATGATGGACACTTAGGTTGTTTCCATCTCCTGGCTATTGTAAATAGAGCTGCAATGAACATTTTGGTACATTACTCTTTTTGAATTACGGTTTTCTCAGGGTATATGCCCAGTAGTGGGATTGCTGGGTCATATGGTAGTTCTATTTGTAGTTTTTAAGAAACCTCCATACTGTTCTCCATAGTGGCTGTACCAATTCACACTCCCACCAGCAGTGCAAGAGTGTTCCCTTTTCTCCACACTCTCTCCAGCATTTATTGTTTCTAGATTTTTTGATGATGGCCATTCTGACTGGTGTGAGATGATATCTCATTGTAGTTTTGATTTGGATTTCTCTAATGATTAATGATGTTGAGCATTCCTTCATGTGTTTGTTGGCAGTCTGTATATCTATGGAGAAATATCTATTTAGGTCTTCTGCCTATTTTTGGATTGGGTTGTTTTTTTTTTTATTATTGAGCTGCATGAGCTGCTTATAAATTTTGGAGATCAATCCTTTGTCAGTTGCCTCATTTTCAAATATTTTCTCCCATGTTGAGGGTTGTCTTTTGGTCTTGTTTATGGTTTCCTTTGCTGTGCAAAAGCTTTGAAGTTTCATTAGGTCTCATTTGTTTATTTTTGTTTTTAATTTCCATTTCTCTAGGAGGTGGGTCAAAAAGGATCTTGCTGTGATTTATGTCATAGAGTGTTCTGCCCATGTTTTCCTCTAAGAGTTTGATAGTTTCTGGCCTTACATTTAGGTCTTTAATCCATTTTGAGCTTATTTTTGTGTATGGTGTTAGGGAGTGATCTAATCTTGTACTTTTACATGTACCTGTCCAGTTTTCCCAGAACCACTTATTGAAGAGGCTGTCCTTTCTCCACTGTATATTCCTGCCTCCTTTATCAAAGATAAGGTGAACATATGTGTGTGGGTTTATCTCTGGGCTTTCTATCCTGTTCCATTGATCTATCTTTCTGTTTTTGTGCCAGTACTATACTGTCTTGATTACTGTAGCTTTGCAGTATAGTCTGAAGTCAGGGAGCCTGATTCCTCCAGCTCCGTTTATCGTTCTCAAGATTGTTTTGGCTATTCGGGGTCTTTTGTGTTTCCATACAAATTGTAGAATTTTTTGTTCTAGTTCTGTGAAAAATGCCAGTGGTAGTTTGATACGGGTTGCATTGAAACTGTAGATTGCTTTGGGTAGTAGAGTCATTTTCACAATGTTGATTCTTCCAATCCAAGGACATGGTATATCTCTCCATCTATTTGTATCACCTTTAATTTCTTTCATCAGTGTCTTATAATTTTCTGCATACAGGTCTTTTGTCTCCTTAGGTAGGTTTATTCCTAGATATTTTATTCTTTTTGTTGCAATGGTAAATGGGAGTGTTTTCTTGATTTCATTTTCAGATTTTTCATCATTAGTGTATAGGAATGCAAGAGATTTCTGTGCATTAATTTTGTATTCTGCTACTTTACCAGATTCATTGATTAGCTCTACTAGTTTTCTGGTAGCATCCTTAGGATTCTCTATGTATAGTATTATGTCATCTGCAAACAGTGACAGCTTTACTTCTTCTTTTCCGATTTGGATTCCTCTTACTTCCTTTTCTTCTCTGATTGCTGTGGCTAAAACTTCCAAAACTATGTTGAATAAGAGTGGTGAGAGTGGGCAACCTTGTCTTGTTCCTGATCTTAGTGGAAATGGTTTCAGTTTTTCACCATTGAGGATGATGTTGGCTGTAGGTTTGTCATATATGGCCTTTATTATGTTGAGGAAAGTTCCCTCTATGCCTACTTTCTGCAGGGTTTTTATCATAAATGGGTGTTGAATTTTGTCAAAATATTTCTCTGCATCTATTGACATGATCATATGTTTTTTCTCCTTCAGTTTGTTAATATGGTTTATCACATTGATTTGCGTATATTGAAGAATCCTTGCATTCCTGGAATAAACCCCACGTGATCATGGTGTATGATCCTTTTAATGTGCTGTTGGATTCTGTTTGCTAGTATTTTATTGAGGATTTTTGCATCTATGTTCATCAGTGATATTGGCCTGCAGTTTTCTTTCTTTGTGACATCCTTGTCTGGTTTTGGTATCAGGGTGATGGTGGCCTCGTAAAATGAGTTTGGGAGTGTTCCTCCCTCTGCTATATTTTGGAAGAGTTTGAGAGGGATGGGTGTTAGCATTTCTCTAAATGTTTGATAGAATTCTCCTGTGAAGCCATCTGGTCCTGGGCTTTTGTTTGTTGGAAGATTTTTAATCATAGTTTCAATTTCAGTGCTTGTGATTGGTCTGTTCATATTTTCTATTTCTTCCTGATTCAGTCTTGGCAGGTTGTGCATTTCTAAAACTTTGTCCATTTCTTCCAGGTTGTCCTTTTCTTTCTTTCTTTTTTTTTTTTTTTGCGGTACATGGGCCTCTCACTGCTGTGGCCTCTCCCGCTGCAGAGCACAGGCTCCGGACGCACAGACTGAGCGGCCATATCTCACAAGCCCAGCCACTCCATGGCACGTGGGATCTTCCTCAACCAGGGTACGAACCCGCATGCCCTGCATCGGCAGGCAGACTCTCAACCACTGTGCCACCAGGGAAGCCCCAGGTTGTCCATTTTATTGGCATAGAGTTGCTTGTAGTAATCTCTCATGATCTTTTGTATTTCTGCAGTGTCAGTTGTTACTTCTTTTTCATTTCTAATTCTATTGATTTCAGTCTTCTCCCTTTTTTTCTTGATGAGTCTGGCTAATGGTTTATCAATTTTGTTTTTCTTCTCAAAGAACCAGCTTTTAGTTTTATTGATCTTTGCTATCATTTCCTTCATTTCTTTTTCATTTATTTCTGATCTGATTTTTATGATTTCATTCCTTCTGCTAACTTTGGGGATTTTTTGTTCTTCTTTCTCTAATTACTTTAGGTGCAAGGTTAGGTGGTTTATTCGAGATATTTCCTGTTTCTAAAGGTAGGATTGTATTGCTATAAACTTCCCTCTTAGAACTGCTTTTCCTGCATCCCATAGGTTTTGGGTTGTCGTGTCTCCATTGTCATTTGTTTCTAGGTATTATTTGATTTCCTCTTTGATTTCTTCAGTGATCACTTCATTATTAAGTAGTGTATTGTTTAGTCTCCAAATGTTTGTATTTTTTACAGATATTTTCCTGTAATTGATATTTAGTCTCATAGTGTTGTGGTCGGAAAAGATATTTGATACAATTTCAATTTTCTTAAATTTACCAAGGCTTGATTTGTGACACAAGATATGATCTATCCTGGAGAATGTTCCATGAGCACCTGAGAAAAATGTGTATTCTGTTGTTTTTGGATGGAATGTCCTATAAATATCTATTAAGTCCATCTTGTTTAATGTATCATTTAAAGCTTGTGTTTCCTTATTTATTTTCATTTTGTATGATCTGTCCACTGGTGAAAGTGGAGTGTTAAAGTCCCCTACTATGAATATGCTACTGTCGATTTCCCCTTTTATGGATGTTAGCATTTGCCTTATGTATTGAGGTGCTCCTATGTTGGGTGCATAAATATTTACAATTGTTATATCTTCTTCTTGGATTGATCCCTTTATCCTTATGTAGTGTCCTTCTTTGTCTCTTGTAATAGTCTTTATTTTAAAGTTTATTTTGTCTGATATGAGAATTGCTACTCCAGCTTTCTTTTGGTTTCCATTTGCATGGAATATCTTTTTCCATCCCCTTACTTTCAGTCTGCATGTGTCTCTAGGTCTGAAGTGGGTCTCTTGTAGACAGCATATATATGGGTCTTATTTTTGTATCCATTCTGCCAATCTGTGGCTTTTGGTGAGAGCATTTAATCCATTTACATTTAAGGTAATTATCGATATGTATGTTCCTATTCTCATTTTATTAATTGTTTTGGGTTCGTTATTGTAGTTCTTTTCCTTCTCTTGTGTTTCTTGCCTAGAGAAGTTCCTTTAGCATTTGTTGTAAGGCTGGTTTGGTCGTGTTGAACTCTCTCAGCTTTTGCTTGTCTGTAAAGGTTTTAATTTCTCCATGAAATCTGAATGAGATCCTTGCTGGGTAGAGTAATCTTGGTTGCAGGTTTTTCTCCTTCATCACTTTAAATATGTCCTGCCAGTCCCTTCTGGCTTGTGGAGTTTCTGCTGAAAGATCAGCTGTTAACCTTATGGGGATTCCCTTGTGTGTTATTTGTTGTTTTTCCCTCGCTGCTTTTAATATGTTTTCTTTGTATTTAATTTTTGACAGTTTGATTAATATGTGTCTTCGCATATTTCTCCTTTAATTTATCCTGTGTGGGACTCTCTGTGCTTCCTGGACTTGATTAACTATTTCCTTTCCCATATTAGGGATTTTCAACTATAATCTCTTCAAATATTTTCTCAGTCCCTTTCTTTTTCTCTTCTTCTTCTGGAACCCCTATAATTCGAATGTTGGTGCGTTTAATGTTGTCCCAGAGGTCTCTGAGACTGTCCTTAGTTCTTTTCATTCTTTTTTCTTTATTCTGCTCTGCAGTAGTTATTTCCAATATTTTATCTTCCAGATCACTTATCCGTTCTTCTGCCTCAATTATTCTGCTATTGATCCCATCTAGAGTATTCTTAATTTCATTTATTGTGTTGTTCATCATTGCTTGTTTCATCTTTAGCTCTTCTAGGTCCTTGTTAAATGTTTCCTGCATTGTGTCTATTCTATTTCCAAGATTTTGGATCATCTTTACTATCATTATTCTGAATTCTTTTTCAGGTAGACTGCCTATTTCCTCTTCATTTGTTAGGTCTGATGGGTTTTTATATTGCTCCTTCATCTGCTGTATGTTTTTCTGTCTTCTCATTTTGCTTATCTTACTGTATTTGGGGGTCTCCTTTTTGCAGGCTGCAAGTTTGTAGTTCCTGTTGTTTTTGATTTCTGTCCCCAGTGGCTAAATTTGGTTCAGTGTGTTGTGTAGGCTTCCTGGTGGAGGGGACTAGTGCCTGTGTTCTGGTGGATGAGGCTGGATCTTGTCTTTCTGGTGGGCAGGTCCATGTCTGGTGGTGTGTTTTGGGGTGTCTGTGGACTTATTATGATTTTAGGCAGCCTCTCTGCTAATGGGTGGGGTTGTGTTCCTGTCTTGCTAGTTGTTTGGCATAGGGTGTCCAGCACTGTAGCTTGCTAGTCATTGAGTGAAGCTAGGTGCTGGAGTTGAGATGGAGATCTCTGAGAGATTTTTGCCATTTGATATTATGTGGAGCTGGGAGGTCTCTTGTGGACCAGTGTCCTGAAGTTGGCTCTCCCACCTCAGAGGCACAGCACTGACTCCTGGCTGGAGCACCAAGAGCCTTTCATCCACACGTCTCAGAATAAAAGGGAGAGAAAGTAGAAAGAAAGAAAGAAAAGAAAGAAAGAAAGAAAGAAAGAAAGAAAGAAAGAAAGAAAGAAAGAAAGAGGAAAGAAAGAAAGAAAGAAAGAAAGGAGGGAGGGAGGAAGGAAGGAAGGAAAGAAAGAAAGAAAAATAAATAAATAAATAAATAAAATAAAGTAAGATAAAATAAAGTTATTAAAATAAAAAATAATTATTAAGAAAAAAATTTTTTTTAAAAAAAGCAGACGGATAGAACCCTAGGACAAATTGTGGAAGCAAGACAAAATCTCACACAGAAGCATACACATACACACTCACAAAAAGAGGAAAAGGGGAAAAAATAATAAATCTTCCTCTCAAATTCCACCTCCTCAGTTTGGGATGAATCGTTGTCTATTCATGTATTCCACAGATGCAAGTACATCAAGTTCATTGTGGAGCTTTAATCCGCTGCTTCTGAGGCTGCTGGGAGAGATGTCCCTTTCTCTTCTTTGTTCTCACAGCTCCTGGGGCTCAGCTTTGGATTTGACCCCGCCTCTGCGTGTAGGTCGCCTGAGGGCATCTGTTCTTCGCTCAGACAGGACGGGGTTAAAGAAGCCGCTGATTCGGTGGCTCTGGCTCACTCAGGCCGTGGGGAAGGGAGGGGTACAGAGTGCGGGGCGAGCCTACGGCGGCAGAGGCCAGCATGACGTTGCACTAGCCTGAGGCCCTCTGTGCGTTCTCCCGGGGAAGTTGTCCCTGGATCCCAGGACCCTGGTAGTGGCGGGCTGCACAGCCTCCCGGGAGGGGAGGTGTGGATAGTGACCTGTGCTCGCACACAGGCTTCTTGGTGGCGGCAGCAGCAGCCTTAGCATCTCATGCCCGTCTCTGGGGTCTGCACTTTTAGCCGCGGTTTGCACCCGTCTCTGGAGCTCTTTTAAGCAGCGCTCTTAATCCCCTCTCCTCGCGCACCAGGAAACAAAGAGGGAAGAAAAAGTCTCTTGCCTCTTCGGCAGGTCCAGACTTTTCCCCGGCCTCCCTCCCAGCTACCCGTGGTGCACTAGTCCCGCCTGCCCCGGCGGGTGAGCAGACAAGCCTCTCGGGCTGGTGAGTGCCGGTCGGCACCGATCCTCTGTGCAGGAATCTCTCCGCTTTGCCCTCCGCACCCCTGTTGCTCTCCTAAGCTTTCCCCCTCCACCATCCGCAGTCTCCGCCTAAGAAGGGGCTTCCTAGTGTGTGGAAACCTTTCTTCCTTCACAGCTCCCTCCCACTGGTGCAGGTCCCGTCCCTATTCTTTTGTGTCTGTTTATTCTTTTTTCTTTTTCCCTACCCAGGTACGTGGGCACTTTCTTGCCTTTTGGGAGGTATGAGGTCTTCTGCCAGCGTTCAGTAGGTGCTCTGTAGGAGTTGTTCCACGTGTAGATGTATTTCTGGTGTATCTGTGGGGAGGAAGGTGATCTCTGCATCTTACTCTTCCACCATCTTCCCCTCGTCTCTCAGGATAAATAATGTTTTGTTGAATTCAAAATATTCAACAGGTTTTGAATATTCATGTTCAAAACTCCAGCCTCCACTGACTTCCCAATTCCTTCCAAGTCAAGTCTGGATCCTCCTGGTGCAAAAAAGACCCTCCTCAATTTGCTCTTATCCCTGGACATCCTGGCTTTCTTATCATTTCTGGAATATGCTAATCCCTTTAGCCCCTCAAACTTAGCAGGCACTGTTTGGTCTATTGTGCACATCTTGCTTCCATTCTGCTCCTCCTCTGCTGCCTAGTTGATTGTTCTTCACGTTTATGAACCCAGGTCAAATGTTTTTTTCATTTTAAAGCCTTGTCTGACTCTTCCAAAAAGAATCAGGCTTCTGCTCTTCCATATTCCCATAACATTCTGTTAATATTGCCTTTCAATACTTCTTATTTCATTGTACTTTATTTCATTTTATTTGTACTTATTTCATTCAAAAATACATATTAAGTCTTTATTGGGTTCCTGGCATCTTCAGGGCTCAGGGAACAGAAAAATAAACACAACAGTCTCTGTTCCTGCCTACATGGAGCTCACATTTTAGAAAGAGAACAGACGGTAAATGTGACAAATGCCTAAGCAAGGTATGTGCAAGTTGTGGTAAGCTCTGAGCAAAAGAGAAACAGGCAATAGTACTTAGGAAAGGACAATGTAGATGTGGAGTGTGGTGGTTGATTTTATGTGTCAATTTGACTGGGCCATGGGATGTCTAGATATTTGGTCAAACATTTTTCTGGGTGTGTTTATGTGGGTGTCTCTGGCTGAGATTAATATTTGAATTGGTAGGCTAAGTAAAGCAGATTGCCCTCCCCAGTGTGGGTGGGCCTCATCCAATCAGCTGAAGGACTGAAAAGTACAAAAAGACTGAGTGAGGGAGAATTTGCTCTCCCTGCCTGACTGCCTTTGAGCTAGGGCATTGGTCTTCTCCTGTCTTCAGATTCAGACTCAGACTGGAACGTACACCATCAGCTCTCTTGGGTCTCCACCTTGCTGGCTGCAGACCTTGTGCTTCTCAGCCTCCCTAAGCACAAGATCCAGTTCTACATATTTATAATAAATTTATATCTACATATTTCCCTCTCTACCTATCTATATCTCCAACTGGTTTTCTGGAGACTCATAACTAATAAATGGGCTTAAGGAAAGTCTGTCTAAAAATATGACACTTGTGCTGAACTCTGGAGAATGAGGAAAAAATGGGCATAGTAAGAACCAGAAAAAAATAATTCAATAAAATGGAACATGAGAGCAAAAGCCTGAGGCCAAAAAGAGTTAAAACGAAGGCAGTAAGCATGAGATTATATTGAACAGAAAAATAGGGACCAGATTGTTTGGGCTTGATTGATAAGGAAGGAGCTCAAATTTTTTCCCTAAAATCACTAAAAAGCTGAATAACTGGCCCTCAATAAATATTTGTGTGACAAATGAATTAACGGGTAAGTAGTTGTTTCTCAGATGGTGAAAGCAATTTGAAAACTCTAAAAAGAATGAATATTTTTTCCTTATTCTTTGATAATTTTCAATTAGTGGGCTGGCAGATGGGGTCAAAGGGGAGGATGCAGATAAAAGTTGACTGTGTCATATGAGAACAGCAGAGGCGATGGATGTGCAGCCCTGACACAAATGAGTTTTCTGATATTTTTGCAGTTAAGCTTTTTTAATCTTTTGTGGCAGAGTATGTGTGCACTAATGCAGACTACATTTACCAAATATCATAAGCAATGAATCATCCACTCCGTAAGGCATAAGGAAATTCTCCTCCCAGGAAGCCGGCCACAGCTTTACACAAGAGCACCCTCTTCTGTGCATTTGCAGCCCCAGATTTCAGAGAAATAGAGTGATGGTCTTCTGCAATCCCGCTGCAAGCCCCAACCTGATGGAGTCACAGCTAAGTGAAAGCAAGTCCTTATTAGCTTCTGTCCTTCCCTCCTCATCCCAAAAGGCCATAGAATGCGTGATTTGTCTGGAACATCTGCCTGAGAATTTAGAAAAGGCAGGGAGTAGAGTTTGGAGCATTTTATTGAAAGGGAAAGGGAAGAGCTTTCCACCTAATAAAATTCTAGCTTACTACCCAGCATTACAGCGATCATCCAGGATGTTCAGGTAGACCAGCCCTGGGAATGAGGGGAACAACATGATGCCCAGAGTGCACAAGGCAGAGAGATGCCCTGAGATTAAAGGGGAGGAACCAGTACAAGTTCTGCATGTGTAACAGATTGTGTTGTGTTTTGAATGAGATAACTTTAAGACAAGGGAACTGGGCTGTAGTGTAATTCTGTACTGCTTTATGTAGGCTTCTTCAGAGAAGAGTCCCTTGTTCAAGGGGAAATTAACTACTATGGGGCACTAAGCACATAGTACTCAAATATTTATTGAATAAATAAAAATATTGGCTTCCCATGTCTTCAGAAGAGGGAAACATGAAAACTTGTCAGCCGTTTACATCTTAGTTTAATAATTATTTCAGATAACTAAGGTCACAGTATTACTGCACATAGAACAGCCACAAAAACCTCAAGGACATACAAATATGCATTTATTTAGCTCACAGGTGTGCTGGTTGTCCGCCCAGTACTCTTGGTCTCAGCTGGGCTCGCCCAGACACCTGTAGCTGACTGGAGTCACCTGGGGACTGCTGATCTGGGGTGGCCTTGGCTGGGGTTTAGTTCTGCTCCCTGTGACTTTCATTCTCCTCCTGAGATGAGCTGTCTGTCCTAGGCATATGCACTTCATGGGCACAGCAGAGGTTCAAGAGTGTAAGCTCATGCAAGAAAATACTTCTCAAGACTCTATTGCTTTAAGGGAAAAGAATCTGAAAAATAAAGACCTATTTATATATGTATAACTGAATCACTTTGCTGTACACCTGAAACTAACACCACTTTGTAACTCAACTATAATCCAAATTAAAAAAAAGAAAGACTCTACTGCTTCATGGCTGCTGATGTCCCATTGGCCAAAACAACTCAAACAGACAAGTTCACCATTGTTGGAGTGGGGAATTCTATTCTTTGTATGGGGGTTATGGGGAAGGAGTGACTATTTCTGAACATGAATCTAATGTACTATGCAGAACCTTTCTTGTAAGGTGAGTTGAGGCAGGACAAGTTAGCACATGTAAAGACCCCAAGACATAGTGTCCATGGGGTCTGAAAAATTGGGTGCCTCCTGAGGGCTAACCCTCAGGTTAACCTATCTCATTTAGTCCTGAAAAAGACCCAATGAAGTTTGTAATATGAACCTCATTTTATAGAGGGAAAGGTTGAGACTATGAAGAGATGCAGAGAAAATGCTTAAGACCACTGAAGCAGGAAGTTGCTGAGTCAGCACTTGAACTTAGATCTGTTCTCTTCCAAATCCTATGCTCTTTACCACTGTGACTAAGATCTGGAAACTCCCCCAAGAAGTAGCCCTGACTGGTCCCAATTTTACTCTTTAGATGAACATAAAACAAACTTAGCCCCTTTTCCAGAAGTTCATCTTTCTTGTGTTTGGATTCAGTTTCCTTGTCTCCTCTCCTTGAGGCCAAGCAGGCCCACTTTCTTGCTCATCTTTCTAGGTCCACATCCCCGGACATTCACTTTCTTGAGAGTCCAACTATAGAAATGACAGAGATAAACAGACCTGGATGAACTAATTCAGAGAAGCCTTTAATAAAGGAGCACATTGTAAAATAAAGACAAGTGGCCAAAACAAAAAGAAGCAAGCCATTTTATTTGTGCTATAAAGCAAGATGAAGACTTGGAGAAAGGTAAGCAAATCTGATTGGTGCCAACCTCAGGTGATGTTTCTGGACACACTGATCATACTATACCTGGATATTTAGCTCAGCGAGCACGTTAGAAGAAAGAAACAGAAATACTTAGAGCTGACCAACCAGAATGATGAGGAAATCCGAAACCATATCACTGGAGGAATTTTTGAGCACAAGCTCTTCAGCTAGGGGAAGAAAAGAGATTTGTTAAAACATGTAAGGAGGGTCTACCTTGTTGCAAAAGGGACTGATGTTTTAGAAGGAAGAACTAAGACTAAAGGGTAGAAATTAAAGATTTCTGCACAACTTGATAATTAAAGCATGAAATATTAGAGCTGTCCAAACAGAGCTCCGATTTCCTTGGAAGACAGTATATTTTATTAAAGTATCAAGAAAAGAGTGGATAATTAACTTATAAAGAAATAGTCAAAGAGATTGGAACTGGAGTACAAATTGAACTAACCAAACAATTTTTTTTGAACTAGCTGAACATTAAGATCTTTTCCAAATTTGAAAATCCCATAAAATCTAAAGAAATAGCCTTTTATTACTATAAGTATAATGATAATCATAGTGATAATAGTTCATTCTTCTTCTATTTTGTAGTCTGGAACATACCATCATGTACTCAAAATCATTTTGTGGGGCAGGTAGAATAGGTATTTTGTTTCCTTTGTGTACAAGGAACCAAGGCTCAGAGAGCTGAGCAATTTCCCAGCACAAACAGTAAGTAGAAGAATGGAGATTCTTCCAAGAGGTACCTGTACATTGTACTATTGCTGCCAGATCTGATCACGAGGAGAAAGTAATGACGGTTCGAGACATTGTTGGAGAAAGGAAGAGCTGATTTCAGAACGGTCAGCCAGGACTCTGTGTTTGGAGGGCTTGAAGTCATGTCTCCCTTTATTATCTGGTAGGAAGTAGCAGTAAGCACTCCCAACAAGCCAGCAAGCCTTCTTGTACAACCCATTCTTTTCAAGGGCCTTCCTTTGACTCTACCCTGAGACCTTGCAAAAAAATGGGCTTCTTTGTGATACAGTGCAACCAAGGCAAAGAAATCCAGTTGGCAACGTTTTCTTTGCCAGACTTCCGAGCTTTGATTGGCTTTACTTCATTTTCCCTTGTTCTCACTTTTTGTGAGACCTGTTTTGTCTATTTCATTTCTGCCTCTTCACTTTAGACTAGATAGAAACGTGCACAGAGATTTACCGCTCCCTCTCCTTTCCCTCCACCCTCCCTTGCCTACAGCTCACCGCTGGGCTGGATGAGGGCAAGCGGGAAACGGGCCAACTCGGCTTCCCCCCACCATCATCGAGACAGCCTTGCATCCAACCAGAACCTGCTTTTCTGAAGTGGACGGCTGTTCACGCACCCCTCCTGTCCCCAGGGACCCACAGCACTCCTTCCGGATACTTGTTCCCAGGTAATTTTTCAGCTACCTATCAGCACTCAACAGACTTGACTTCCCCCACTGAAAGAAGACTAATTAAAATGACAAACCTCACATTGATTTATTACCACATGGGTGAAAAGAGTAAACAAGCATGACAGTGCTAAAGTGTTTGCTTCTATCCCACCCCACCTTCACCTCCCACACCTGTTCCGGGACTGAGGCAGTGGGAAAATGGTGACATCGGTGCAGTGAGTCTGCCCTGTGCTCCCTCCCCTCCCAGATCTCTTCACCTTCCCCCACTCCTAGAACATGGAACCCCCAGAACATGGGAGAATCAACTTAGACTTAACCAAACTCACGGCTCTCATCCAGTCCCAAGGTGACACTTGTTATCACTGCATTTCACAGATGAGAAAATCAAGGGCCCAAGAGGTGAAGTGATTAACTCAAGATCATGTAGCTGCTAGACAGGTTATTAAACTCTGACACTTGAAAAGACCAATAATTCCTTTAAAAAGCTTTCTTTGGTAAAGGTAATTAAAGTACTTGAGCTACAGCTATTCAGTAAGTATTGAACATTAACCACATGCAAAATGCTGCTCTCAGGGCTGGGAGGTGAGTGAAATGATAGAAGTAGGTCCCTCCTTCAAGAAAAGGAATGAGGACACTTAGGGAGCAACCCGCTGATGTAACCCATGCCCCTAGGGAGTTTAGCGCAAAGGCACCAGAAAGCAGCCAGGCCCCAGGTGCTCAAGTACAGGATCCCTTGCTGATTTACATCATTCCTCTATTTGTTCCTTTAGACACTCTCTTTTTTTTTTTTTTTTCCTTTTTTAACATCTTTATTGGAGTATAATTGCTTTACAGTGGTGTGTTAGTTTCTGCTGTATAACAAAGTGAATCAGTTATGCATATACATATGTTCCCATATCTCTTTCCTCTTGCATCTCCCTCCATCCCACCCTCCCTATCCCCCCCCCTCTAGGTGGTCACAAACCACCTAGCTGATATTCCTGTGCAATGCGGCTGCTTCCCACTAGCTATTTTACGTTTGGTAGTGTATATATAGACCCTCTATTGACCTCCCTCATTCTACTGCTTCCACTTCATTTCTCTTCTTTTCACAGCAAAATCCCGATAGCATAATATACGCCCTTACTTTTTTGTAATGAGTACTCTTTAGCAACTTGCATTTAAATTATGCAAAGTTGGGGTTGGCACAAAAGCCCTCTCCACAGGTTGCCTGTGACCAACCATTCTAACCATTCTTCCTCTGCCCACTAAATTCTCTCTCTGCTATTGCCTTGTTTTACTTTCTTTATAGCACTTACCACACTCTGAAATTATCTTACTGCTCTGTTTGTTAGTTAATTGCCTGCTTTCCCTCTACAAAGACTGGTCTTGTTTGCTGTTGTAAACTTAGGACCTAGAATGGCAGCGAGAATGTAGGAGATCAAGAAATATTTGTCGAGGCTTCCCAGGTGGCTCAGTGGTTGAGAGTCCGCCTGCCGATGCAGGGGACATGGGTTTCATGCCCCGGTCCGGGAGAATCCCACATGCCGCGGAGCGGCTGGGCCTGTGAGCCATGGCCACTGAGCCTTCACGTCCGGAGCCTGTGCTCTGCAGCAGGAGAGGCCACAACGGCAAGAGGCCCGCATACGGCAAAAAAAAAAAAAAAAGAAAAAAGAAATATTTGTCGAATGAACGAATGAAAAAATGTTTCACTCTCCACAGTCTAATACCCAAGTGTATTTATCCAAACTCATCAGAGATTTCTCTATCATACCTTCTGTAAGTCAGTTCTGTGATGTTGTTTAAGGATTACCGATAATGTGTATAAACTACCTAACATAAGGTCAGGCACATAGTAAGTACAAAATAATTATATGTTGATTACATAAGGGGCAAGGAAGATTCTATCCTCTAAAAACTTTAGTGCTATTCTGAACACTGTGAACTGTGATTAATAAATGGAGTTAAATTGTTTATTAATGATAAGCTATTTTACTAGGTGTTAAGGTAAGAGACCCAAATAAGTATAAGCTCTTTTCTGGGTATAATAACCTACTTGAGTTAAAACCCATAAGAAACATAAATGACAGTATGTATTGAATAATTCAAGAGGTACTTGCTTAACAAGATAGTATGATAATTGTTATATAATCCTGATAGCTAATACTTATAGAGCTCTAGCTATGTGAAAATACTTGAAACATGGGATCTTATTTAATTTTCATACCACCCTAGGCACTATTATAATCCCTCTTTTATAGACGATGAAAAGAATTTAGGAGGCTCTTTCCTTTGATGAAAGGAAAATTTCTCCTAAATTTCCTTTGATGAGTCACAGAGAGAAAAGGTGGAATTTGCACTTCAAGCCCAAGCCCATCGGCCAGGAAATCTCACTCTTCTAGCTGCTATGTAGTGCTAGTGTGATAAACTGCTCATCTGTATGGGGTTGGCAATTTTGAACAAATTGAACCAGACATTTAAGATATGGTGCTAATTTTTTAAGTTCAGAGGCCGTGGGCTTAGAGCCACTTTGGACTGCATCGTTTGGGAAGACTGCACAGAGACTCATGCAGGGAAGCATCTCTGCAGGGACTGTTTCAGGAATGTGTTCAAGGATAGAGCAAGGTGATGGTGGGGGAATCCTACTGTAGAACAACTACAGTTGTCTCATTAGTGTTGTCTCATTAGGGTGTCTCATTAGGGTTATATCAGTACTGATTTTTCTCTAGGGTAATGAGAGTCAGTTGCATGGTTTAGAGCTGTGATATAGAGAAATGAGAGTTCACTGCAAAATATACTTCAGAAAATTTTCCTTCCATGTTCTTCAGAAGATGTGCACCACTGTCTCCTGTGTGTTATGGCCTAACAAAAAGTCAAGCTCCCTTTTATAGGGAAACCTATGTGTCTGTCATTTCTAAGACTCAGCCTTTATACATCTGGCTTCTCAACTTTGCCTAGCACCAGGGTTAAAAGACAATGGCTTGAAAGACAAAAATCTTGTTATTTCAAGCTCCATTAGAAAATGGGCACAGAAAATATTATATAATAGGTTACGTACAATACAGTACTATTTAACCTTAAAAAAGAAGGAAATCCTGCCACCTGTGGCAAAGTAGATGAACCTGGAGGACATTATGCTAAGTGAAATAAGCCAGACACTGAAGGTAAAATACTGTATGATCTCACTTTTATGTAGAATCCTAGTCAAACTCATAGAAGCAGAAAGTAGAATGGTGGTTGCCAGGGGTGGAGGCAAGAGAAATAAGGACGTGATGGTCAAGGGTGCAAAGTTTCAGTTATACAAGATACATAAGTTCTAGACATCAACTACTCAGCATAGTGTCTTTAGGTATCAACACTGTGCTGGATACCTAGAATTTGCTAAGAGGGTAGATCTTATGTTAAATCTTCTTACCACCAAAAATAAGTAATAATAAAGGGGTGGGAAGAAACTTTGGGAGGTGATTATTATGGCATTGACAATGGTGATGGTTTCCTGGATGTATATTTATCCCCAAACTCATCAAGTTGTATACATTAAGTATCTATAGGTTTTAATATGTCAGCCACAGCTTAATAGAACGTTTTTACTTAAATAAATAAATAAAAAGAAAATGGGAGTGAATCTTAGGGGAGAGTTGAATACCTTCTAAAGAATTAAAAAATGGATATGTGACTCGTGACAGGTTGATAAAGAATTTGAAAAGCCTTTTTTCACTGAGTTTAGAAACTACCTGAAATTCTGATGCCACAGTGTCAATCCTGAATTTCTGTTTGTTGGAAATAATCTATGTACACTAGTGTGACAGATATCTCCTAGAACAACAACAAAAATCACTTCTGAAAAGACAGAAGGCTAAGTTAGAGGTGAGCAAGTAGTTTTTATTTGGATGACTACAGTAAAGCAATCCACATATGGTAAGACATCATGACTTTTTTCACAGAAAGTTCATTAATAGGAAAAATAATTAGATGTATATATTTGATGATGATCAGCTAGCTGGCATTGAAGTGAATCAGTTCAAGATTTTCAGAATCAAGCTGTGCTGACAGTGATTCATATGCACTGATTAGAAGTCTAGAGAATGGGCATTTGGGTGTGGTTGGGTAGGGAAGGAAAACAGAAAGCACAGGAAAATGCTGTAGAAAAAGACTTGACAAATCAAGTCATGCTCAGCTCTAGTTATACAGAGCAGTAGGAGTGTCAGCAAAAGGGTAAATTAAAATAACCTTCCTAACGGTATGCTCAATGTACCTGATTCTCACTGAGGGAAGGAATGACTCAGGTTAGGAGTGACAGGAGATGGTGATCTGCAAGAATTCCCTGTGTTCTCTTCCATCCTAATACCCACCCTCACCCTGCTCCCCGTCCCACCATCTACCTGCCGAAGAATGAAAGGCTGATGCTGTTAGATGCCAAATGGTCAACTGAGACTTGATCTCACCTGTCAGTTAAACCAAAGGGCATCAGCAGTTTCCCATCTCAGAGACATCTAGAATTCAGTTAAGTATCCTGCCCTCAAATTTGATGGGAAAATGGAAACAACAAGCCAATGATTATATTGGAAGTAATCTCCCAGGGTCAATGGCAACTCAAGGCTCCCACAAAATGCACATCTTCCCTGCCTCCCCCACTCTACCCCATCTCTTCCTTACTATTTAGAACTTGTTTGTCCATGAAACAGTATAAAAACTTAAAATTATCTTGGCTCAAGGTGGAAATAAAGAAACCGCCATCATTAAAAATGTACAGATTCAGCCTGTCAGAAAAATTACTGCCTCTTCCTTTCGGAAGAGGATTGATTTGTCACAGGGCAATTTATCCATGCTTGTGGATATACTGTTTCACCTTTGACAGATATCACCATCTTTTAGGCATCCCTTAATACCCACTGCTTGTAGTGCAGCAGAAACCTGTACCCCCGGCTGTCCTTCTCCCTCTTCTGCAGGCCTATTTCACGTGTCTCAATGAAACCCGTGTTTGATTTGATACTGAAAATGAGGTTACTTTCTCATACTAGAAATAGAGACCTATAAAATTTGCTCTTCAGTATGAAATTAGACAGACCATGTCCTACTGAGTTTTTGGTTATCATTACCTAAATATGTTAAGTTTCTTTTCCCAGGTAAAATTTTGTAGGGGTCTGCTTCAGAACCAGAAGTGTGGTTCTCTTAGAATGTTACTGCCCAGATCATTCAGGGTAACGTGCTCCTCCCAAGGCCACTGAGAACAAGAGGCAGGAAGGAGCCAGTCACTAATATTCGTTGTGATGTATTGTTCCACATTATCTTCCCATTGCTCTGCAGAGATCTCTCTAATCCTAACTGGGAAAAAGACCCATTGGGAACCAGGTGGGTGTTTATGTCAATCCACGTCTGCATACGTGTGTGAGGAGGGGTAGGAGATCAGTTTCAATTTCTTTTCTTTTTTTTTTAAGATTAGAAGTTATCATTGAAATTTACAAATATGTAGTAGATCAGTTCTATTCTATTCTCTTACTTACCATATATGTCTTCATGACTGGGAACTTTAAGTTCTAATAAAAATTCTGGGATGACTTGGAGTTTCAGCCTGGAAAGTGACAGCACAGGAACTGTGGGCCCTGCTGTGGGTCTCTGATCAGTCCCAGCTGGATTCCACCCCAGGAGGGATCTTCTTGCACTTGTGAATGGGTACCACAGTCAATCCCCCGAAGCTCAGTTCACAAATCAGCCACCCCTGTCCACCTCTCAGTTCTAGGATGTACACAGAGGCAGTGTAAGCTTTCCTCAGAGGTCAGACTCAGAGACTAGACCCTTGCAAGTCCTTAAAGCTGGCTCAGGGCCATTTGGGCAGGGGATTCCAAGGTCCTGACAACTAGGCAGAGGTTAGACATGGGGATGGATGAATGGGGAAGCATGGGCTCCTGTGGAGCTCCTTGCCTGTGGGAAGGAACAGGCTGGATGAAGGCCAGAGAAGGGCCCTCTAAGGCATGGAGGCGAGGGAAGACCAGCTCTTGCTGAGTCTAAGGGCATAACTGAATTCCACTCCAATTATTTCATTATAGACTGATGTCATCTTTCTTTTTTTTAAGTTGAACTATTAATTTTACTTTTACACAGCTAGAGTCAATGACATTTTGAACACAACAGGAATCAGTTTCTTTTTACTGAGAAAATTAAGATGTTATTTTATTAAGCACTATAAATGCATTGTTTTAATCATATATATTAGGTTTGGAGAAGGGGTTGGACAAAGGGCATGTTCTTTCTCCACCATTTCTTTATGGTCTCAGCAATCTTCTCCATCCATTTTATTAATCAGTAAAAAAAAAAAAAAAAATCCATCTGCACTGTCTGTTGGACTCCCCGTCACGTCTCAGGGCCACCTGACTTGTCTCTTTTATGGTTGAGGAGAACACAAGAGCAATGGGCTAAAGATAGCAAATCAAAAAGCACTCAGATTTCTTCACAAGTTGCCACTCCCACTCATATGTACAAAGAAATCTATATCATAGCCATTTTTGTAGCAGACATTTTGGAAATAATGACAAAGTGCCAAAAAAGTGAGCTAATTCATGGCCCAGGTCTAAAATGTATTCTTTCAATAAGTATATATTGAATACCTACTCCCTTCCTGAGGCAAATGAGGAAACAACCCAGACCCTCACCCATCCCCCTTAAAAATGTTTTGTCCTTATGGACCTTATACTCTTGTCAGAAAGGATAGAAAGTAAACATTAAATAGAAAAAAATAAGTAAGCTACATAATATATTAGACGATTAAAAACATAATTTGATCATAAAATAAAGAAATCAAAGCAAGATCAGGAGTTTGGGGTGGCAGGTTGCAATTGTAAAGAGGGTGAAACTCATTAATAGGGTGATATTTGAATAAATGCTTGAAGGACATGAGGGAGTTAGGGTGAATATATGGGGACACAACATTCCATGTCATGGGGACCATCAGCAGAGGCCTAATGGTTCAAAAACCAGAAAGAGACTAGTGTGACTGGGATGGAGTGAGTCGGGGGTGGAGGGTAGGAAGCACAGTAAATATGATGTTGAAGAGCTAACAATGGCCAGATCCCTCAGGCATGTTGGTTTAGACCAACATAGAACTTAATTTTTAACCTGAATGAAATGGAAAGCCATTGGAATGTTTTGAGCAGGAGAGTGACATGATCTGACTTGCCTTATGAGACTTATTAGTTTGGAGAAATTGGACTGCAGAGGGACAAGAGTGGAAGCATGGAAATAAGCAATGAGGCTATTGCAGTAATCCAGGAGAGAGGTGTTGATGATTTGGAACTGAGTAGTAAGAGTAGAGATAGTTAGGACTGGTAGAATTTTGTTTTTTTTTGAATGTACACCCATCAGAAACTTTTGACAATCAGGAAGAGGACATGAGAGAAAGGCACAGGTGAAGGATAATGCCAAGGTTTTTATCCTGAAACACTGGATGAGGGGGGCTGCAGGAGCAGCAATTGTAGAGGAAAGATCTGGAATTCAGTTTTGGACATCTTGAGTTTGGGATGTCAATCAGATTTCCCAGTGGAGATGCTGAATATATCATTAGATATTCCAGTCTGGAGTGAACTTATGATATAAATTTAAGAGTCCTTAACATACAGATAATGTGTTAAATCATAAGATTGGATGGAATCACCAAAGGAGTGAATGAAACTAAATGAGTTCCAAAGATTGACCCAGAAATACTCCAACATGAAGACATAAATGAAAATATAAGGAACCAGCAAAGCAGACTGAGAAGAGTGTTCAGAAAATAAGAGGAGAGGGGCTTCCCTGGTGGCGCAGTGGTTGAGAGTCTGCCTGCCAATGCAGGGGACATGGGTTCGTGCCCCGGTCCGGGAGGATCCCACGTGCCGCGGAGCAGCTGGGCCCGTGAGCCATGGCTGCTGAGCCTGCACGTCCGGAGCCTGTGCTCCACAGCGGGAGAGGCACAACAGTGAGAGGCCTGCGTACTGCAAAAAAAAAAAAAAAAAAGAAAGAAAATAGGAGGAGAAACAGGAGTGTATTATGTTGGAAGTAGAGAAAGTATTTTAAAAGATGGAAGTAAATCAATCATTTCAAATGCGGCCAATAGACCAGGTTAGATGAGATCAATAATAATAGACCATTGAATTTGGAAATAAGGAGTTCATTGGTGCCCTTGATAAGATATTTTCTTTGGAAAGGTGGGGTTAAAAACTCAATTGGTGAGCGAAAAAGCATGGGACAACCCGTGCGTTGTATAGGCAACAACTCTTAGAGGGGTTTTGCTGCATTGGGGAGCTGAGTGAGTCAAGAAGGAACTATTTTAAGATGAGGAACTAACAAAAACACATTTGTATGCCAGTTGGAATGTTCCAGGAAAGAAGGAGGAGAAAGAGGGCAGAATTGCTAGAGGAAAGCCCTTGAGCAGGCCAAAGGAACTGCCTTCAGATAGGAGTAAAATTTGCTTTTTTATTTAAGAGTCATTCAACTGGCTTCAACAATCATACATCCCCGTTACTAAAAATGCAGAGTAAGACTCTTCTCAAACAACTCTCAGTCCCACAAGGGGGTTGATGACTTCTTTTTGATTAAGACCTTAATTGAGGATCTCAGTGGTTACTGGTAGTGAGTGGCAGAAGATGTGATGGTTAGGTTGACTGGTTAGTTCCATTTTTCAAAATATTGTATCCAGACATCAGCTATAGGTACTTCAGTGCTCAGGGTTACAAAATGGATTAGTTGAGACAATGTGAGTAGGTCAGTGCAAAATTCTATATGCTACTGGAAAAAAATGACTGTAAAGCACATTTTTGACTAATAGTTTGTCAGTATCTTTATCTTCTTATATGTGAGCAATTGTTACAATGAGCATATCTAGTATGAGTACCTACTCTGCATTTTCCTGACTCCTGGCATTTTCTCCATTTGCAAGTCCTCCCACCCTTTTCCAAAGTCCTATTCAAACTTTAACCTTTACGAAGACTTCAGTGATCATCACATGAAATGGGTCCTTTTTCTCTAGACTTCTAGAACATTTTCTTTGTAGGATTAATTCTACATTTGTATTGTGATGTTTTGTCTTACTTATATATATTCAGATTTCCTTACTAGATTCAATTCTCTTGAAAGTAAAAATAATACAATATAAAAACATCGTGCACTTCATGTCTCCTTCTTCAGTAGAACTCAGCAGATAGATGGATAGATAGGTAGATAGATATGGAGAGAGAGAGAGAGAGAGAGAGAGAATAAATGAATAAAGGGAGAAAGGAAGGAAGGGAGGAAGGAAATAAGAAAGTTCTATAAAGGTAATAGTGATCATGTTTTTTTGTCAATAATATAAACAAAATCTGCCAAGGGGGCTTATCTGTTTTAAGTTTTTGGCCTTAGCTAAAGTATTTTGAATATCTTATTTTCTTTTGTTCATTTCATTCAAAGAAAGATATTTTATTAAAGTATGGTGAGGATAGCTAAGAGGTTTTAATCAAGTTATATTTCAAGCTGATTATTTTTAGCAGTCACTGTATGGAAGGAGTTCTGATGTGGGGAGAGGAAGGGGTTAGGGAAGGAATTCTTGGGAGTGATGCTTGACACCAGAAACTGTATTAGACAAATAAATATAACAAAACAGAAACAGACTCACAGCTATAGAGAACAAACTAGTGGTTACCAGTGGAGGACAAGGAGGGGGAGAGGGACAAGATAGGGGTAGGGGATCAAAAGATACAAACTACTTTGTTTAAAATAGATAAGCTACAAGGATATATTGTAGCCAATATTTTATAATAATGTTAAATGGAGTATAAGCTATAAAAATTTTGAATCACTATGTTGCACACCAGAAACTAATATAATATTGTAAATCAACTATACTTCAATAAAAAAAGAAACTGTATTAAATGATCCAAACCCATTATATCCTTCAGTAATAATTTTCTTCTTTACTAACCACAAACTAGAAGTCAACTCCCAAGTGGGACAAGGAAGTCTCAGAAGTTTCAGAGCCTGTTCTTTCTTCCTGGTGCCTATGGTGGTTGTTAATGACAACTTTTATTTGTGCACATGCAAGTAAATAAGTGCTTATCACTTATTGTTAATTTACTGTGTGTCAGGCACTGTTCTGAGCACTTTGCAATATGTACAATGTATTTAATCACCATTAACAAGTATGTGAAGTGGAAACTATTACTAACCCCATTTTACTGATGTCACAAATAAGGCATAGAGATGTTACATAACTTGTCTAAAGTTACAATGCTAATAAGAGGCAAGTTGTTCCAGTTAGACCACTGGTTACACAGGACCTAAATGTTTCAGGCAGCCTTACTTTCCCAAGCACAATAGAAGAATGTCAACAGCAAGCCCAAGCATTTTGTTAGAACCAATGACACTCTCCTCTCCAAACTGAGCCTCCAGTTAATATTAGGGCAAGAGGGGATATCTGAGGAGGACAAAACATAAAATAAAATAAAATAAAACAAAATAAAATAAAATAATATAAAATAAAATATTCTTGAGAGTGTATTGTGGAAGGGGGATTGGCTATAGAGGAGCCTTATAGTCAAGGAGGCCATAGAATATTTTGTGTGCATTTATATACACACACACACAATTCCAAAGGTAGTTAGTTTACTTGGTTTCGAATATCTGCAACTAATAAAGTTAGACTGTCCGATTAGTTGTATTTCCCAAGTTTCTGCAGGAAGGTTCCTGCCAAGGGAAATGTGATAACTCCAATCTTAAACCAATTGCTTTGTTCTGGAAATATTGTTTTCCAGTTAGCCAGGCCTGGTTTCCATGATGCTATGAGTGAGAGAAGCAGGATCAGCCACACATGAATTATGTGTAATGGGGTCTCCAGAGAAAAAAGAAGGTCTCTTATCAGAACAAGGGCAAAGGGGAGGTGTTCAGGGTCAAGAAAAGCTGTAAATACCACCCAGACTATTACGTTTTATAAGCCAAGTGGGAGGAGAGGAGGACCTGAACTTCTGAACTAAGATAGCGGGAAGCAAAACAGCAAGAAGAGGCTCTGGATATCATTAGTCCTTAGAGAAATGCAAATATGGAGAATACAATGAGATGTCACATGACCTACCCACTGGAGTGGTTAAAGTCAAAAAGGCCGACAGGACCAAGAGTTGGCCAGGGTGTGGGGAAACTGGAACCTCACACATTGCTGGTGGAAATGTAAAATGGTACAACCACTCTAGAAAACAGACTTTCTTTAAAAAGTTAGATATATACTTACCATATAACCCAGCAAGCCCATTCCTAGAAATCGACCAAGAGAAATGAAAGCATGTGTCCACATACAGACATGGATATAAAGGTTTATAAACAGCATAATTTATAATCGTCAAAAACTGGAAACAAACAAAATGTCCACCAGCTGAAAAATGGATAAAATAAAAGTGATCTATCCACACAATGGAGTACTCTTCAGCAATAAAAAAGGAGCAAAGTCATGACACATGCTTCCATATGGATAAAACTTGGCAACATTATGCCAGGTGAAAGAAGCAAGATGTAAAAGGCCGCATGTTGTATGATTCCATTTATATGAAATGACCAGAAAGGGCAATCCATAGAGACAGAAAGTAGATCAAAGGTTGCCAGAGACTCTGTAAGTGGGATTGACTGCAGATAAGCCCAAGGTAATTTTTGAGGATTATGGAAGTGTTCTCAATCTGAATTGTGCTGACTGGTGCACAAATGTATAATATTACTAAAACTCAGCAAGCCATACACTCAAAATGGTAGGTCTCATGGTTTAAAATTCACACCTCAGGAAAGTTACTTTAAAAAGGAGGGATAATGATACTGAGCAGGGCCCTGTGGGACTCCTGGGCACAATAGCCTTTCTGTGTCCTCCATTTCTTGATTACAGGAAATAGACTTCATTCAGCCTCCATGACCTTCCCTGAGTTCCAACTGATCATGTCCAGACGGATGCTAATTAGAGAAGGGAGGAAGGTCAAAAGAAACAATAGTGCAGCCTTGGGGCGGGGTCCTGGTTCCCCCTCAAGAGATACACATAACAATATCTTGAGCTGTTTTGCAGATACTGAAACCCCCATCAGGCGGGAGAAGTTAACTGTATGCTGCCCTCAAGCACTAGACCCCAGACCTGTTGGAACCAGAAGGTTGATGATGCTGACGCCCACTTACCTTACCACCAACCCATCAGAAGAATGTCCACCAGCTGATCACACCCTCTTTGAACCATTGCTATCAGTTTAAAACCGCTCACTACCCCCTCCAAGTTGGGACACACAGTTTTGAGGGCGTTGACCCGCTGTGGCCCCCTTTGCCTGGCAAAGCAATAAAGCTTTCCTACTTCACCCAAAACTCTGTCTCAGAGATTTAATTTGGTGTCAGGGTACAGAGGCCAGATTCGGCTTCAATAAGAAGATGGATTTGAGAGAAACTGGGGACGAAAAATATTCCAGGCCCAATGCTGATTGGCTGTAAGGGACAAATGAGAAGAAAGAGCCCAGGGTGACCCCCAGATTTTTGATGAGGAAATGGGTCATAACTTTAAACAAATAAAAGAGACATAATGATTTTGTGTTCAAAGAAACAACAGTTACACTATCCTTCATGTTATGAATAAAGAAACTTCCTTTTCTAGTCCCTTAAAAGTTTAGAATTGAAGCAAATTTCATGACCTCTTTTCGTTCACTCTCAACAGTGTCTTGGTTCTTTAAAAGAGGCACTTCTAGCACGCCCAAACCAAAGAAAGCTAAGCAGAATATATTAAATCCCATGCAAGGCTGGTCTAGTAAGTGTTATATATATATATATATATATATATATATATATATATGTATATATATATTTAGAAATTTATTTTTTATTTATTTATTTTTGGCTGCGTTGGGTCTCTGTTGCTGCCCGTGGGCTTTCTCTAGTTGCGGCAAGCAGGGGCTACTCTTTGTTGTGGTACGTGGTCTTCTCATTGCCGTGGCTTCTCTTGTCGCGGACCACGGGCTCTAGGCGTGCGGGCCTCAGTAGTTGTGGCTCACGGGCTATAGAGCACAGGTTCAGTAGTTGTGGTGCACAGGCTTAGTTGCTCCGTGACACGTGGGATCGTCCTGGACCAGGGCTAGAACCTGTGTCACCTGCAACGACAGGTGGATTCTTAACCACTGTGCCACCAAGGAAGTCCCTAGTAAGTGTGACATTTTATTTTAGGAGCACAGAGGCTCAGATACCTTGGCCCATTGTGGATGTAATAAACCTCTTCCTTTTTTAGCTTCTTCCCTGAAGTAATTGAAGCTCCTTCTCAGTTACATGAGTCCAGTGTCTCAGGGAGAGAAATTTCTACTCATAAACCAGTTAATCCCAGCCATTACTAGCAATGACTTAGTTTGGACAAAGGCTAGTCTCTCCTACATTTTGAAAAAGACTAGCTTTCTATTCTATCAATAAAGGGGTATTCTTCTAAGTTTTTGCTTGTTTGTTTGTTTAAGGAAAACTCAATGTCTGATTTGCTTTCTCAGATGCTTACATGAGGCTAATTTTTCATTAGCCTTTGATCAGATGTAGTCTGAACCACAAAGCTACTTAGAAGCATTTCTCTCTCAATATATTGGAAATAAAATTAGCTGGAGAGATTTGATGTAAAATTATCTAACATTATCTATAAATAAATAAATGATCTACAACTAGATAGATGAGAAAAAATGGATTACGTAGGACTTATTCTTATATTAATATTCCATATCACCAAAAACTACACATTGGCTCTTTTATTACTGGTTTATTTCATGCAGCCATCTGAAGTCATATATATTTTGAAACTTATTTTATATTCTGACCAGAAACTAAGGTTTAGAAGAAGAAAAAGCACTCAATTTATAACTAGAAGCTACAAAAATTTGTGGTGTTTGTCTCATCCAAGAAATGCAAAGGTGCATTTCTTGTTTAGGTGGAAACAACCATTTATTCTTCTGAGATGTTGGGATGCTATGGAACACAGGTATACCTCGCAGTAATCTCATGTTTTATCCTTGCCTAGAGGGATTCAGGCTCTCCTCTTCACTCCATCCACCAAGGAGGAACAGGATAGAGGGAGAACAGAGCAGCTGTACTTCGTAGTTTGTCAAAAGTAAATTTTGACTCAAACAATTTGTTAGAAATTCAACAACAATGACCTTCTGGTCTTAAGGATTCCTAGATGATCTCTACCTCTCTACAAGGTAAACCTTGAAAGGATTCCTGCAGTCTTCACCTATTTTCTTATCAGGTGACCATTTATAAGGTCTCAAGAGATAACTGTTAGTCTTTCATACTGTCATTTTCCTAAACAATTTGTAAACTATTTTCATCTACAGATAACAATAGATTCTTCTGAATAAATATTTTAAAGATAGAAGGAAGCTCTTCCTTTCCTCAACTTCTTTTACCTTCATAAACCTATAGAAAAGTCCTTCTTCAAAAACTCAAGAGAAGTGTATCTTCCACTTCTTAATAAGCAGGCCATCAAAGTGAATAGAATCCTGTACCTTAAGAAACAATACAGATAAAAATGTTTCTGAATGTGATCTCTCTCAGGTGCCAAGAGAACTAGGAATATTCCAGATCACAAAATTGGACGGGGAGAGTAAAAAGGTTATCTCTAATTTACAAGTAATGAAACCATAGATATGTTTGTTTCATAAAGTTCAATATACATGAAACTTTAAAATTAACTCATTCAAGCAATGGTTATTCAAATTACAAAATGGTTCTTTTCTTTAACTGGAAGGCTTCCAAAAGCTATTTGTTTCTGATAGCTATTTGAGTGAAGAGCTGGTTCAAAAGAAGGAAGAGAAGTTCATAGCTAAAATAAATAGGAGATTAGACATCACTGCTCACTGAAGATAAATCTGAAATAAAGATGAATTTCTTCTGAAATTAGACCATAAACAATTAGGGGAAACATTTATTAATAAAAATTGGATTTGCTGTGACTATTTTATAAAACGAAGCACATCCCAAATGTCTTCGTTTTTGTAACAGTATCTGCTCCATTGCCTGTGGCCTCTCCCCAAACAACTGTTACTAGCTTGGTCCCAGGAAAAGCAATACTATATTTCTAGCTTGTGTGGTGGGACCGGTTGCCTAGCATTGCAGTAAATTTTACAAAACAGTTGGCAGAAGGATCAGACCAGCTCGGCTAAATGAATTAAGCAATCACATAAGACTGCAGGGCATATTAAGGAGGAATGTCCACATTATAGCACTTGATACTCCCTTCTCACAGCCCCACTTCCCCCCCAGTATAATGCTTTGGCTGAGCAGACTGTAATCTGATATTAAACAAGGTTCTTGTTAAGTAGATACAATGAAACAATGCTGAGTTTTTGTTGCATTAGTGGAGTTAAATGCATTTTATTAGCACTCATTAGAAGGAGGGAAAACTTGGAGCTAAGGATTCATTAGCCAAAAGCGGCCCCCTGTGAGGTAAAGTGATTAAACTGCTGGGTACCAGAGAAAGGGGATCTGGGCCACACACAGCAGATCCTGAAAGTCTGTCCTCTCTCGGTCCGTCATGACGAAAATGTCTGAGAACAGTTTGGGGAAGAAATGTTAGGTCCAACCGCAGGTCATCTGAAAATATGTTTCTTTCTAAAGCTGTTAATTTGACAAAAGGCAGAAGCCCAGAAAGAAAGCACAATTATGATTTATGTTTTAGATTCTAAAGGAAGTCATTTACTTTGGGGATTTGAAAACAGAAAAGTGCTACCAGCTCTTCAGTTTTGCAAGATGTATCATGAGCTCTGCTTTTATTCTGTTTCATTGTCAGGAAAAAAAAACCACACGCACACACACACACACACACACACACACACACACACACACACACACACATACAAACACATCATTGCTCTGAAATAAAAGTTTCCCCCAAAAGTAAAATGAATATGTGAAGCTATTTTTGCTTAATTAAACTTAACCAAACATAATGTTGATCTAAAGAACTAAATGATAATGCATTTTAAATAACCCTGAAACTTCAGAATTTGGGAGTTTCATTGTCATGTTATGTCTCTGTGATGCAGCTCTATGGAGTGGCCAGTTTTGTGAATGCATCCAGCTACTGGCCTGTTATTAACTCTTATTACATCCCTGCTCCCAAATTTCTGTCTCTGGGTTTCCAGCCTCCCACTTCCCATCATCTGCTGGAGCTCTACCACTGGCTGTTCTACAAACCTAGTACACTCCAAACCAAATCCATCATCAGTCCTCCTAAGGCCCTCCTATCCTCCCTCTATTAATGGCACCTCATCTTCACAGTCATCCAGAGTTGAAACTTTAGCATCATTATTTTTTCTTAGTGTTCACATGCAATCAGTTTACTAATCCTCTAGATTTGACCTCTGCAAAAGCCTTATATTCATCCTCTCTCCTCCCTTGTAGTTTACAAGTCAGATCATCATGTGTTGTCATTTAGACTATTGCCATGGCCTCAACAGCAAACAGGATCTCCTGTCGATTGTTCCTCCATTACACTCTGTCTTGCACACAGTTGCCAAAGTAATCTTCTAGGAGCACAGCTCCAAATGGGCAGATTTTCTTGCTTAAAATCTTCAGTGGGCTTCTATTGTCTCAATCTGTAAAATGAGCATGGTATGATCTATTGCAGAGTTGTAGAGCTCCGAAAAGATAATGGATCAAGTTCTCTGCCCAGAAGTTATCACATAGTGAGAGCTCAGTAGTGGGTAGTTATTATTATCTGTTATCTTGGTCTCTTCTTTGACCAAGCTGAACTGCTGATTGCTTCCCATACATGCTACCCATGATTCGTTTTTTTTCCTGTTCTCATTCAATTCCCTTGGCCTGGAGAACACTGTCTTCATTGACCTAAATTCAAATTCTATTCAGTCTCTGACACCCAACTTCAGTTAAGCTCTCCCATGCCCTCCTGGATGTAAGGGACTCCTCTCTCATCTCAACAACTACAGCCCTTCAGTGAGGGTTCTTTAATTATCCTTGCGATTTTCTTATATTTGCTAAATGCTAAAATTTGAGGAGAGACTTTACATCTAATTTATTTTTATATCTATTCTCTCATAACGACTAACGTAGGTCTGTCTCAGGACTATGTTATGGAACTCTGCACAGCTCAAGGAATCTGTGCTTGCTTCTGCCCTCCTGCTTCATTTTATGTCTGTGCAGAACTAGAGTGCAGTGTAACCTGAAATGAAATAGACTTTGTGTTTGATCGAGCGACACTTAATGCCCAAAGGCTCATGTTAATGTGCACGAGTCAAGTATACATTTTCTTCCATTTCTATCAAGTTTTCTTAGCAGTTCAATGTAAATGGCCAAATCTCCCTTCTATCGTTATAGAAAGTACTGCCTTGTACTTCTTTTTTAATTTTCATGCAGCTATAGCTCTTCAAGGCAATATTTTTCATAGCCATGTGTGTCCTCTGTTAGCTCCCTTGCACATGGGCAGGGACCAGCTATATCTTCCGTGTGTGCTACATGTAACTCTGGCACCTCACACAGTACCTTCCTCCTGGAGGTGTTCAGAACACACTCACTGAACAATAAAAATACTCAGGCATTTTTCAGTTATGATCTTTGATTCTATAAATCTTGATCCTATAAGTTCACTTTTAGTTCTTTAGTCTAAGAAAACAATGATTAATTTGTACTAATAAAATATCTATAAAACAAAAATACAGAATTTGAAAGTGCAGCATTAAGGAAAGGTTGATAACCTGTTTTAATATAAATTTATTTATTTATTTTTGTCTGCCTTGGATGTTCATTGCTGTGCGTGGGCTTTCTCTAGTTGCGGTGAGCAGGGACTACTCTTTGTTATGGTGCACAGGTTTCTCATTGCAGTGGCTTCTCTTGATGTGGAGCACAGGCTCTAGGCACATGAGCTTCAGTAATTGTGGCACACGGGCTCAGTAGTTGTGGTTTGCGGGCTCTAGAGCACAGGCTCAGTAGTTGTGGTGCACAGGCTTAGTTGCTCCGCGGCATGTGGAATCTTCCCACACCAGGGTTCAAACCCGTGTCCCCTGCATTGTCAGGAGGATTATTAACCACTGAGCCATGTGGGAAGTCCCTGATAACCTTCTAGTAGTAGTAGAAGTGATAGAAGTATCAGTAGAAGTAACGTCAAGAAGTTACACTTCCTAAGTTGTTACTCTGGCAGGTGCTCTGTTGCTGGTTTTAATGAATCTCCAAAATATCTGTGCTAAGTATGCTTATTACACAGATAAGAAAATTGAAGCTTGTTTAAGTCACTTGAGAAGGAAAAAAAAGCTCATTTGACTGAGAAATGAAATAATATATGGCTAATGTGATGACTTCTGTAAAGGTTTACTGGATAGCACTATGTAATAAAAAAAGAAAGCTGGTTATAAAACTATTTTATGACATGTGTATACCAAACATAATGGGGAAAAAAGGCTAGGCAGACAATATAGCAAAATATTAAACGTGCTTATGTTTGAATGATTAGACTTTGATTGGACTAAAATTATTTTATTTTTTAATTATTATTATATTATTTTCCTCATTGTATATGTGCATAAGGATGATATACTATTTTTGGAAAAGAAATAAGAGCATTTTTTATTTGTTGTCATTATTGTGTGTATGAGTGCTTTTAAGTAAAGCAAAAATAAGGAAGGTTGATGGAGTCTGTGTGTCCCTGCATCACTGTAAGATCACACATTGGTTAGGCAGGTAAAACTGTCAAAACTATTCTGGCCTTGGGGCCGACTTTTTTCCGGAAAGGCCCAGGGTTGTGCCTTGGTGTGTGCCCTACCATGACTTTCTGCACAGCAGTTTCTGGCCAGAACTCTAACACCTACCAACCCGCCTACCTCACCCACAACCCCAGGGGCCCTCGGAGCTGGTGCAGGGAACTCTGACTGCTCTTTCCAGGCAGCTGATAGGTTTACACATATTCCCCCATCTGCCTCAGGGCCCCTTCAGCTCTTGCTCCTGACAAGGCAGGGTTTCCTGGCTGCCTCCCTCCTGGAGAGGCAGTCTTACACCGTCCTGAGTAACACCAAGGCCAGCAGTACTGAGTGATCACGTTAGAGACCTTAGGGCCCCCTTCCCAGAGTCAGGTCCCATGACAAGTCGGGAAAAAAAACAAAAAACAAACAAACAAAAACTTTCATGTGTCATCTTTCAGAGGAGGAGTGAAATTTGCTGTGCCACTTGGAGCAGCCTGGAGACCACAAGGGACAAAGCACAATGGCTGTAGCAAATTGTGACACTTTTTACTGGATTTTGTTTGTTTCAAAACCACAACCTAGAAGAAAATAAGTTCTACAAATGCCCAGAATGAAGTTTCCACAGTGAAGAAGGATATTAACCAGAGACTGAGTGGTGAAAACTTTAGGAGTTGTCTTTTAAAGCTTTCCTCCACATAGATCTCAATGATTGTTTTTTCTCAGAGGACTTTCAAAATAAGGAGTTTGGGTCATTAGGAAGACCTTTTGGATCTGAGAGCATTTTGAGGAGCACAGAAATAAAGACTAATCCATTTTCTCATTTGGAGAATGCTGAATCCTTCAAGTCACTTCAAACATAGGTTTCTAAGAAAGATGCTGTGAATGTCTACCTTTGATGGCACTGTGAAGAACAGTCTATAAAAGCATGGCAGACAAACAATCTGAAAAAGATAACATTTTAAAAATTCCATTTAAAATAGCATCAAAATGGTTAAACACTTAGGAATAAACTTAACCAAGGAGGAGAAAGACTTGTACACTGAAAACTACAAAATAATGATGAAAAAAATTAAAGACACAAACAAATGGAAAGACCTCCTGTATTCATGGATTGGAAGACTTACTATTATTAAAATGTCCATACTATCCAAAGCTATCTAGATTCAATGTAATCCCTATCAAAATCCCAATGGCATTTTTTGCAGAAATTTAAAAACAACCCTAAAATTCATAGGAAAACGTGAGGGATCTTGAAAAACCAAAATAATCTTGATAAAGATCAAAGCAGGAGACCTTACACTTCTGACTTCATAATACATTGCAAAGTTACAATAATCAAACAGTGTGGTACTGACATAAAGACAGACATATAGACCAATGGAATAAATAGAGAGCCCAGTAGACCCACACAGGTTTGGTCAAGTAATCTTTGATAAGGATGCCAAGAATACACAATGGAAAAAAGAATTGTCTCTTTAACAAATGCTCTTTGGAAAACTGAATAGCCACATGCAAAAGAATAAAATTAGATCCTTATCTTACACCATACACAAAAATCAACTCAAAACAGCTTAAAGACTTAAACATAAGACCTAAAAATCCTAGAAGAAAACATAAGGGAAAAGCTTCTTAATATTGGTCTTGGTAATGATTTCTTGGATATGACATCAAAAGCACAGACCAAAAAAAAGCAAAAAGTAGACAAGCAAGACTACATCAACATTTTTCAGCAGCAAAGGAAATAATCAACAGAGTGAAACAGCAACCTACAGAATGGGAGAAAATATTTGCAAATCATATATCTGATAATGACTTAATATTCAAAATATATAAGGGAATCCTACAACTCAATGGCAAAAAAATTGAATAACTAGATTAAAATAAAAAATTGGCAAAAGACTTGAATAGACATTTTTCCAAAGACATACAAATGGCCCATAGGTATATAAATAGATGCTCACCATCACAAACCATCAGGGTAGTGCAAATCAAAATCACAATGAGATATCATCTCACACTTGTTAGGATGACCATTATAAAAACAAACATAGGGCTTCTCTGGTGGTGCAGTGGTTGAGAGTCCGCCTGCCGATGCAGGGGACACGGGTTCGTGCCCTGGTCCGGGAAGATCCCACATTGCCGCGGAGCAGCTGGGCCCGTGAGCCATGCCACTGAGCCTGTGTGTCCGGAGCCTGTGCTCTGCAATGGGAGAGGCCACAACAGTGAGAGGCCCACGTACTGCAATAAATAAATAAATAAATAAAAACATAAATGAAAACAAAATAGAAAGTAACAAGTGTAGATAAGGATGTGGAGAAATTGGAACACATATGCACTGTTGGTGGCAATATAAAATGGTGCAACCACTATGGAAAGCATTATGGATGTTCTTCAAAAAATTAAAAATAGAATTACCATAAGATCCAGCCATCCCACTTCTGGGTATTTATCCAAAGAGTTGAAATCGGGATCTGAAAGAGATATTTGTGCCCATGTATATTGTAGCATTATTCACAATAGCCAAGAGGTGGAAACAATCTAAATGTCCATTAAGGAAAAAATGGATGAATAAAATGTGGTATATACTTAAGATGTAATATTATTTAGCCATAGAAGAGGGAAATCCTGACATATGGTACAACATGGATGAAACTTGAAGGACATTATGCTAAGTGAAATGAGCCAGTAACAGGAGAACAAAACCTGCGTGATTCCACTTATGTAAGGTATCTAAAATAATCAAACTCATCAAAGCAGAAAGTAGAATGGTAGTTGCCAGGGGCTGAAGAGAGAGGAAAATAGGAAGTTACTGTTCAATGAGTATAGAGTATCAGTCACGGAAGATGAAAAGTTCTACATATCTGCTGTACAACAATGTGCATGTATTTAACAATACAGTACACATAAAACTTTTTAAGAGGGTAGAATTCATATTATGTATATTTTTTACTCAATAAAAAAAGGCAGATCAGAGGAATACCTGGCTGCAATACTGGGTGTGACGTTCAATTTCAGGTGTTCAAAAAATGCAACTTTGACATCACTGTCTATAATTATGCTTAATTTATATTTTCATCTCCTATCTTCCCAGTAATGAAAGGGTTATCTCAGCCAATTCAGAAGTCCTCATCATCCATGCAGTAGTAGTTATATAACCAAGGTGTCAAGGAATAGGGATGTATATAGTATATAGAGCATTTACTAATAGTAATTATTATATATTAGCATTTACATTAAAATAGATCATTTATAAAACATTTCGGTGGGAGAAGTAACAGTGAGATTCTGAACAAAGTCTCTCTTAGCCCCTGAAAACAAATTTCCTTTATTCTGCCAAAGATGAGGATGCTGGTTCCCTCCACCTCTGAGCCAACCAGCCTGGGACATCTAGCTCCTCCTTCTCTTGGCTGTTATCTTAGATTTCTGGCTTGACAGATTTCACAATGATACAATAAGATGGACTGCTGTGCCTAAAAACCCAAATTCCATAATCTGTATAATCTGAGGTGAAGGTGAATGTACGATGGGGAGCTCTTTTCTGGAGGAACAGTACTTTCAAGTTGTGAATTTACTTCAGCCCTTGAGGTTGTATATAGATATATTAATGTGCTTTCCTGGAATTCATTCTACGTTCCCTCCATTGAATAGCAGCCATGCAATTTGTATGGAATTGACCTCACATCCAGAACTATAGGCTCTTATTGGCCTATGGCCTAAGCCCTGCTCACTGTGGTTAATTCAAGAGAAGGCACAGGGCTTCCCTGGTGGCGCAGTTGTTGAGAGTCGGCCTGCCAGTGCGGGGGACACAGGTTCAAGCCCTGGTCTGGGAGGATCCCACATGCCGTGGAGAAAATGGGCCCGTGAGCCACAACTACTGAGCCTGTGCGTCTGGAGCCTGTGCTCCGCAACAAGAGAGGCCGTGATAGTGAGAGGCCCGTGCACCGCAATGAAAAGTGGCCCCCACTCACCGCAACTAGAGAAAGTCCTCGCACAGAAATGAAGACCCAACACAGCCAAAAATAAATATAAATAAAAACTAAATAAAAGAGTAGGCATGAAACCTAATTTGGTTCATGACCTAAGTGAAGCTCAGGGCTTTGGTTTGATGGTTGAGAAAAGGGAAGTCTTCTATCCCCATATTTGTGGATAAGGATGTAGGGAAGCCCTGTTTTCTGGAGGCAGGCATCTTATGAGCACAAGGAAAATTAACCTTCCTTTGTAATTTTAAGATGATGCTGACTCTATGGAAACAGAGATATGAAAAGAAAACCTGTGCCCTTGATTACATAAGTGAAGCACTAGCTCAAACCTCACCTGAAAGGCACTTTGCACTAAACCTCCATTTATAAGAACCAAGAAATGGGCTTTAATTTTTAAGCCAGTTTGAGTTAGGTTATCTGTAACCTGCAAGAGAAAGCATTGGAACAGATATGGGAAGAACCTGTATTGATCCCTTACTTTACCACTCTCTTCTTCCCAAAGTCTTTGAACTTTGGGAGGAATGTATTTTCCTTCTGAGAGAATTTATATCTGATTCAGCTAGGTAACTGGTGGCACTACTAGTCTTGGGTCACTTTAAACTAAATTTCATAGACTGAGTGCCTTTGGATCTCCCAGGTGATATGGGCTGAAAAATCCACATGATAGCAGGGGAACTTCTGGTTCATATTTACTCTGAGTTGTAGCCCTTGGGGTCCCAGTAGAAAGTGAGACCATCTCCCTGTAGACATGACTTCTATGGAAAGGCTATCAAAACCAATTTCAATTTTTCCTCCCTGTAAGCTTCTTCAAGATGCCAGCAAATGTTTCCTGTCCAACTAGTAGAGAGGTAGACAGACCTGGTGACTGCTTTAAATATTCCAGGTAATTTCACATTCCAGTGGCTCCACTACTGAGCTGAAAGCTGAAGGTGAATCAAGAATTGAGGGAGAAGAAGAGAAAAAGATCAAGAAAGAAAGTTGTAGATTATCAAGATCCAGCTTGAAACAGATGGCCATCTACTTAACATTTCCTTTATCTTGTCTTCTTTTGGTTACATAATTAGGATGTCACATTAGGGATTTAATATTAATTAATAATACATTTAGAACATTAGGGTTAGAGAGAGTTTAGAAATCATCAAAATCAGTAGTTCTAACTCATCAGTATTAAAACCCTTTCTTCAAGCAATCTGTTTAGATGTAAATTCAATATAGGAAACAAATGAGAATAGAATTACTCTCCTTGAAAGAGGAAGATGGAGCAAGGGATTGTGCTAGCCTTCACCCAGCACTACCCATTCCTGTAGCTTTAACAGACTCCCTTGCTACCCACCTATTTCCCCTTGGTCTCTTCTATTTCAGTGCACGTCTGACTTCCAACTTCCGAAATGTGCATCTGTTTTCCTGAGGGCTGTTGAAGCCTATTCCATTCCGAAGCACAGAAGGTGAGAAGCGCTGGGGAATCCATGCCCCTCTCTAGAGCAGCTCTCAACCTACAAATTCCCAGCTGGATCACCCTTCAGGTGGGAGAATTCTGATGCACATGTTCTTAAAGTATGGTCCATGGATATCTGGAGGCCCTCAAGAAATTACTGCCATAATAACTTAAAAGTATTATTTGCCTTTTTCACTGTGTTGACATCTGTACTGACAGTGCAAAAACTATGGTGTGAAACTTGCCTTAGCAATCAGGCAGGGATACCTGCTGTACTAGTTGTACTGATTTTACTGGTAGTCATTGTATTCTCCTCCATCTTGGACTGATGAGGGAAAAAAGTCAGTTTCACTTAAAATGTCCTTCATGAAGCAGTAAAAAATTACATTTTATTAAATACTGACCTTTGAGTAGAAGTCATTTTATTATTCTATGTCAAAATGAGAACTACATATAAAGCAATTCTGCTCCATACTGAAGTATGACCGTTGTTTCAAAGAAAAGCACTTGTAAAACTGTTTGAATTGAAAGAACAAACTATGCTTATTCAGACTTAAGTACTTGGCAGACATTTTCCAAAATGAATGAAATCAGGCTGTTACTTCAAAGAAACCACTGACAGTATTTGTTGCCAATAATAAAATCTGAGCTTTCAGGAGAAAATTAGAATTTTTGAAAACTTATATCCACCACTGTGAGCTTGATGACTTCCCAAAGCTTAACTGCTTTTTCTGAGGACACAAATGGGGATAATAATGCAAGTGAATTTTTGAGGTGGTATAATTCAATATGTCAGCATTTGGAATATCTGCCTAACTCATTGAACCATTAATTTTCCTTTGACCAACACATGATCAAAATCAAATATGGCAAATATGGTAAAAGATTTGCTCAAAGAACAGGATAAAACATTGATTTTAATGAAATAAGAGTACAAAATGTTCATGTGATTTCAAACTTCACATTAAAACTAACCTTTAAGAAATTATCAATTGTCAAGTTTTAGTGTAATGTCAAACAAGAATATACACAATTATCTGAGAATATTCATACATATATATATAAATAATTAAAATACTCTTCCTTTTCCAACAACATAATTGGTTAAGTGTAGAAGTATTTCAACTAAAACATACAGCAACAGATTGAACACAGAGGCATAATTGAGAATCCATTTGTTTTCTATTAAATGAGATATTGAAAAAGTTTGTAGAAATTATGAAGTATAATGACATCCTTCTAACACAGTTTTCTGTATTAGAAAATATAACAGCTTTTCATAAAATGTTTGCCATTTACTTAACATGTAATATATTTACTCATTTTTTAATTAATAAATACATTTTCTCAGTTTTAATTTCTAGTATGATAAATAATTTTAGATATAAGCCACACAAAGTATAGCTTCTTGGGGTCCTCAATAATTAAGATGGTAAAAGTATATTGAGGTTAAAACATTTGAAAACTGCTGTTTCTCATTATTTCTGAGTTTCCCAGTGGCATGCATCTCAAACTGCTCCCAGGGGTAACTTTCTTGATAACACACACTTTCTGGGCTTAATTCAATTCCCTGTCTCACTTCTTCATTCCAAGACCACAGTTCATGGGATCACCTTCCAAGTAAACACCTTATATGTAAATTCTTATCTGAGGAAATCAAATGAAGAGTCCCTCGAAGAACCAAGGGACAGAATATAATAGCCATTGAATTTAGCTCTTTCACTCCACAAAGAAGAAAGTGAATGCCAGAGAGAGAAAATGACTTATCCCAGCCAATGGTACATAGTTTACCTGAATCCACAGATCCCAAGCATTTTCGTTAGCATCAGCTTTCTTAAAGGCAATACAATCCCAAGGCCTCCCACATCTGTTCATCACTATCTTCCGATCATCATGATACAACATTGGAGAATAAGCATAGTCATGCCATGTTCATCCATTTTCATATTTGTCTCAGTATTTTAAGCACCCTTTAGTGTAGTATCCTTGGGACACTAGGGCATGAGACTTCCTCTGCTTCTAACCCTTGTTTTATTATCAGTCATTTCATGAACTCTAACGCCTGAGGTATCCTATATCTCTGAGAGATAGGAGGTCAAGTAAATGGGTAAACTATGCTCCCTCCTTTCAAAGAGCTTAGAAATCTCATGTTCATCTTGTCATCCAAAATACATGGGTACTATATTCTAATCTTAGTTGAATTTACTCACTGGATTTTTGTTTCTTCGTTCTGTTTCCTTTTGATTGGAATCTGTTTAAATAAAGATTTTTGTACATGAATCTGAGAGGCTGTGGGAATGAAAGAATAGACAGAGAAAATTATAACCAACCTTGATCTCTTTTCTTTCTTGGGACTTTCTTTTTTTTTTTTCTTTCATTATTCCATGTGTGGATATCTAACAACTAATGTTTATTCATCATCCATTCTATATCAGTACTTGTCCGTACATTTTGCAAGGGGTGGGGCTGGAATTCTTTCTGAGATTTTTGACTCCAAAAGTTGTACCATCACCCTCTCACTGTCAGAATAAGCAAGAGTCATAAGCCTAGCCCCAGTCACTTTTATTCTTGGAATTTTATTTAGTGTCAAATAAATTTATTTACCTACCTGAGTCTACCCATCTGGATGGATAGTCTGACAGCTCAGTTTAGATGGGTAGTTCAGTGGTTTCAAGTCTTGGAATTTCTATCCTGATCTGGCACCATTCCTTTATAAAGTGAGCTATTTATGTACCTTAGAATTATTCACTACTAATAAGACAGCACTACAATACTCATGTCAACTATAAAAGGGTAAAAAATGTTCTTTAATTTAAAAAATATGAACCATGTTAACTTTCTTTGGAATGAAGAGTTTAGAACTGATTTGGGACTTAGAGTCCTGAATAAAATTAATGCATTGGAAACAAATACCTTGCTCTCTTTCTACAATGCTCTTCTTGGAAGCCAAGAATTTTAAGTGTTCAGGTGAAGTTTATATTATACTCAGGAGTTCACAATGGACTTCATTGACATGCCAACCTCAGTGGTAGACCTCTTTTTTTTTTTTTCTTTTCTTATGAGCTCAAGGACTTATAGGAAGAAAATAATGTACAATAATTAAAAACTTCTGAGATTCCTGTTGGAAACCCACAGATGAACAGTAATTCCAAAGAATCAGAGCATGTTATTTTCCCAGAAGTGTCTTAAGAAAGTCTTTTCTTTTTCTAGTGGAAAAACCAACCAGGTATGCATAGCCATTGGAGTAGCTCCCTGCCGCATTCTGTATTGAGTATATTCAGAGCTGCTGAAGAGAATACACATGAATAGACAACATGACCCAAGAACTGAGTTGCCTTGGGAATAGGGATTAAGTCATATTGCCAGTGCATGCTAGAATTATGATTAGGTGGTATTCATTACTTGGTTTAAGTGGCAATGGTTTAGGGCTTGGTTTGGATAAAATCCCCAAATAAAATTCTGATTCCAAGTGTAACTGAGTACTTAACTTATATTAATTACTTCTTTAGCACACTGTATATTTTTTCATTCCAATTATAAGTTAAATACTCACTCACTCACTTTTTCATTCTTTTAATAGTTCTGAGTGCCTTTTATGTGCCAGGCATGGGCTCATTCTTGGGAATACCAATACAAATAAGACAGGGTCCTTGTGTCAAAGTGCTTACAAATTTGGTGAATATATACTTGCAGAAGAAAATATTAAATTAAATAGTATAAAAAAGAAACTAAAAAAAAGTAATCCCGTCTTGGGTACCAACTATTACATAGTATGAGACACTGCTGGTCTGGCTGAGAGGTCATACACATTGGTGCTTGTTTCTGAATGCAAGTTTAGCTGGGGCTATTTGTCAAGGGCCTCAGTACACCTGAAACTAATACAACATTGTAAATCAACTACATTTCAATAATTTTTTTTAAACGTAGGTACAAATTAATTAATTAAAAATAAAAGCATGTGCATACAAAAAAGAGAGGAAATGTCAAGCAGGGGGATCTCTTTAGAGACCAGCACCCACAAATTCATTATATCAAAGAATGAGACATGTGTTAGACTTCAAATGCTCCAGAACCATAAGGACTCCTGTGATTAGGCTGGAATCACGCAGATAATCTAGGATAGACAGCCTCCCCATCTCAAGGTCCTCAACTTTAATCATATCTGTAAAGTCCCTTTTGCCACATCAAGTAACATATTCATGGGGTCTGGAATTAGTATGTAGATATCTTTGGGGAAGCCATTATTCTAATACTACATACTATATTAGTCTACTTCCTTAAATTAAGATTGACACAAACGTTTTTCTTTGAATATTTGAGAATTACAGTACCAAATTCACTTTTCCATAATGCATGCCTAGGACTCTTTGTTTTGCAACTATACCAATCTATGCATTTCAATTCCATTCTGTTTCAAAGCTCAAATTAAATGACTGTCTCCATAAAGCCTTCTTCAAATATTTTATCCTTCATTAAACCTCCTCTCCCTGGAACTCCTTTCATACTTGATCACATTTGTCATGAAATGGCTCATTTTGTTTCATATGTGTCATTCTTTCCTTCACAGGATTTGTCAGCCCCTAAAGACAGGAAACGCGTCCAAAAACACCCCTCTAACCTGACTCATCTTTGTTCATGCCTCAACTTGGTAAAATCTTTCCTCCATAATTTTAGTCTCTTCATATTTAAGCCCATTCTACAATTTCAGTCTGAATATGCTTTCTAAAATGCCCTTTCCCATTTCCATTCAAAACTTTTAACAATGTGTCCTATTGCCTTTATAATAAAGAAAAAACTCTTTGGTCTTGGCAGTCAATTCCCACCTTTCTTTTGTTACAACCTTTCTCTCCAAACTTGTAACATATTCATCACTCAACCTTCTGGAGGACACGTTTTCTTTTATACTCAGAAAAGCCAAGTACATATCTACCTTTTCCTAGCCCTTCGATTTATGTGAATCCCAGTCTTTTAGGACAAGCATTCAATTGATTAATTATTAAGAATAAAGATTTCTATATGGCCCTCATTAAGACATATCTTCAAAACCCCACAAAACTCTTCAATAAAAGACTTCGTAAAACCCCACAGAAAACCTAAGGAATTTTAATATATTTAATGCTTATTTCACTTTTTATTTATTTTGAGAACAATATCAAAACATAACTATGACCAATATTTCAGACTTGCCCCTAATTCTTGTACTACTCATTCAGTGTTTGTTTTATTTTGTTTTGAAAAATAATGCCATTGATATTCTGTAAAAATAAATACTACTAATAAAAACTCAAGAAATGTTGAAAAATGCAAAGATGAAAATATTTGGCCATCCAACTGAATATCTTCTTTAGAAAAATATCAATTCAGGTTTTCTGCCCATTTTTTAAACAGGTCGTTTGTTTTCTTGATATTGAGATGTGTGAACTATTTATATATTTTTAATATTAACCTCTTATTGGTCATGGTTATATCATTTACAAATTTTTTCTCCCATTTAGTAGGTTGTCTTTATTTTGTCGATGGTTTTCTTTGCTGTTCAAAAGCTTTTAAGTTTAATTAGGCTCCATTTGTTTATTTTTACTTCTGTTTCTTTTGCCATAGGAGACGATATATATATACATATATATATATATATATACATATATATGTATATATATACACACATATATATGTATATATATACACATATATATATATGGCTACAATTTATGAATTTATGCTAAAGAGTGTTCTGCCCATGTTCTCTTCTAGTTTTATAGTTTCATGTCCTCCCTTCCTTCCATCTTCCCTTCCTTCCTTTCTTTCTTTCTTTCTTTTTCTTTCTTTCTTCCTTCCTTTCTTTCTTTCTCTTTCTTTCTTTTCTTTCTTTCTTTCTTTCTTTCTTTCTTTCTTTCTTTCTTTCTTTCTTTCTCTCTCTCTCTCTCTCTCTCTCTCTCTCTCTCTCTCTCTCTCTCTCTCTCTCTCTCTCTCTCTCTCTCTTTCTTTCTTTCTTTCTTTTTCATATGGATAACCAAATTTTCCAGCACCAGTTTTGAAAAGGCTAACGTTTTCCATTGAATTACCTTGGATCCTTTATTGAAAGACAGTAGATCAAATATGTGTACTACCACTTCAGGATTCTCTTCTGTTTTAATCTTCTGTTTTAATCATCTATACGTCTATCCTTATGCCAATATCACACTGTTCTGTTTATTATAGCTTTATAATAAAACTTAAAATCACATGGCATAAGAACCCCAACTTAATTTCTTTTCCAATAAGATTTTGCCCATTCTGTGTCCTTTGCACTTCCTTACAAAGTTTTAAATCAGCCTAGCAATTTCTATAAAACAAAACAAAACAAAAATATCCTTGCTGGGATTTTGACTGTGATCACGTTGAATCTATAGATCAATTTGGACAGAATTGATATCTTAACACTGTTGAGTCCTTCAATTCATGAGGACTCATTTGTTTGGGTCTTTCTAACTTTTCTTAGCAGTATTCTATAGTCTTCAGTATAAATGTCATGTATACATTTTTGTACATTTATTTCTATTTATAATTTTCTATTTTATTTTACATGGTATATATTTTTTAATTTACTGGCCTTCCCTGGTGGCTCAGTGGTTGAGAGTCTGCCTGCCGATGCAGGGGACACGGGTTTGTGCCCCGGTCCGGGAAGATCCCACATGCCACGGAACGGCTAGGCCCATGAGCCATGGTCGCTGAGCCTGTGCATCCGGAGCCTGTGCTCTGCAACGGGAGAGGCCACAACAGTGAGAGACCCGCGTACCGCAAAAAAAAAAATTTTACTGTCAATTGTTTGTTACAAGTATAGAAATAAAACTAATTTTTGTGTATTAACCATGTATCCTACAGTCTTGATAAGCTCACTTATTTGCTCCAAGTGCTTTTTCTTGTAGACTTTTAAGGATTTTCTACATAGATGATCATGCCATCTGTAAGGATTGTTTTACACTTCCTTTCTAATCTGGATGCAATTTTCCCCTTGTCTTTTCACACTGACTGTGATCCCCCAGTACAATGCTACTCCAGAAGTAGTAAAGAGGGCAAACTTTTGTGGTTCTTTACTTTGGGGAGAAAGTATTCAGTCTTTAGGTAGCTACAGGTGTTTTTGTAGGTGCTCTTTACTAGGTCATTAGCTTTCTGTAAGTTTTTTATCATGATAAGTATTGAATATTGTAAAATCCCTTTTCTGCATTTATTGGGTTATTAATGTGGTTTTTGTATTTTAGTCTGTCAATATGGTTAAGTATATCAACTGAGTGTTAAATGTCAAACAACTGTTGTGCCTTGCTGTGATGAAATTGGTCATGATATCTTGAACTTTTATAAATTAAATGTTTGCATTCAATTTGATAACTTTATTTAAAGGGTGGTTGCATCTATTGGGTTGGCCAAAAAGTTCATTCAGGTTTTCCATAATATCTTACAGAAAAAACCTGAATGAACTTTTTGGCCAACCCAATATATTTATGAGACATTGGTCCATAGTTTTGGCTTTTTTTAATGTCTTTATTTGGTTTTGGTCTCAAAGCCATGCTAGCTACTCAAAATTAGTTAAGAAGAGTTTTGTATTTTCTTTAAAAGTTATGTATTACTTATATCCTCATTAGAATTCAGGGATCAGCAAACTTCTGTAAAAACATAGACAATATATAAATGAATAGACATGGCTGTGTTCCTATAAAACTTTATTTGTGGATGCTGAAATTTTAATTACATATAATGTTCATATGTCAGGAAATGCAATTCTTCTTTTGATTGTTTTTGCCATCATTGAAAATTGTAATAACCCTTCTTTGCTTAGGGGATGTAGAAAAACAGGTGATGGGCTGGATTTGGCCCACAGGTCATTGTTTGTCAAACAATGTATTCACCAGTGAAATCATTCTGGGTCTGGGGTTTTCTTATAGGAAGATTTTTAACTTCACATTCAGTGAGATTTGGGCTATCACAATCCAACAGATGTAGGGCTATTCAGGTTACCTAATTCATTTTTTAGTAAGATTTAATACTTTGTATTTTTCAAAGGATAGAATAAAAAATGTTATAGCTGTTTATTTTTATTAACCAAAGTCCATGTTATAAAATTTTAAAAATATGTCCATTTTTTTCAGTGCTGGCTTTTCCTGGTTTCATTAATCAAATATTCTTTAATATCATCTTTATTGAGTCAAAACTTCAGTTATTTATTTCTATTTCAGCTCACACATGAAGGGAGCATGACGTGATGAAAAACCACTGGGCATAGAGCCAGGAGGCTGAAGTTTTAGTTCTATAAGCTGGGTGACCTTGAGCAAGTCATCAATTTGCACGGACTGCTGTATCCTCACTCATGACGTGGAAATTGGGTGAAGCGATCACCACAGTCTCCATTAGCTCCGAAGTCTATGCCGCAGCGTCTGTACATATCTGTAATATATGTGGGAACTGAACAAATGCTATGGCAGAAGTAATACCTCCCTTACAGATTGCTGAGAGGATTAGATAAGCACACAGCTCAGGTGGACAGAGCATGGCCCTTGGTAATCACTGTGTAAGTGTCTTCTAGCATCTACCCAGTGTTTCATTAACCAAGTCTTGTTTAATTCCCTTTTCTCTTCAGTCATCACTTTTCCAATTTTTAAATGAGGAACTTGGATTAAGTAGATGATATTCAGTGAGTCATTACCAAATTCTGCTCTGATTTTTGTTTCAAAGCTTCTATATATCCAAAAATTGTAATTACTGAATTACATTACTTTTGCACTTTAAAATAATTACAGACCAGGGGCTTCCCTGGTGGCGCAGTGGTTGGGAGTCCGCCTGCCGATGCAGGGTACATGGGTTCGTGTCCCGGTCCAGGAGGGTCCCACATGCTGCGGAGCGGCTGGGCCCGTGAGCCATGGCCGCTGAGCCTGTGCGTCCGGAGCCTGTGCTCCGCAATGGGAGAGGTCACAACAGTGAGAGGCCCGCGTACCGCCAAAAAAAAAAAAATAATAATAATAATAAATAATTACAGACCGGCATCCATATGTAAATCTTTCACCCTAGTTCTTACATATGTGCTAAGACCAGAATGTTCAGGGCCTTTGGGGACAAGATCCGAGGTAGGGCTTGTCATGCCCAAAACTTTCAGCTAAGGGTTTCCCTAAGTTGTTTCTTATATTCCAGGGGTAAGGGTGGTGAGAAGGGCTATATTTCTGCTAAAAATTTACCTAATTTTTTTTTTAAAAAGAAATGATATGTTCCAATATTCCAATTGAAACGTGCAGACTGCAGTTGATGCCAATTTAGCTTTGCATCAATTAAAGTTTGCTTTAATTTTGCTAATGTTTGCTTTTTCTAATGATCAAAAGTAAATTCTGCTTTGTAGAAAAGTGCAAAGATGAAAACTTCCCTCAGGAATACCTGCAGTGCTCAGACCAGTGACCTAAATATACAAAGCAGGTGGGTCCTCAGAGAACAAAGTGGATAGATGGTATGAAAGGGAGGATATAGGCAAACAGAAAATGTCTGCTAGTCACCTTTAGTTCCTGGCTGTCAGTTTGTAATCTTTCAGGTAAAATAATTTTTTCTGGTCATAGACAACCACTGTTAAAAATTTAATGTGTGTTCTTTCATTCTTTATTTATATACATAAATTTTATGTTTAATTTTTTAACAAAAATTGTATATGGAGGAACAACTCTGTCTTGCTTAGTTCACTTAGGGTACCATGAACACTTATTCATGTCATTAAATAATCTTTAAACACATGGTGTTAATGGCTGCACCATTTTTAACACATACCTTTATTTAACGATTTTCTCTTTTGGGACATTTAGGTTGTTTCCCTCAAAATGTGCTGAAAGGTCTGAATAAAGGCTTCGAGGTGACTTCGTTCTAAAACTATTCTCCCTGTCCTTTTCCACTCAGATCTGTATGGACCCTTGAAGAAGCATGGTCTCTTGCAGGCAGGGGGCTTCTGCTCTGGCATTTATGAAATCGAGGGTCAGCTTTTAGCTAACACGCATGCGCAAGTTCTGATGGAAGGCGACCACTTCACATTTACGTTTTGTACCAAATACTTGCCTAAATATTTGATAAAACTTGGAAATTGCTAAAGGACAGAAAATATCACTGATTTATTTATGTCCTACCTGGAAGTTTCTTTATATAAATTTGAGTTTATTTCAAGTAGAATAAAAACTTCCCGACAGCACTGCAAATGCACCTCTTGCTTTCTATTCGAGGCTCCAAACTACTTTTGAAGCCTTATTTCCCAATTTCCCTTTCACAATTTGTTTGTTACAGGCAAACTGACATACTGTTTACTAACTGCCTGCCTTGTGTCAGGTGGGTTCCATATAGTATCTTTTTTTTTTTTAATAAATTCATTTATTTATTTGTTTGTTTTTATTTTTGGCTGCGTTGGGTCTTCGTTGCTGCACGTGGGCTTTTTCTAGTTGTGGTGAGCGGGGGCTACTCCTCGTTGCGGTGCGCAGGCTTCATTGAGCTGGCTTCTCTTTTTGCGGAGCACGAGTTCTAGGCACGCAGGTTTCAGTAGTTGTGGCACTCAGGCTCCGTAGTTGTGGCTCGAGGGCTCTAGAGTGCAGGCTCAGTAGTTGTGGCACCTGGGCTTAGTTGCTCCGCGGCGTGTGGGATCTTCCCAGGCCAGGGATCGAACCGAGTCCCCTGCAATGGCAGGTGGATTCTTAACCACTGCGCCACCAGGGAAGCCCCCATATAGTATCTTGCATACCTACGCCAACCCTGCAAAGTGTCATTGTTATCTTGATTTTGTGTACCAGGAAACTCAGACTCTGTGTAAGGGAAAGTCCTGAATTTCCAGTTTTTCCACTCTACCCTCTTTCTTCTGATTTACTCTTTAGAGATTTCTAACTGGCCTTTCGCTTTTCTGTGTCTAAACTCTTTCTCCAGCTGCCTGCCTTCCCTGTCCTTCTTTGGTTCCCTCCCTGTTGAAATCCTGTTCATTCTGCAAGGTTCTACTATCAGTACCCAGCCCAGTCCCTTGCACGCAGTAGATGCTCAATAAGAGTAATTAGATGAACATTTGCTGTATCTTTGCCAAAACATCTTCAGATCTAGGAGGCAGCAATGAATGTCTTTTCCCCCATAGTGCCTGCACATAGTAGACAGTTAGGAAAGAGCTTATCTAAAAAAATGAAATCCCCATACCTCCTGGAACAAAAAGTCTGCGGGGCCTTGTACCTCCTGGGGTGTCCAAGACCCCATGTCAGAAATGTATGTTTAGGCAGCAGGAACACACATAAGGCAGGAGAGTATGAAAGTACACTGGAAATGTTTCCTAGTTGGGTCAATTCCAATTTGGCAAAAACAGGCGTACTACTTTTTCTCCAGGGCTCTTTCCCCTAACATCACTTATTAATGCTAATTAGTCAGGGGTGTGCTGTGATGCAGAACACTTGCGACCCACGAGAATTAGAGAGACTGTCATTTCTCAAAAGACCCATGAAAGGCAGAAAGAATAAGTAATGTGGAAGGAGGTAGGGAAAGAGGAACTTCTCTCCAAAAAATTGCCCTGAAATAAGTGCAAGTAAAAATAAATCCACATATAAAACAACTGTACAAATGTTAACAGTATTTTCACAGCTGGGTTTCTTTGCCTAAAATACTTAGCACTTACTTTAGAAAACTCTCTTCTAAACAGGAATGGTCTGACTGATCACAGAAGCTGAACTATGATGGAACTCTGACTTTGAACTTCACTTTTGCCCAGATGGGAATAAAAAAGACTTTTTATAAGCAAGGACCTTAATCGTCATGAATCCACCTCAGGCTGTGGTGAGTGACCTTTATCTCACAGATGAGGACGTTGATATAGGGCTCAGTTCAGCAAACTACATTCATAACATTCAGCGTATTTATATCTAGATTAGGACTCTGGATTTAGAACGCTGGAAAACACCAACTTTGTTTCCATCGCAGCGCAAACATCCCACTTGAATAACTAACTGCCCAGTCACTCATCACAGCAGGATTAGTGGTCTTCTAAAAGGATCTGCATTCACATTCCTGGTATTTATTTCCTGAAGATATTAAGAGGGTATGCTATGGTCTTTGGTTTCAAAGACCAATGCCATAGGACATGACTAATCATTATGACGCACTTTTAGGGACTCTCCCCTTAGAAATGCCACCCAAACAGCAGGCCAATGTGCTACGCACACATTAATAAAAATACATGCTTCCTCTCCAGATGACTATGACAGAAGCTATACTGATGAATATGCTGGCTAAATAAAAAAATACTATAAAGGACTGTAAAGATTAAAATGTTATGTTAATGATGTCAACTCTCATTTATTTATTTCGCAAATATTTCATGAGTGACAGAACTTCCATGTGTCAGAGTAGTAGCTATTGGAATATACAAGTGGAAATAGACAAGGGCCATGTTTTGATAAGCTTGCAATCACCATTCCTATCACCTAATGGAATATTTCATTTAGTATTTTTTTAGCCAAAACACAGGACTCTTCAAAATTACCAAAATATATACATATTGTTATAATTATATATATTATATACGTATATGTATACACACACACATACTTAGTGAGAAAATAGTAAACACAAGCAATTATTCCTTCTTGGTCATATTGAGAAAATATTCTTCATACTTACAGCCCCTGGTGATCACCAGCTTGAACTGGTGTAGTGCAAATTACTTACATCACTTCACTGCACTGTCCCATTTCCCTGCCTAGGTCATAAGCCCTGATTGTCAGAGTCTCTTCCTGACTCATCTGTGTGCCCTCAGTGTCTCACACATGCCTCACACCTCCTAGTCATGCAGGCAGGTTTGGCTGAAGGAAGATGTCATCAGTTAAGGAAACATGAAGTTGACAACAAACTGAACATAAAAGTCAAATATGAATGTGTTGGCTTTTATTGTTTGTTTGTTTTTTTAATTATCATAGACTAACACTGACTTTCTTTGGTGTACAGTTGTATGCATTTTAACATACTTACAGATCTGTACAACCACTGCTGTGACCAGGATACAGAATGGTTCCATCAACTCTCAAAACACCTCCCTCATGTTATTCCTTTATTGGCATACTCTCCCTCCACCCACAACCTCTGGCAAACACGGATCTGTTCTCCATCACTGTAGTTTTATCTTTTGAGACAGGCTTCTTTCACTCATCATACTGTCTGAGATTCATCCAAGTTGTTGTGTGTATCAATAGTTTGTTCTTTTTACTGCTGAGTAGTGATGCATCATATGGTATACCACAGTTAGTTCATCCTTTTACACACTGAAGGATATCTGAGTTGCTTCCAGTTTGGGGATACTACGCAAAAGGCTGCTTATGAACATTTGTGTACCAATTTTCATGTGAACATAAGTTTTCAATTACCTAGTGTAAATACCCAAAAGCAGGATTGTTGGGTCATAAGTTAAGTGTATATTTAACTTTATAAGAAGCTGCTAAACCATTTTCCAAGTTGGCTGGACCATTTTTCAATCACACGATGTGAGTTTAAGGCACTCCACATCCTTGCCAACACTTGGTATGGTCAGTAATTTTTTTCATTTCAGATATTCTAATAGGTGTGTAGTAGTATCTCATCATGGTTTAAATTTGCATTATCCTAATGCCTTATGGTAATGAACACCTGTTTTTCATGTGCTTATTTTCTGTTTTTATATTTTTTTTTTGGTGAAACATCTGTTCACATCCTTTCCCCATTTTTAATTGGATTCCTTAATGTTGAGTTTAAGAGTTCTTTATTCTGGTTACAAGTCCTCTGTTGGATATGTGATTTGAAAACGTTTTCTCCTAGTTTGTGGCTTGTCTTTTTTACTCTCTTGACAATGATTTGGCAAAGTGAAGTTTTTAATTTTAATAAAGACCAATTTTTCCTTTTATAGATTGTGTGTTTGTTATCATTTCTAACACTTCAACTAACACCAGATCATGAAGATTTTCTCCTGTTTGCTTCTAAAACTTATGTTTTTATGATGAATGAATTGAATTTTGATGAACAAAGGAAATGAGGTACTTGATAATAGATTTCCTTCTTTTTTTTTTTTGGGTGGTATGCGGGCCTCTCACTGCTGTGGCTTCTCCCGTTGCGGAGCACAGGCTCCGGACACACAGGCTCAACGGCCATGGCTCACGGGCCCAGCCGCTCCACGGCATGTGGGATCTTCCCGGACCGGGGCACGAATCCGTGTCCCCTGCATCAGCAGGCAGACTCTCAACCACTGTGTCTCCAGGGAAGCCCGGTTTCCTTCTTAATGTTGTAGTTTGCTCCTCCTAATTCTACAGAGTTACCGGAGACTTTTAGACAGACAGCATGTCTGTGAATGGCTCTTTCCTCACATAGAGGACTGCCGTCTGTTGTCTACAATTTAATAATTTTTAAAAAATCCGACAAGCAAGTTTTTTGTGTATGTCAGATGCATTTGGTGACTACACCTGATCTGAACCAGCGTGAGACTATTGTTAGCCTTTATCTCTCTTAATGTGACCTTTATACATTCTGTTACAGAACTCTTTGTGTGTTAATTAGGACCCAAACTGGGGTATTACCTAATATTCAATATATGGACTGTACAACCCTACCTACTAACATCTGAAAAAATATGAATTCTGTAACATAAGCGTTACAGGAAGAGGATGGTGTACCTGAAATTTAAAGGTCTCTCGTGACATGATAGTTCCTGTAGTGGCTACAGGAAACCTCTTCCTCGGGCCTCTCCTCATTCTTGTCACAAGTTCTCACTACTGTGACCGAGGATAGGAATAAGGGACATTACATACAGTGCTTTATTCAACCTGAACGAATGTGTCTTCCCTTGTAACAAAGGAGGATTTATGATACTTTTCCCATTTTTCTTTGTGGTAGTAAATAAAAATACTGACCAGTCAGCCCCCTAATATCAAGGAAGGCCTTTATTTTCACATTATGGTGTGTACGTGTACACACATGTGTGAGTTAGAAACAGGATGGCAGACATGGATGAGGCTCAAACATGGACACCTCAGCCCTCTCTCTACTCGCCAGGACGGGGATGCTGTGTGCCCATCAGGGGAGCCTGAAACACGCGTGATGTGACTTGAGACAGTGTCTGGCACATAGCAAAGGCCCGATAAAGTTAGGCAAAGGTCTTGCTGACCACAGTACCTTGTCATTTCAGGTGTAGCAGTACCTGGAATTTTCTATCAGGAGCTCATTCCATTAGACTAAGGATGCCTTCTTCTGGGGTAGGTTGAGGGGAAATCAGAGACTCCCCAGCTCTGCAGCGTGCCACTTTATCATCCCTTTGGCCCGAGTGGAAGACACACTGTCTTTCCTCCTCATTTACTGCTACAAAGATTACAGTGAGGGCCCATGATCTGAGTCCATCCTGTGTCTGAAACCAAGTACACCGTGAGGAAGTTCAGGAACTACTCTTTCTCTCTAGCTTTCTAGAAGCTTATCTCCAGACTTAAAAATTAAAGAGAATAAAACCAGGAGCCAGGAGCAGCAAGAAAGAGCGATTTGGCTTTCCATTTCTTTCAGTTACGTACTTTTGTCTTGTGGAGTTCAATTTTCAGAAAAGCAGTTAGACAGAGGCAGGGTCGGTTCAGGGGCAAGGCCATATTTAGAAGCTCAAAATGCTTGTTTTTGTGGTGCCAAAGGAATCTACACTTCTTTTTTCTTCCCCAAAGAAAACAGAAGCTCATTATCCTGACAGAGGAAGTCCAGAAGTTTTTAGGTGGAGATTAAACTCTATTCTCAAACACTGATGCTCCTGTTCAGCTTCTTGGTTAAGAGATTTTAATAGGTTTTAAAAATGGTTAGCATGCTACATCGGTTCTGCTTTCTAAATAATTTAGAGAACTTGTGACCTGGAGCTTTCATGGAGTTGATGTAACTGTTCTGGAAATCTCTTGACTTGAACTTGAGACTCACTTTCATACAGCTGCAATATGTCCACCGTCAACAGCAGTCTGTACCCAGAAAGCAGGAGAGAAAATGGCGGGGGGGGGGGGGGGGGGGGAAGACATCCTCTAAGAATTCTTTCTTAGGCTGCAGTTCTACACATTGACCACCAGGTGTCTGTCTTCACACAAGCAGTCTTGCTTGTGTGATGTACTACTTGACTGCCAGATTCTTTTTAAGACTAAAGCAATTTTTCTAGATGTTGGTACAAGTGGATATACATGTGCACATATAAAGTGAAGTCTCAGAGCCAAACTAAATAATTTGCAATTCCTCATCTAAGTAGGAGTAATCAATTGAACCTTGTGTTTATCTTCGGATGTTGTTTGGGAGAACTAATTGAGGCAAGTTACGTGGCCAATGGGTTTGGGAAATGGTGAAAAAAAATATATACATATATATGTCCTCTTCCAAAATCTCATCTGGTGTTTGTAAAATTCAATGTTTTTAGCATGCAAACAGGTTTGTTTATGTTCCCAGGAACATTTCTTTTGGTAAAAATAGACAAATTCTCTTCTGAGCTGGCTTCTTACTCCATAGTGAAATGGGATGGTTCAGTTTCTGCCTTAGCAGAATTTCAGTTTCAATCCTTGGCCCTGATATGGTTGAAAAATCTCTCTCTCTTTGTGCAAGAATAAGATTTGATTTCTTTCTTCCCAGAATTGGGAGTGACATTGTAATAGTTACCTAATCCGATAACCCTAGAGGGGTCTGGAATGCACAAATGATGCCCTTGAGTCCATGCGAGGGAAGAAGAGCTGCTCTTGCAGTCGCCTGATTGAGCAGTTTCATGGCTATCTCTTTATATCTCCCTCTCCATTTATTTATTTAGTCAGTTACACAGAGAATAGTTACCATCAATTTAGGAGTCTCCCCGCCTTCACTCTTGCTGACCAAAACATGGAGGTTTCTGAGAGCCCTAGAAGTCCTTGTTTATGCTTTAATTAAATTGTACACAGGCATAACTAAAACAATCAACTAGTCCAGGAGATGTACCTTATGAGAAAGAACTGCACTATCCTATACAACCACTTCAGTGGGGTCTTGGGAGGGAGAGGAGATAAATATATTGTATATCAAAGCACAGAGTTGAACCTGAAGACTTCCTTTTCTGTCATTGTTGCTAATTTTTGTTTGGTTTTGTTTATTTTTTGTTTTCATTTGTTTTTTCATTATTTTTTATACCTTTAGGACATTAAAATCAGTTTATCTAGCAAGGTATTTGCAGCGGGAGCAAAACAAACCCTCAGGGTTGTGTTCTCATCAATGCTGTCTGTCATTTCTAGTCCCTTAAATATTTTTAGCTATATTTATTAAAACTCATTTTCCTCCCAAATTTTGTGTTTAATAACACCATTTTTATGTCATCTGCTTACTAATTCGACCAATGCTTATTTACTACTTACAACTACTACAATGTTTATTTACTATTTACTACTTACTGTGAACTTCATGCTGTGGATAAAATAAAAATGACTAAGAACCAGTCCAATGACTGCTTGACTACAATGACTGGTTGACTACAAAAAATGACTACACCAGTAAATAGAATTTTGCCATTTATTTCCTAAATATACTTGTGGTATAAAACAAATTTCTGCTTTTCAGTCATGTAACACTCAACATATAGTTGTTACGTATAGAGAGCATTGTTATTCAAATATGTGAAATATTGAGTCATATTACAGTGGAGATAAAACACAGTGAACTGCTTGTTTACATAAAATTACTATGCAGATGATCTCTCCAATATTATTTAAACTAATATATGCAAACAGAGACAAGGATTGTTATACCCATTCTAAAAGGGGAAATGGAAATTCACTTTGTAAAATTATTTTCACTTGGCCTCAGTTGTCTGGATATAATTTTACTTTTATTATTACACTTAAGTCATTACATCTGTCTCCAAAATGTTCTGGAATGGAAGAATTAACAGGAAGCAAGTTCTGCAACTGAAACCCCTTTCTCTCCAAGCATAGGATCCATGGTGATGAATGAATATAGAAGAAGAAATAAAAGCAGCACAAAACTGGAAGGAAGAACTAACTCTAAAGGCTTAGGTGAACCTTGGCTAGAATGAAATGGAGAGGATTCATCTCTGTTTCCTCTGAAAACCATTTTTAAAAATCCCAGAGTACATGTTACAGCAATAGTGAAAAGACCAAATGAATGGGATTTTCTTTTTCCACTAGGTAAGAAAAAACAGTGGAGAGAAATTTGCATTTTTTGAGGACATCAAATCTGGGCCAGTTACTCTGATTTGAAAAAGAACCAAGAAGGGCTGTGCTGCTTTGTAAAACTGTGAAAATAAGAAGCAGGAAGGGCCCCTGTAAAGTCTGTACAGGGTCAAGGAAATTTAGTTTCATTTATTTGCTGTACTTTGGCTAATTTGCCAACTGTAAGCTTTTGCATTCATCTTGCTATTTTCCATTTAAGAAGGTCATTCATGAATTCATTCAATTAATGTCAGTCAGCATTTAATAATGGACAGGTAAATTAATAGAAGTGGGTCTGACCTTCAAGCTATTCTGTGTCTAATGAGCTAGTACATGGATTCCTCAACTCACCAAAATTATAACATTATGAATTTATAGTGATAGGAACTCAACTCTAGCAACTCAGAGAGTTCATTCTTACTATCATACACTAGGGAGTATTTGAGCTTGGTCTTAGGTTATAACTAGCTTTTGGTCAGCCATGAGGTGCGGAAAGGTATTTTAGGAGAAAATGAAGAATACCATGAAAATATAGACAACATGGAATTATATTCTTGGGAAAAAAGTATAAAATAGAATGGCTAGAGCATGTGTGTATGGGACAAAAGTAGCAAGAGATTAAGATGAAAAGGTAAATTGAAAAATGTTATGATAGTTCTTGATACCGTGAATAGGAGCATAGAACTTATTATGTAATAGCTACATTCAGAAAACGCTTTTTAAAAAAAAATGTTTCATGACTATCACTTGGGATTCTTTAGGATGTAAGCAACTGAACACCTAGCACAGATGGCTCAAGCAGAAAGAGAATTTTTTGGTTTGCACAAATGAGAAAGCTCATAGGTTGACTTAAGGCACTGTTTGAATTCAGTGACCAAATGTCATCACCAGGATTCATCTCTCTGGGAGTCTGAGGTCGGCTCTATTCTCAGGCTCCTGGTGGTAATGTCTCACCTTGCCCTGCTGCCATGACCTCAAAGGCACATTATCAAACACCCAGCTAGAAAACCGCATCTCCTGATAGCTAAATGACCATGTAGGCAATGAGTCCCTCACTTGGCCACACACCAAGTCTTGAAGCAAGCACTGTGGTCAAGGGAATGGGATGCACTGTTGTTTCTTTAGCAGAAGACATAGACTCCACCCCTGTAGCCTGGGCTGTGAGAAGACATGATGCTCTCAAATCACTGTGGCCAAAAGAAAGAGGAGTCCTTTTTGAGCCACAAGTCAAAACTAAGTCCCTGAGAGGTGAAGGGACTCACTAGGAAGTTCTCTCCCTGCTGGCACACCGCCAGGGGAGCCTTCTAATTCCCAGTCTCTTGCTGTTGTATGCTGTCATTTTAGAATAACCCTAAACACTGACCACTAGAGGGTTTTGTCAAGGATGTGATATGGCCAGGTCCACTTTCAGGAAGGAGATTTGTGGCAGTTTGGAAGACAGACTGAAGGTGAGGGAAACCACGGGCAGGATGAGAGGCTAGGAAGACTTCCTTGTCTGAAGGATGGCAGGGCCAGTGCACCAGCAGGGAGAGGGTGAGCAAGAAAGGCATATCCAAAGTAACATCAAGGGATCTTAAATGGATTTAATGATGAGGGAGAAGAAAACACACCTCATGTTCCTTGTCACCCTGAAAAGTGTATTAACGATCAGTTTCCTGATAATTTGATATTTCCTTAATCTCTTTCATATGGGTTAGTCATTCATTTAATACATCACTTATCAAATAACTTGTCAGAGAATGTGTGTGATACTCTGCCAGGTAGCGGAAGGAAATTCAAATGGCAGAGACCCACTCTTCCCACCAGAAACTGTCAACCAGAAAGTCTGGGATGATGATGCCATGAACAAGGCAGGGACACAGGAAGAGGAATGGAAGAGCAAGGAGGAGAAATAACAAGGATGGACCGAGTGGATGCTGTGGTCCCACCCCCATGCCCCCTTTAAGATTAAGGCAGCTATCATTTCATCAGTAATGGGAGAGTTTCTGCTGACAGCTCTCAGCTTTATCTCCAGGAATTGTCCTCCACTGAAGAGAGTCAGCTCACTCATGGGCAAGCCCCTTGGACGTAGCGGGAATTGATGCATAACTAGTCAATGGTAGGATATAAATAGCCAGCCCCCTTTCCTCAAGGCAGGGGAGCTCTGAAGGACCATCCAGCTCCAAATCTGCCAGTAGAACCAGCTGGGGATTTTTCTGTAACTGCATCACAGTTCAACCCCTCCCTCTGCCAAACCATACATCCTTCATTCCCCTATTCACTTTTATCCAGAGAGTTGTCCCCAGTAGACTTTCTGCAGGTACACCTTCTCAGACTACCTGACCAGACAGTGGACTGGGAATGTTAAGTTGAGATGCCTACAGGAAGTCCCTGTAGATGTCAGACAGGCAGGAGTTACTCATATCTGGAGCTCAGATTGCAGCTGAGAATACAAGCTTGTGAGTCACCAACAGATGGGCAATGGTGAACTTGGAACTAGCTGGACACATACATGAGGAGAAGGGGATTAAACATAAAAGAAGGAAATGCTGTCTCCCCTAATTGACCTTTAAGCACAATTCTTTTTCACCCTATACTCCTTCAAGTATTCAAGTGCTATTTCTGAAGGATTTTTATTCCGAAGAAAATTAACTACTGGCATTAATACAGATACTTTCAGTTTTATGATTATTATGACCTACATCATACATGCAAAAGAATATAAGGGTAAGTTAAAAATTGTGGTGAAATGAAATGTACTCCCTTCCCAGTATGAAAGATGAAACATTACCAAGAACGCTGAATTTCCTGTGTACCTTTCCCTAACAGTTCCTCCCTCCACACCCCTTGAAGTTCCTTCCTGGGCTAATGCTCAACTAGTGCACGTTGAGATGACCATCCTTGAAGTAGTTACACATTGTTAGCTGAACCACTGCCTCGGGATGCCCCAGCCATTCAGGTACTTTTTCCTGGAACCCTCTGGACAACTCCATCAACCAGCATCTTAAAGGAGTGCTGCCGGGCATAGCAGAAGGCAGAGTCCATTCTGACTGGTCATTGTCTATGACATACTGGGGACTGACTGCATAGTAAGAACAAATAAATAGTTTGGGAATCACTATTTTGAATGTGGGGTTCATCAGTCTTCTGTTTTTCTCCGAGGGCAAACATTTGTATCCTTAAATAATATCATGTTTGATATGAGTTTAGTTTTATGTAAAAAATAAACCCATACTGCACATATTTTTTCCTAAACTTGCTTTTCTTTCATTCAATATCAAATTTGTGGGACCCATCCCTGTTAATGCTTGTGATATAATTCACTCATTTTTACTGGTGCATAGAATTCTATTGTATGCATACAATGTAATTCTGTTTTCCTGCCAATGGATTAGTTCTTTGTTTTTATAAACAATATGATGATGAATATTCTTGTACATGTTTTCTGGTTCACATGGGCAGAAACTTCTCTAGCATATGTCCCTGGGAGTGGACTCACTCAGTGGTGGATTAGATGCAATTTAAAGATCATTAGATTATGACAAGTTATTTTAAGAGTGTGCTGTGTACACTCTCAGCAGAGTGTAAGAGTCCTCATTGATTTACATCCCTGCTGACACTTAGTATCGTCAGATATTTTAACTTTTGTGAATCTAGAGAGTGTGAAATGAAATCTCAGCATTTTCATGAGTAATTAAGGTATTGAGCTTATTTTTTCTATATATATAAATTCCATTTCTGTGTTCTCATCTGTGAAATGCTGCTTCATCACTTTTGCCCATTTTTCCTTTGATGCATGCATTTATAATTGATTTCTAGATATTTTTTACATTTCTTTAATACCCATGCTCTACTAGTTACATGTGTTGCAAATATCTTCTCTGGTTTACCTACTTTATTTTCTTCATGAAATGTTTTGATAAGAAATGTTCTTAACTTCAATATATTCATATTTATCAATATTTTCCTTTATGGCTATGTGTATGTATTTGATCTCAAGATATCCTCCTCTCCTCTCAGTCATATTTTCCTATATTTTGTTCTAAAGATTTTAAAATTTCATCTTTCAGATTTAAATCCTTAATCCATTTGAAATTTAGTTTTTGCATAATGTGAAGCAAGTATCACTTTAATTTTTTCCACACTGAAACTAATTTTTCAGCACCAACTTTTATTCATCCAAGTGCTCTGTCACATTTGTCTTGCATCAAGTTCCCAAATATGTGTGGGTCTATATCTGAGACATCTGTCATGTTCATTGCTCTTTCTATCCCTGTTCCAGTATAACTCAGCATCACTAGTAAAGCTTTATACAAATGTCTAAATATCTGGTTGAGGAACTCTTCCTACTCTACCTTCTGCAGAAACCTCTTGATTATTCTTGACCCTTTATTTTTTCATTTACATTTTAGGGTCAGTTGTTCAAGTTCTATTGAAAAACATTCTGTTGGAATATTGATAGGACTAGCATTAAATCAATCAATTAAATGTGAGGAGAAATGACATAGTTATAATATTAAATATTGTTAACCATGGACCTAGTCTATATTTTCATTCAATTGAATATTTAAAGTCATTCAATAAATGTTTATAAAGGTCTTACACAGGTTTTTTATCTTTATCCATGAGTGTTTTATATGTTTAACTGATACTGTAAATAATGTCCCATCATTGTATTTTCTAATTGTAGCTGGTATATGTAGAAAACTTGTGTAACTTTCTTGTAAGTCTAAAAGTAAGTGTCTACACATTCTTCTGGGATTTCTACATAGACTATGATGTCATCTGAAAATAATAATTTTTATTCCCTTCCAACAGTTACATCTATTTTTTTTTTTTTTTTTTTTTTTTTTTGCAGTACGCGGGCCTCTCACTGTTGCGGCCTCTCCCGTTGCGGAGCACAGGCTCCGGACGCGCAGGCTCAGTGGCCATGGCTCATGGGTCCAGCCGATCTGCGGCATGTGGGATCTTCCCGGACCGGGGCACGAACCCGTGTCCCCTGCATCGGCAGGTGGACTCTCAACCACTGCGCCACCAGGGAAGCCCTACCTCTATTTTTATTTGAGTAATTATACTGGATAGAACCTCTAAGATAATATTGGATGGCATTTGTGAGAGTGGGAAGACATGTCCTGCTCCTAATCTTAAAGAGAGTGCCTTAAGGGTTTTACTATTTCTATAATGATTTCTTTAATATTTTGTAAGTGCATTTGTTTTCAGGTTGCAGAAGCACTCCTGACTCCTGTTTTACTAAGGAATTTTTAAATATAAAGAATGGGTGTTGAATATTATTGCATGCTCTTTCTGTATACATTGAAGCAATCATATGATTTTTTTTTTGATTTGTTCATGTGGTGAATCACATTAATAGATTTTCTAACTTTGAACCAATCTTGTATTTCTGGCATACGCTCAACTTAGTCATCGTGTATTACTGTTATAAAACATCATATAAACAATAAAGGATTCTGTTTGCTGATGTTTTCCTTAGTATTTTGCATCTATGTTATAAGTAGAGCTTGTCTGATTCCCTCGTCAAGATGCCTTTATCATTTGTTTGTTATGCAGGTTATATGAGCCTCATAAAATTAGCTGGGAGTAAGTTGCCTCCATTTTTCTATTCTTTGGAAGATTTGGTATAAGAACTGAGTTTTCCTTAAAAATTTGAATCACTCGTCTCTAAAATCATCTTGTGTTTCATGTTTTCTTGAATCAGTTTTTATAATTTACTTTTTTTTAGAAATCTGTCAATTTCATGTAGATTTTAAAATATATTGGTATAAACTTTTCACAATATTTTACTTAAAAAAGGATCTCTGTTGTGTCTGAAGTTATGTCTTCTTTTCATTTGTAACATTGTTTTTTTGGATCTCTTCCTTTTTTCCCAGATAAATCTTGCCAATGTTTAAATCTTTTCAAAGAATCAGTTTTTCCTATGTTTATCTTTTCTTCTATCATGGTTTTCTATTTCAGTGATTACTGTTCTTACCTTTATTATTTCCTTCTGCTAGTTTAGTAAGGTTTATTATACTGACCTTTTTCTAACTTCATAAGTTAGGTATTTACCTAATTAAGTTTGGGACTTTCTTCTTTCCTAGTATAAACATTTAAGGCTTTACACTTTCTTAAACAATTGTTTTAGTTAAATCCCACAAATTTTGAAATGTGGTATTTTCATAATTATTCTGTTCCAAGTACTCTCTAATGTCCACTAAAAACTTTGTGAAGTTTTATAAATTTTAATTCCAAACTTACAGACTTTTAAAAAATAAAATGTTTGTTTTAAATAGTTTTAAATTTACAGGAAAGTTTCAAAGATTATACAGAGAATTCAAAGAGTTTCCATATATCCTGCACCTAATTTTCTCTATCATTAATATTTTACATTACTATGGTACATTTGTCAAAAATGATGAACCAATATTGATATATTATTATTAACCAAAGTTTATACTTTATTCACATTTCCTTAGTTTTTACCTATTTTTTTTTCTGTTCCAGGATCCCATCCAGGATATCACATTACATTTAGTTTTCACGTTTCTTTAGGCTCCTCTACATTGTGACAATTTGTCAAGTATTTTGTAGAATGTTCTTCAACATGGATTTGTCTGATGTTTTTCTCATGGTTAGACTGGGGTTATGGGTTTTTAAGGGAAGGTAAAGTACCATTTTCATCACATCATATCAAAATTCATGCTACTGACATGACATTATTAATGATGTTTACCTTGATCACCTTCTTAAAATAGTATCTGTCAGGTTTCTCCACTGTGGCGTTATTATTTTTGCTCTGTTTCACACTGTGCTCTTTAGAAGGAAATCACTCTGCACAGTCCACCTTTACAGAGTGAGGAGTTATGTTCCATCACATTGCGGGACGGGGAGAGGGGGGGAGTATCTGCATAAATTATTTGGTATTCTTCTGCAAAGTAGATTTATCTTTTCTCCCCCATTTATTCAACAATTTATTTATATTAGTATAAATTTGCAGATATTTATTTTATAGTTCAGGTTATATTCTAATACTGTGCTATTTATCATGTTTCCCAAATTATTTCAGCTTTGACTCCTTAGGAATTTCTAAAGTTTAAAAGCTATCTTTTCACTATTTATTCACTATTTATGTTTATCTTAATTGCACTGTGACTAGAGAAGAGAATCTGTGTGCTACTAATTTTTGAAATTTAGTAGAATTGTTTTATATCCTAGTAGACGTTAAAATTTGTAAATTATCCAAGTACTTGAAAATATTTTAATTTTCTAATTATTGAGCAGTTGCCTATATATGTTGTTATATAATTTTACTGAATTTTTTTGTCTGCTGAATATATATATATATATAGTCTCCCAATGGTAAATTTTTAAATTTCTCTTTATACATTTGCAACTACTTTATTAGAAAACTGCAAGATCAGATTTATTTTATTTCCTGATGACTTAAAGCTAAAATGTTATGCAGTAATCTTCTTTATCTTCAATAATGATTTTTATTAAAGTCCTATCTTTCTGACATAATAAAATTACATAAGGTTCTTCTGATTGTTTTCTGCCTGGCATATATTTTTTCCATTAATTTACTTTAATCCTTTCTGTGTCCTTATGTTTTAGAGATGTCTATTGTAAATATAAGATATCTGAAATAGAAAGATATATTTTAGTTTACAATCTTTGTCTTTGAACAGAAAAACTTACTTTACATTTATTATGATAACTTCATTAATACAGAGGTAGTTCTAACTCACTGTAAACTTTCTATTCTGCTTTTTCTCTTTCCTCTCATTTTCCTACTTATTTTATAATGCTTGACTTTGTTTACCCCTATTTTTAGAAAGTATACATTCTGGATTCTCTGCAGTTACCATAGAAATTTACTATGTATACACAACTCACTGACATCTATAATTAATGGATATTTTAAATTCTATTCCAGAATAGTATTTGGAACTTTGAAAACCTTAATTTAGATTACCCTCTTATTATTTTATGTTACTACTGGTTAATACATTCATTGTATTCTAAACCCCATGAATTAGACTCAAATTCACATTGTTGGCAATCTGTATATCATCTCCAAAGAAGATATACAGATTGCCAACAAACACATGAAAGAATGCTCAACATCATTAATCATTAGAGAAATCCAAATCAAAACTACAATGAGATATCACCTCACACCTGTCAGAATGGCCATCATCAAAAAGTCTACAAACAATAAATGCTGGAGAGAGTGTGGAGAAAAGGGAACAGTCTTGCACTGATGGTGGGAATGTGAATTGGTACAGCCACTATGGAGAACAGTATGGAGGTTCCTTAAAAAACTACAAATAGAACTACCATATGACCCAGCAATCCCACTACTGGGCATATACCCTGAGAAAACCATAATTCAAAAAGAGTTTTGTACCAAAATGTTCATTGCAGTTCTATTTACAATAGCCAGGAGATGGAAGCAACCTAAGTGTCCATCATCAGATGAATGGATAAAGAAGATGTGGCACATATATACAATGGAATACTACTCAGCCATAAAAAGAAACGAAATTGAGTTATTTGTGGTGAGGTGGATGGACCTAGAGTCTGTCATACAGAGTGAAGTAAGTCAGAAAGAGAAAGACAAATATCATATGCTAACACATATATATGGAACCTAAGAAAAAAAAAAATGTCATGAAGAACCTAAGCGTAAGACGGAAATAAAGACACAGACCTACTAGAGAATGGACTTGAGGATATGGGGAGGGGGAATGGTAAGCTGGGAAGAAGTGAGAGAGTGGCATGGACATATAAACACTACCAAACGTAAAATAGATAGTTAGTGGGAAGCAGCTGCATAGCACAGGGAGATCAGCTCGGTGCTTTGTGACCACCTAGAGGGGTGGGATAGGGAGGGTGGGTGGGAGATGCAAAAGGGACGAGATATGGGGATATATGTATATGTATAACTGAGTCACTTTGTCATAAAGCAGAAACTAACACACCATTGTAAAGCAATTATACTCCAATAAAGATGTAAAAAATAAATTAATTAAATAAATAAATAAAAGTGGTACATACACAGAGCAACCAGAAAAAAAAAAAAAAAGAAGTTTTCTGGAGCCTGATTTTCTTTGTTTATTTTAAGACCATAATTGTTTTTCTCTTGTTCGTTATGAAAGTAATATTTCTTTTTAAGGAATGAAGCCTTTCTACCAGCAATCTTCTTCATCCAAAAGGTGGATTTTTAACAACTGTTCAACTATAATAGTGCAATGGAACTGTCTGCCTTGTTATACACTAATTCCATATAAGATCTTTGCTGTGTGTTAAAAAAGAATCAAAGCCAATCCCCACACTATAGAAAGGCATGAGACATCTGAACATTATCTGTAGCAGGCACATCCGGTACCTAAAAAAGCACGAAGAACTCAGAATATACCTGCAACCATGACAAGGATGATATATAAGCATAGAGCATGTACACACTGACGGAGAAATATCTCTGGTATAAGACTGCGCTCATGAAATATGGAACTTATTACTGGGTTTTCAGTTATTAACGAGTGTACCAAAGGGTCTTGTGACTCCGCTGCACAAGAGAAGTTTTATTCTTGGCTGCACACAATCTGTCAACATACGTATTCTGAGTCTAATGTCCTCAAAACCTAGACTTTCAGCCAAATTTTTTCCCGGTGCTCTTAGACTTATAAAGTCTTACTTTTAACATCTTCTTGTTAAGTATGACCCTAACCAGAAGTGACAGAGCTTGGCTTATTACAGTGTCAAGGGAGAAGGAATGTCTGTGACAGAGTGGCTACCCCAGGATGGATGACAACGGTACACATACTCGTCTCTGCCCTGGGGGGAGGGGGTTGCCTATTGGCTTTGATTATAGGAGCCGATGCTGGGGATCCAAGTCAAGCTCCACTGACATATAGGAAGCACATCTTCTGCTGCTTTTATGAGAAATTGTGGGTGTTAATACATAAATCTCGGAGGTTGCTGAGACGGGCCTGCCTATTGGGGCCCCATTGTTTGTCTGTACGTGGCTCAGACCTGGCCCTAACACCGGGCTGCTTTCAAATTATTTTGGCAGGTGTGTAGGCTGTTCAGCAGTAATTAGGAAGAAGAATGAAGGAAACAGAGGCTCTCTGTTCCTTCTACAGTTCAGGGGCCTGCTCCATGCCCTGTGTTGCAAACCAAACCTGGAGGGCCAAGCTGGCACCTGGACCTGGGAGTAGTGTGAACAGAGAAAGTGAGAGAGGACTTCAGGACCATCATATCTCCCTATCAGAGCTGACCTGAAACTTGATTTGTCATTACATGTCCCTAAATTGTCATCATAATTACATGTATTCAAATTTTCTGAAACAGTCACGATTGAAAATATTCCATCCTGTTGTTCCTAAGAGAACACTTATTCTTACGAGACCATTCATCCCAAATCCGGGTTTGGAAACTTTTCGGAATATATAAAATAGATAACGAATAAGGACCTAGCGTATAGCACAGGGAACTCTACTCAATACTCTGTAATGGACTATATGGGAAAAGAATCTTAAAAAGAGTGGATATATGTATATGTATAACTGATTCACTTTGTTGTACACCTGAAACTAACACAACATTGTAAATCAGCTATAATCTAATGAAAATTTTAAGAAAATGTATAGCCTATTTTGCTATGGCCTCAACAGATAATCTCTACTGGAATTTGTCCCCATTCAAGTTGAAATGAGTGACAATGCCGAGTCCCAATTTATACACCTTCCAATTCTCCAGTACCTGAGCTCTCTTCTTTCTGATATGACTTTCAAAGACAAAAGACACAGCATAGGTTTGTGAGCCTACCACTTAAAGAAAGTGAGGAAACGAAGAGATGGGTCCCTCGTGTGCAATTCGTGAATTAGCTTTTTTTCTCACCCAGGAGCCTCTTCTTCTCTGGGCATGATCCTCCTAGGTTGGAACAGGTCACCAGGCTTCAAGAACATCATCTTAGGCATGACAAATGCTCCAGAATATTCTCTCCCTGCTGCCTGAGCCTTCATCTCTTCAGACCTCAGCTGGTGCTGATTTCAGATTTACCCACAAATTAGAATTCCCATGCACTTGATGGTTTTTCTACTTCTAAGGCAGCACTTAATCCTGCCTGTGTGTCTGGAATCCCACCTGAGTCACAGCTTAGGTGTGGGTATGTCAGACGTACTTTCCCCACCATGATTTCATCAGGACTAGACTTTCGCCAGACCATCTAGCAATATAAGAAAGAGATAGAACTGCAGAATACCTGACTCAAGTGCTATGATAGAATTGTCCACTGAGGAGTTAAAGTGTGCACACTTGTCAAAACTCATTTCTGGCTCTCATTTTGCTGTTTTACTGGTATTTTAAGTTACTAATAGAACTCCTTCCTGCTGCACTGTCTTCCAAACTGCTTTAGCAACAGTTGCTTCTGTGAGCAGATATAAATTTTTTTAAAATTAAGCTAGACTGTTTTCCAAACTGACTTAAAATTTTGCATTATCACCAAGAATGCATGAGGATATTCATTTTCTCACATCTCTGCCAGCGGTAGGTGTTTTGATCCTTCTTATTTTTTGCCAGTCTAGTGGGTACAAAGGGAGAGTACACTGCTACTTTATTTTGTAATGTGGCTTCTGTAGAATTTGAGCATATTTTCATGTGTTTGGTAGCTGTTTTCATATGATTTTCAATGAGTTGCCTATACATGTCCCATACCAAATTTTCTGGCAATTTTAAAAAGCTATTTGAATATTATGATAATAATTCCTTATGTTCACCTTCTATATTACAAACATTTTCCAAAATTAATCACTTGTTGACAATGTTTGTATTTTCCACATATATTTTTAATTAAATTTTTTAAAGTTTTAATTAAAATTTAAAATTACGTACATATAATTATAATGTATAAATATAAACAACTATAGACTTTGAATTTCTGGTCTTTAAGAAGGTTTGTCTTGCCCTTGGATGTACTTGGAATATTCTAGATTCTCAAATATGCAATCCCACTTATAAGAATCTATCCTGTGAACATAAAAACTTGGGACATGATATTTGCAGAGGGATATTATTTTAGAATGTTTTACCATGGAATAATAAAATATGAAATAAAATAAATGTCCATCACTCAGGGAATGACTGAATAAATCATGGAGGATAAACACTATTAAAAGAAGAAAGAGGGCTTCCCTGGTGGCGCAGTGGTTGAGAGTCTGCCTGCCAATGCAGGGGACACAGGTTCGTGCCCCGGTCTGGGAAGATCCCACATGCCGTGGAGCGGCTGGGCCCGTGAGCCATGGCCGCTGAGCCTGCACGTCCAGAGCCTGTGCTCCGCAACGGGAGAGGCCACAACAGTGAGAGGCCCGCGTACCACAAAAAAAAAAAGAAAGAGAGCTTTAAAAGTTTTCTTTGAGAGATTTCCCATGAAATATTTTTGAGTGAGAAAAGCAATTGTAGCAAATTATGCATGCTATGAAGCCACACTTACAAAAAAATGCATGTATGAATATGTACACTGTATACGTATTTACACCTGTATGTGTGTATGAGCATAGAAAACCACAAAGGTTATATACTGAGTTGTTAAAAGGAGATGAGAACAATAATGAAGAGATAGAGAAACAGAAGGTTGGAGGAAGAGAGAATCATAAAGTTGGGGAAGGCTATATTAAAGACAATGTACAAGAACAAAAATACCTGCCTTTAAAAATCAAGCGACATTTTTAATCTTCATTTGAATGTCTGACATCACTGTAAGATTTGCCTTTCATTTATCTTCACATTATGTCATAGAGGAGAGAAAGCTAGGTTTTATGTTAGGTGAAGGTATGATGGAATACGAAAAACTTGGTGCTTGCTTGGCTTCAGCTACTTGGCCACTGACATTACATCTCAAAACCTGGCATGAGTCTGATGGCCACAGGTCCTGGGGAGCTCCAATGGTACCTTATGTATGATCTAACCCAGGGTTCCTCAACAGCATTGTAACTGACATTTTGTGCTAGATCATGAATTCCTTGTTGTGAAGGGTCATTCTGTGCAATGCCGAAGGCTTCTCTGCATCTCTAGCCCTACCTATTAGATGCCAGTAGCACCCAAGAGTAACAATCAAAAATATTCCCCAGATTTATCAAATGTTCCTTAGGGAAGTGAAATCACTCAGTTTTGAACCACTAATCTCATCTGAATGATTATTATATCCTTTTCCTGAAATTTGTTTTTCTGGTAACAAGAAGACCCTTCTTAATGATTCCTTTGAAAACTGACCCCTTTGAATTATTTCAGTGCCCTTTATTTTGATTAAGTGTGTGTCACCTTATCATTAGTGGGAGAGGGAGATACGATCTTGTTGTTTTCCTCTCAGTATTGCACAAACAAGTTAGAGTGACTCATTCACTCTGGGCACGAGAAGCCTCAGCCTTCAGGTACACCGGGAATGTTCATTATAAATCATAATTATCTGGATTGTTTGGAGCTACTATTATAGACCTAGGGAACAATGACTTCAAATTTTTTGAAAATGAGGGAAGTTCCTTTCTACTTATTTGCTTTATTCCTACAGTAATCACACATACACAGGAACTGCTTTATTCTTTATTGCACTCTTTTATCTTAGAATTCCAGGCTTTCACAAAACTGATAATCCAGGGCAACGAAATCAATCAGGAATTTAAAAACTGTTAGGGCTTTGATGATCTTGCTCTAAGGCTGTCACTCTGACTTAGTTCAGAGAACTCTGTAATCCTGAACAGCCTAATTGTTACAACCTAAAGGAAATTCTCCTCAAATGTCCCATATAGATTAAGAATTTCAAGCCAGGGACACTGTTGATTTTGCCTCAGGGATACCTGTCCAATGGCTTTCTCAGATCACCAAGAAGTACAGAGGGCTGTGGAGCTTTGTCATGTTTACAGAGCTGTGTTTGTTTGTTTGTTTTGTGGCCAAATGTGATCTGAGACTTGCTTTCATGAAAACCTTTGTAGTGAGCTTGGGAGCAAGCAACTAACCCCATCACTTTCAGCAGTGTGGTGACTACTAAGATTTATTTAAAAGAAACTAAATAGTGGCTAAAGCTAAATGGCTTAGGCCAATCCAAAACACAAGTAAACTTTTCTCATCTTCCCAACAATCTTAAAAACATTTGTTTACTCATTTATTCATATTTATTCATAATAAAAGAAATTTCTAAATACTATGTGCGGGCTTTGTGCTGGAATTACAATGGTAAACAAAAATACTCCCTGTTCTCATGGAGTTTAAGATCTAGAGGAGTAAAGAGGCATTAATTATACACTTTAATAAATAAGGGTTACATGTTCTGAAGGAGCGGTCCATGGCACTATATGAGATCTGCTTTGCTCAGGAGGGCAGGGAAAACTTCCTTGAGAAACTGATGCTTATACTGAGATATGAAGCATCATCAGAAGTTAACTTGGTGGAGAAGGGAGAGAATAGGATTTCAAGAACGGACAGAGCATGTGCAAAGTCCCTGACAAGAGGGAGAGTATTGAGGATAAGGAGCAGAAAGCAGACCAGTGGGACTAACTCTGAGATGGCAAATGGAGAGAGCCAGGTGAGATCAGCTTGAGAGGTGGGCAGAGGCCAGACCTTTTAATTCAAAACAGGTTTTGCCTAAATCTTACAAGCAATGAGAAACCATGAAGAATTTTAAGAAAACAGTTGCTATAATCAGTGTTATTTAAGCAAGAGGTTGACAAAATTGTGTTTTTAATTTATTCTGGCTGAGTTTAAGGAAAGGGTATGAAGGGGGCCAGAGAGCACATTGGCAGGTAATTGAGGAAAATGTTTAGCTGGTCCAAGAAATAGAAGATGATAGTTTGCATTAAGATGGCTGAAACAGTAGTGGTGAAGATGAAGAAAAGTGAGTAAATGCAAGAGATACTTATTGAGTAATATCAGTTGGAATTTGTGTTACGTATTGGTTGCTGGAGGATGAGAGGTGAGAGGGAGAGAGATTGTAAGAGTGTTCTGTGAAAATTAGATTCATAACACAAATATTATTTTGTTTGAATTTTAGATGAACCTCAGATAATTTAACAAACTTTACCCAGGTTCACAGAAATAATCCATGGCTTAGCCAGAGTTGAACCCAAGTGAGTCCAACAACAAAGCCAGCAGTTTATTCATGGCTGAAACAGTTTTTAAGAGAGTAAATTTGACCTGGGAAATGAAACACTTTAAAAAGGACTGGTGGGACTTCCCTGGTGGCACAGTGGTTAAGAATCTGCCTGCCAATACAGGGGACACGGGTTCGAACCCTGGTCCAGGAAGATCCCACATGCCGGAGAGCAACTAAGCCCATGTGCTGCAAATACTGAGCCTGTGCACTAGAACCTGTGAGCCACAACTACTGAGCCCACGTGCCACAACTACTGAAGTTTGCATGCCTAGAGCCTGTGCTCTGAAACAAAGAGAAGCCACTGCAATGAGAAGCTTGCGCACTGCAATGAAGAGTAGCCCCCACTCGCCACAACTGGAGAAAGCCCTCGCACAGCAATGAAGACCCGACACAGCCAAAAAAATAAATAGATAAATAAATAAATTTATATTAAAAATGCTTTAAAAAATAAATAAAAGATAAAGGACTGGTGCTGTACAGTAGAAACTAACACAACATTGTAAAAGAGCTATTCCCCAATTTAAAAAAAAACAACAACAAAACAGAAAAAGACTGGTGGCCTCTGGGGTAAAAATTGGAATCCTGGTACTTTTAATGAAATAAAAGGGCATCTCCTACCATAGACCTCTTCTCGCACTTTTATTTCACTCACATTTTATTTGGCATGTGACTTACTCTTAACTTCTAATAAACCAGTTAAAATGTGATTCTGCAAGGAGGGCAGCAGTATCAGCTACATTGTTTTCTAATCTTGCCAAAACCTAACATGACAAAAGACAGAATAACTAGACAGCAAAACCAAAGACACATGGATATTTTAAAATAAAACTGAATAACACAATTCTCAAACAACAAAAGAATGAGTACAAACTACCAGCAGCCAAGCTCTGCATAGTACTGATATTTGAATAGCCTGAAATGTCTAAGAACAGGGGAATTTCAAAATAGCCAGGGCAGTGCAGTGGGAAGGGTCATGGGCCAATTTTAGATTTTCACCTGAAACTAGGAGACGTTTTACCCAATGTAATTGGAAATTAATGAAACAGGCCTACAGTAAATACCAATGGGTATGGAGTAGCAAATCCCCAATGAATTCTCAAAACTGGCCCAGCAAATCTCCATTACAGATAGATCCATGCACAAAGGAGAAACTTCTGGGAGTTGAATCAAAATTGATAGGAATAGGGACAATGGAGATGAAATAATAAAAGGTCCAGATAAAACTGGGGAAAGGGAAAAGAGTCAGGAAGGCTCAGAAGCAAACCACCATATATTTGAACACTACAAGAAAACAATATATCAGGGAATTCTGTGGAGTGAGAAAAGTTTCCCTGAACCACATTTCTTTCTAAAGTTGGGGAAAGTTAATTTCACAAAAAATGAACACAGAAAATACTTGAAGTTAAATTCCATATAAAATTATTAGAAGAAAAAAAAGATAATATGAAATAACATCCCTATGGGCAATGGAAATGTGCCAGAAAGATAGGCCCTATAATAGAATAAACTATAAACATTTTCAAATGGAAGAAAGAAAATGCAAATCAGAATGAGGAAACATAAATCCGGTTTAGAAAAATTTATTAATTTACTGACAGAACTCAGGAAGCAATTATATGATAATTTTAGAAGTGAGGGCTAACCTGGGAAAAATACAAAAGCTACTAAACACAACAGAAATGTTTTAAGGAGAAGAGATGGTGAAAAAGAGGAAGAAAAGCAAGATCCAGTATAGGTATAATGGGAGTCCATGATGACAGAAACCAAAGCAAGAGAGTAAAACAAATGCTAAAAACTGTAATTTAAGAATGTTTCTTGAAATAAAGAGTAGCTTGAAACTTCAAAGTGAAAGAGCATGTTGTCTCCCTGAGAATACTGAACCAGAATGACCAATATCAAGACATGTTCTAGAAAAATTACTGAACCTAAAGTTTTTATTTATTTATTTATTTAATTTCACTAGTTGCTATGAAGTTGTTGTTTGATAGATCACATTTGTAATGGCCTCTTCAGTAATTTACTTGGCTGAGTAAAGTCACAATGCCCAATGTCATACCCACCTTCTGGGGAACTGGTCAACTCTGAGAATAAAAGGTCCAATTTCCTCTCCCCAGCTTGAGACATCTCCCAGCTGCAGTGCTCCCTTTAGGGTTGGATGAAGCTTTGTTGCAACTGCACCACATCTCAACTTCTCTCTCTATCTAACTTTGTTTTCTTCCCTCGCCTGTGCTGAGGACATTCTCTAATAAACTTCCTTCATGCTGATGGTCATATCAGTGTGTGCTTCCTTCCTAATCTGAAATAGGCATGTAGGCAAAAACAGCATGTGATTTATAAGGGAAAGAAAGTAGTTTATCAATAGGCTATTTGACAGCAACACTTTATGAGAGAAGAAAATAGAGTAACATGTTTAAGATATTGAAGAGAAGAAAAGGAAAACCAAAGTACCAGGGACACAGACAAATTATTATCAGTCTAAATGAGCTCAGAAAATATTACTCCTTATGGGTCCTCCCTAAAGAACTTACTAAAGAATGAGTTTCAGACAATGAACAGGATTAGAGACACATAGAGATAAGTCCTGGAGAGGAAAATTTAATGTATAGTTAGTTGTACAACTAGGGCTAAATGAGGATTAAAAGAGAGAATGAAATTAACATGCAATGGCTAAATCCACAGATAATGTAGATGGAGTTCAACTACTAAAAGGGAAAGGATACATAGTACAAATGAAAAGTTTATTTTTAACTGTCTTAGCAGGTATATGGATTGTAAAAGTATTATTATCATTATCCTGAGACTTTAAATGTGTGTAATATGAGACAAGTAAAAGAGCAGAATATCCCATATTCTAATCTCAACATCATTGAGATATCTCAGCATCATTTATGTCTTTAAGAACCAGGATTTCCAATGCAGGATAGGAGCTGGCAAACTATGGCTCATGAACCTACCACCTTTATGTTTGTGAGTGACATTTTATTGGACTATAGCCACACCCATACTTTACATATTGTTTATGGCTGCTTGCCTGCTATAATGGCAGAATTGAGTAGTTGCAACGGAGCCCATATGGTCTACAAGGTAAACTAATTACTATCTAGTCCTGCACTTTGAAAGTCTGTGACCCCTAGTGTAGAAAAAAAGAGTTGCAGAAATAATACAGAATCTGTTAGGGAAAAGCCAGGTAGTCCTGATTTTGAATTAGAAGTATTAGTATGAACTCATGATATATGTGTGTGTGTGTGTGTGTGTGTGTGTGTGTGTGTGTGACTCTGTGTTTATGTGCACAAGCACATGTGAATTTATTTCCTGGCTGTGTCCACTGAAGAAGCTTAGAAACAGTAACCAAACAGAGAGCAGTGAACATCTTTATTGATCATACTGTAATCTCGAAACACACTTGCCTGCTAAAAGAATCCAGAGCTTCTAGGAGATTAGAAATATACAAAATTATCATACTAGATAGTGAGAAAGCTGTGAAAAGTTTCAGGAGTCAACTTGAAGAGGCTCCCACTGTCCAGAGGCTCAATTTTGTGCTTCAAAAAAAGAAAATAATTGCAGTGGCTTAAAACTCATTAGATATGTTCATACTGATATTAAAACATGAAACTAGTAGTTCATCACAAAAAATTATTGGGATCCAATATATCATCTTGAAAACTTATAATTAAAGGACGAGAAAAAGCATCTGCCCCTCCTTTTCAGTATAAACTTTTCCAGTAGGTAACCAATTGTAGATAAGGGGAGGTTTCTCTTATAAAATTTCCCATATAATAAATAATAAATTTAGAATGACACCATAGGCAACCCCACAAAATATTAAGGGATCTATTCATCACATATCAGTGGATGCTAACATCACAAAAAGAGTGGCAACCAGATATCAAATGCCTTCCATTGAAAACACACCACAGTCTATAGTCCTACCAAATGAATAGCAAATTTCAATGATAGAGGAATACGTTGAATTGAACCTTGTACTGGCAATCAGCAAAATCCAGACTGTGTGGGAAATATACATGTCAAATGTCCTTTATTCAACAGATAAATTGTAAAGAAAAGAAAGGTATGAAGGGAAAACCTGTGGATTAAAAGATTAAAAGACATGCTCATTTCCTTTAAATGGGCAAGGTTATAGTTCATAAGACTGCTCACATGGGTGATAAAACCACAAAGAAAGTCGAGAAAGTGATCACTATAAAAGCATGAACCATGGTTAAATTTGAGGGGGGAGAGGATATAATTGGAATAGCTTCTGAAGTGGTAGCAAATTTTATTTCTTGACCTGGGTGATGATAACAATGATATTCATCTTATAATAACTCATTAAGCCCTGCATTAGCTGTGTTTGGGTTTTCTGTATGCAGAAAATTTTACTTTATAATACAAAGACAGAAAAAAGGAAATGTAACATATTTGGACTGGCCCCAGTTTATTTTAAAAAAATAAATTGACTAGAGATATACACTGTTGTATTTGTACAAGTAAAGTATTAAACATATGGTTTATGCTCCCTAAATATGCAGAAAAGATATTTCCACTGAGAATTAAGATAGAAAATCAACTTATAAACACAATTTATAGCTTTACTTGTTTTTAAGTGAGTTAAGTAACATAAGCATTACGTCTGAAAGTTATCTAATCTATGTCTAGTGTGTATCCTTAAGTCTCTTTCTCATTCTAATAAAATCTTTGCTCTCTGGATGATTGGCTGTACCCAGATAATCAGCATTAGTGTGAAAAATACCCAAGAGTTACCTTACTATATAGGTTGATAAAAGGCAAAGACTGTGTTTGATGCCAGAGGCAAGGACCTTGGATGAGAAAAGCTACTTGATTCCCCAGGTTATATCAGCAGAAATTTCCCAGAGCAAGGAACAAAAGGATAGCGAATATTTAGGAGCTGCCTTGGGTACCCACAAGACGTTTGGTTCATTATTGTGATGTTTCCACAGCTGTCTGCTTCTTAAAAACAAGCAAGGGACACTAAAGCCCCATTATTGGCCCAAAGCAGGAAATAGAACAAAGCCCAATATAATACAGTTCTGCTGAAAGGAATCTGACTTAGGAAAGAGTGGTAGGCTTTTCTTAGGATTGCTAGTCTAAACGGTTCCCAAGCCAGTCATGTTTAAAAGACACGCTTATTTAATGACCAACAATTTATGACAAATTGCAAAGGCTATCAATAGGAGAAGGAAGCCTGTGCATCAAGATGTAATCCTTTTCTGATGCACCAGGAAATAGTAACCACTGATGACAAAGAGACATAAAACAAAGATGATCGTTGACATGACATTTTTTGGATACATGCCAGCATTGTCACTGCCCATGGAGATGGGGAGGCCAGGAAGAGTCTCCCGCAAGAACATTTATATTACTTCTGATGTTGGCTTCTCTACCAAGCCTCCTTTGTGATCTAAGGGAAAACGTTAAACTGAAAAAGAGAGGGCGCTTTTTTTTTTTCCTAGTGGAAAATGAAAAATGATTAGGTTAGTAGTCTCTTTCTGACATTCATTAGCAGGGTCATTAGTAAAATTCAGCAGGTCACCTTTCAGAGGAAGTCAAGTCATGTATATTCTAGGAGGTATATGAGAACTCTAGTGATACTGCTTTTAAAGAAAATCTGTGCCAAGTATAAAATATTACTAGATAGTAATTGACAGGACACTGTGAAGTCTCAACTTTTATCTAAAAATAGACACAAAGTAATCTAGTGGTTTTCTTTGGAGAGGTTTAAAAATGATGCATTTATTAGTTCCTCCTTTTACCCAAATAAACAACTTTGCAGAATTGGTAGCTGTCATGTGTCTCAGTCTGCTCAGGATCCTCTCAACTCTATTAATATCCTCTCATGAGAAGATTTGGACCCACTCCAGTCTTGAACTTCTGAGGACCAAACCTCTTGTTATATTGAGAAATTCTTCCTCACTAGAGAGTGCGGAATGCATATTGATCCAATGCCCGACTCTCAAGAGCCATTGCATTAAGGATAATAGACCCTTTGTCCTCTGTGAGCATTGAACCACAGCCTCAATCTTCCCTCCACGATGTATGCCCTTTTTGCCTGACTGTCTGATTGGCCTTCTGTCTCCATTCTCAGCTCAGCCCTCTATTCAGACCAGTCGGATAGATCTTTCCTTCCTTCTCTCCCTCATTCTTTCTTTTTTTTCTTAAACAATCATTATTCAAACTGTGTGCGTGCATGTGCATGTGTATGTGCATGCATGCACACATTGCCTATGTTCCTGGATACTAGTGTGGAAGATACAGAAATGAATAATACTCAATTCCTGCTCTTAAAGAGTTTTCAATCTGGTGAAAAAGAAAGTCATGTAGGAAATTAGCAACAGTATGCGTTTAAGCAAAATTTATGCAGTTAAAGAAACAGAGCAAATGGCAATGAGAGTGTTTCCCCTCCCTCTATTTAAATGCTACCTGTCCTTCCAGGTCAAGCCCCAATCTCACTCTTACATATCTATAATAGCCCTGAGTATGGATGCTACCAAGCCAAATGCATGGTTACAAGTCATATATATTACATGCCTTACATATTCTCTATAATTTGTCTTCTTGGCCAGATAATAGACTTTTTGGGAGCTGGGCATGCATTTTAGCCTCTTATCCAGTATCTCTGACATTGCAAATTGCTCCACACAACATTGGACACAAACTAGATAGAAACAATGATAATAGTAGATACTGAGTCCTTGCTACATGCTAGGCAATACTATAAGTGCTATACATGTATTAACGCACATAATTAATCATCATCAAAAATCTTCATTATAAAGATGAAAATATATGTACAGAGAAGTAAAGTAAGTTATGCAATATTGAAAATTTTAAGGGCACCCAACTGATAGCATCCATCTTCTCAACCAAGTTATGAGTTGTGAATCAATTTAGGAATAAGCCAAAAATAAGATAGACAGGATTAATATATCACTTTTTTTACTCATTAAACCTGCATTGGAGGAAGTAGCTTAAAGAAACACAGTATATTAATACTGAACCCCAGAACTGGGAACACTTACCTGCCCAGCTATAGCAGTGCTGAAAAGAAGAAAACCAGTACACCTGTTTTCTGTGGGCAAGTCACGCCCAGGAGGCTGAAGGGAGTAGCTGAATTGAGAAAATATAGTAGATTCTTTCCAAATTTACCAATCTGATCTATTTCCCTTGGGATAAAGCAAGTAAAGGGGACAGAGATAGGCACAGCATTCATGACTGAGCTGCTTCTACGTGGAAGAAATAACAGTGGTTGGGAAAACATGTTCCCCTACAATATTCTCCAGATTTTTATTCCCTTAGTATATCAGATTTAATCATTAAGCCTACGGTCATCCAAGGGTGTGAGTCTCCTACTTGGTGGTAACAATCAGCATTTATGTCCCCATCTTCATGAGCTGCTGCCCAATTCTACAGGGTATCTTCCTGACTTAACTGATAGAAAGTTTAGATTTTGTTCTAAAGAAGATTGTAAAATAGGACAGAATCTAATCAACTACTGTCAACTCTGTACCAGCATAGCATAGCACAGGCTTAGTGATGAGAATAAATGAAAACACTAAGATATCCGAATATTAAAATTCAGAATAAAATGATAAAAACCTAAAAGTCCCAAATTTGAACCTGAAGCCACTCCCATTATAAATTTCCTGGAGAGACCTTAATGTTCAATGATTAAACTCCTTTCAACTTAATGTCCAAAGACATTCAAGATTAAGAGAATTAAAGTCAAACTATTATCTATCTTCTATATTTAAATCCAGGGAGAAATTAAAATTCAGCAATTAAGCTCTTTGAGACCAGAGAAGAAATCATGTGTGAGTCAAAATTCCAAGGAAGTTTAAATTCCCCACAGCTTTTTACTCATTTTAGTTTCAGTTAAAAGGGTTCTTACTCCCTAAGTAGAGTTCCTGTGGCTGAGGAAGCCTGGGCTATAACTCACTGGAGTAACTGTAGCTCAGTCAGGCTTAAGACAGTATATTAGCTCAATTCTGAGTATCTGATCTACTTTACCTTTTTAATAAACTTGAGAGAATAGAACACACAAGATTATCTAGGACCAACCCCACACCTACCAAATTTAGAAATCAAACTCTCCCCAGCTCTAGAGCAATATCCTATGGAAAATTTTATTCCTAGAACCCAAAACTGTATAGTAATTCACAGTCCCTTATCTGTATTTCCAAAATTCAAAAAGCATTCAGTGGTAAATATTCACATCAACTGATTGATGTGATTTATAGTTTTTGTGTATCATGCCAAGTATTAACATTTACATAGTATTTTGTTGCAAAAAATATGAATATTAAATTATGGGGTGCTTCTGAAGACCGTACTTGAAGTATTATGTGACGTTGGGTATAATAAGAATAACTGAATTCAGAAACATAAAGGGTTTTGGAGAAGGAATTATAGACCTGTATGGCCAAAGAGCACCACCAAAAAGCTTATGGAATTAAGATAGATGGGGATTTCATTTTCTTCAGCCATACCAAGTTGCAAGTCACTCACTGTCAGAATTGATAGCTGAGGAACTCAAAGTCAATTGGAGGAAATTTTCTAGGAAAGATTAATTTTGGCACAATATATTCATCAAATCTGGGTAGGAAATCTTAATATGCATTCTGTCCTCTCTCTCTCCAATTGGCATATAAGACATTGATATCCCCTCGTGAATTTGGGAAGTTAGTCATCATGGCAGCCCCAGTCACCAGGTCTTATTTGAGGTCCCTTTCTTTTTTACAGTATCAAATGGCTCCCAAGAGCTTCAAGAAATAACTGGCCAAACATGAAAGTGATTTTCAGATTCTGTTTGCATCAAGTTTGCTATCCTTTCATTGTCCAAAGCAAGCACATGGCCAAATTCAATTCAGAGCTGAAGAACTTTCCAAGTTACATGGCCAGGAGTGTGACTGCAGGGAGGGTAAAAAATATGTGGTCATTTTTATAACCTGTGATAAACTCCATCCACGTGGAAGGAAACATGGTGGGTGGGGAGGAAGCATTCTTGTTGACATTCATGGTCACATAGCTAGAAAGTAGTAAAGACAGGATTTAATCTGATTCTAGATCCGCTCTTAACCTTTACGCTAACCTGTCCCCTACCATAATTTCTGACTGGTTGACTCCCGTGGGCTTTCCAGGTCTGGAGTCTATTCACCAGGAGGGACTCGGCCAGAATTATGTCTAAGTGCAAGTAGAGGCTTACACTCCATCACCCTGCTCAATCACCCTGGACATGGCTGCTCCATCACCCTGGGCAGTGCTGGGCACATAGATGATAAGCATGGTCATGGCATGGGTGACCCTAGGGCGAACATATATTATAGCTCCTGCTTTTGCCTGAGGGAAGATTCTTTTCAGATTCTCTCTTCACCTCATATCACTGTCCAGGTATTCAGACACAAACACCACAGTGGCACATGCTTCAGGTGTGAAGCAAGAAGACTGAGGTCCAACATTCTGATCTATCCCTTGATTTCAGCATGCTACCCTAAGGAAATCCACTTCATGAGAGTTTTCAAGTAACTCCTCTGATGTGGAAGCTCAAAATAGGAGATTTATTAGAATATAAGTCTACCTTAATAAAAAGTATAATAAAATTTGACTGCTCCCAAATGAAACACATTTTATTCTCAAAGACAAAAATTCCCTGGGCTTTTTGATTTTTTTTTTCTCCTTCTTTATGCTGTGACTCTTCCAATCTTAAAATGTAAGGTGACTATTGATCCAGAATTCTTTGAATGAGGTTGATCACCATATTTAAGAGTTTGCTCTAGCTACTAAACATCAACTATAATGTGATTCCATATCCATTAGCTTTCCACTGATTACAGATAACACAAAGTGTCAAATATGATATTTAAGAAGAAGTCCAGGCGTTTATAGGGTGATAATATTGAAGCAGTGAGGGAGGAGAGTATTCCAGAGGGGAAGATAAGTTTGGAACTTTGGAAATGAGGTAAGAACTTATGTGGCTTGCTTGTCTTTGTTAGGATGTGGGCTGAGATGGTAAGACCAAAGATTTAAATCATACAGCAGCACACTTAGACATGCCCTAATCCTATTGCAGAATGTCTATATTTTAAGGAGGTGAGGGAAAAAGTGAAGCAAAGTCTACAGGTAACATACACCAAGAACAGGAAAGCTGCAAATGCCATAAGAAGTAGAAATATTGCTGACAGATGTTTCTGGATGATTGGAGCTCCCTCACTCCAGACAGCATCTTTATCATCTCTCTGACACTTCCCCCAAGCATGTGACAGGCACCATAATAGCTTTCACAAGTGGGATAGACAAAGGGATGCTGTGAAATAGCAACATCCCTTTCACCTAGTATCTTCACAGCATTCTTGTTAATAACTTTCCTTAATCTAGCCACCCAGCAGGACAGAGTTCTATTGAAAAAGAAATCTTAGACCATACCAAAGTTTCTCAAAAGAAATACTCTGAAGAAGACTGGGCATTAAACTTTTTAGAGCTGGGTGATAACAGCTTTTAGACATCTCTGTCAATCAGAGAGACAATACATATACTAGATATTTTATGTTCTCTATACTACAATGACTAGTAGACTGATTGACATATATATTTTTGTAGGTAGGTAGGTATATAGATAGATAGATTTCAATTTATGTATCATTGGTTCATTTAAATAATTGAATTTATAAGCTTTGGTAAGAATCACCAATTCCTGAGCCTATGGGGAGTTTGGAAGCTCCAAAGAGATCTTTTCATAGCTCAAAGGGTAAGATTGATGTTACAAAATTTCTGAGGGCTTCCCTGGTGGCGCAGTGGTTGAGAGTCCACCTGCTGATGCAGGGGACATGGGTTCATGCCCTGGTCTGGGAATATCTCACATGCCGTGGAGTGGCTGGGCCCGTGAGCCATGGCTGCTGAGCCTGCACGTCTGGAGCCTGTGCTCCGCAATGTGAGAGACCTGCGTACCGCAAAAAAAAAAAAAAAAAAAATTTTGGAGACAAGCTGAAAGAAAGCAATGAGTAAATCAGACTGAGAAAATGGGAGGATGAGAAGATAAAGCAAAACAAGTCATAAGTTTTAGGGTGTGTTCAACTTAAATCCATATCCTAGGTGAAAAATCCCTACCAAATGGTTATTCAGTCATTTTCCAGTGGATTTCTGCTTTTGACTAAAATGGAATAGCAGACACTGGACTTATCCTTCACCTAATTAACTATTTAAGTAATGGCAAAATATATGAAATGATAGCCTTCAGTCACTGGACATCAGGAAACAAAGGGCAGGGATCCCTAAGAGATGGTAAACAAAAGTCATGAGTCCTGTGATTTTCCCAGCTTACTGGCTAGGCAGAATTCCCAGATTGTGGCCCAAGGAGGTGAAAGTTCAGGCAGAGTCCAGTGGTTATGCTGAGTTGAGGAAATGAAGCTACCTACAAATCCAGGGAGGACAAAGCACCTAGAGTTCACAGGCAGTGTACCAGAGAGGAGAAACCTGTGCCAAGAAAGAGGGTCCTCCTTGAACCTTCAGCTCAGTACTGTTCAGTATAAATGTAACACAAAAATACTTGGGGTGGGGGACTATCTGAATAGATTAGAGGGAACAATCCTGGAGATGACGTGGAGACGAGAACAACTTATGTGTTCTCCAGCCAGAGTAGAAAACCTCATAACCTCTAGGCCATTGGATAGAATACTCAGAATGGCTTTGCCTCAGTAGTGGGGCAAAGTTAGCCCTAGACTAAAAACTTCTCCTTTCCCAGCTAAGGAAGCTTAAAAGCAAGATCCAAAATGTGGAATTGTTTCCAAGTAACTTATCTACATCACTGAACAGTGCTCAAGAATATTTGTAGAAATACAAAAATATGTAGTACTCAGTAAGGCAAAATTCACAAAGATTATATCCAATAAAATATTGTTAGGCATTCTAAGAAGCAGGAAAATATGACCTACAATGAGGAAAAATGTCAATTAATTGAAACTGATCCAGAAGAGGAATAGATAATAGAATTAGTAGATAGAACATTAAAGTAGCTATTTAACTAATTATATATTTTCAAATGTTAGGCAAAAACATGAATGATAAGTAACAAAGACCCAAATCAAACTTTTAGAGATGAAAACTACAGTATCTGAAATGGAAAATACATTGGATGGCATTAACAACAGATTAGACATTGCAGAAGAAAGAATTAGTGAACTTAAAGTTATATCAATATAAAATATCCAAAATGAAACAGAGAAAAAAATATTTTAAAAAAATGAAAATATAATCAGTGAGCAATAGGACAACTTCAAATGGACTAATATATTAGAGACCATGAAGGAGGGGAGGAAGGAAAGGGACAGAAAACCCTATTTAAAGAAATATTCATAAGAGGTCTCATCACAAGGAGATTTTTTTTTCTTTTCTTTTTTCTTTTCTTTTCATTGGCTCTGTATGAGATGATGGATGTTAGCTAAACCTACTGTGGTAACTATTTCACAATATATGTAAAACAAACCATCATGCTGTACACCTTAAACTTATACAGTGATGTATGTCAATTTTTTCTCAATAAAACTGGAGGAAAAAAAAGAAAAAAAAATAATGGCTGAAAACTTTCCAAACTTGATGAAAACATGGATGAAATACCACTTTATAGATGAGGAGACCGAATTAGAAAAGCTAGTTGCCAAATGCCACAGATCCAAGAATTTCAATGAACCCTATGCAAAAGAAACATGGAAAAGAGACACCAAGTGGCATCATAATCAAAATTATCTATATAAGTGATAAGGAGAAAATCTTAAAAGCATCAAGAGCATAAAGACATGTTACGAACAGAGAAACAAAGATAAGAATAACATCAAAAAATGTAAGCAAGGAAAAGGTGGAACATCTTTAAAATAAGAAAAGGAAAAAAATATCTGTAAAACTTGAATTCTGTACCCAGCAAAAAAATTTTAGAAATCAAAGCAAAATAATTATGTTTTCAAACATATAAAAACTGAAAGAATTAATCACCAGCAGATGGGAAGTATAAGAAATGTTAAAGGATGTTCTTTGGGCAGAACAAAAATGATACCAAATGGGACTGTGTATTTACAAAAAGTAATGGAAAACACTGGAAATGGTAATATACTCTTTTTTTTGTTTTAATTTATTTTTATTAAAGTATATTTGATTTACAATATTATATTTATTTCAGGTATACAACATAATGATTCAATATTTTATAGATTATATTCCATTTAAAAGTATATATATATATATATATATATGCTATATTTCCTACTGACAATATACCCTTGTATCTCATTTACTTTGTACATAGGTACATAGTTTGTATCTCTTAATCCCCTACCCTTATATTGCCCTTCCCCCATCCCTTTCCCCACTGGTAAGTATGTGTATTATGAACTCTAAAATAATTACATAAAACAAAAATAAAATGAGTTATGCTACTAAGCCTAAAAGGAAATAAAATGGAATTCATAGAAAATAATTAATACAAAACAGAGCTGAAAAATAAGAAAACATAAAGAGCAAATGAGACAAAAAGAAACTAATTAGCAAGGTGGCAGATTTAAACTCAACTTTAATTATACTAAATGCAAATGATCTAAATATTGTAATTAAATGCCACAGACTGTCAGAGTATATAAAAAAGCAACACATAAAAATACGCTGTCTACAAGAAATCCACTCTAAATATAAAGATATAAATAGGTTAAAAGAAAGGAAAATCAAAAGAATGCTGGAGTGGCTAAATTATTAGCAGGCAAAGTAGATTTCAGAGCAAAGATCTTATGCATAAAAGGATCATTTTCTAATTAATAGGGGATCAATTCATCAAGAGGATATAACAATCATGAATGTTGATGCATACAGCTTCAAGATCCATAAAGAAAAATTTGATAGAAAGCAAAGTTGAAAGAATAAGTAGATAAACCCACAATTACAGCAAGGCATTACATTAGCCCTCGTTTAGTAATTTATGACATAAATAGAAAATCAGTTAAGATATAGTACATTTGAACAACATTATTAACTAAGTTTACCTATTTGACATTCATAAAACCAGGAACAATAGAATAAAAATTATTTTCAAGTACACATGGAACATGTACTCAGACCATGGTTTGTGCAGTAAAGCAAGCCTAAATAAATTAAAAGGATTTAAATCATCCGAAGATTGTTCTCTAACCACAATGGAATTAAATTATAAATCAATAACAGGAAGATATATGGAAAATATCCAAGTATTTGGAAATTACATAACAGACTCAAAATAACCTGTGAGTCAAAGAAATTCTCAAGATGAGAAATAGAAAGCAGTTTGAACTGAATGAAAATGAAAGCATAACATATCAGAATGTGTGGGATGCCAATAAACAATACTCAGAGGGGAATTTATAGCATTTAACATCTTTATTAGAAAAGAAGTGTCTCATATCAATGACCTTGGCTTTCACCTTAAAAATAACCAGAAGGAAGAGAAAATAAACCCAAGGTCAGCAGAAGAAAATAAGTAATAAAGATTAGAGCAGAAATCAATGAAATTCATTTTCCATGTCACAAAAACAAGAGATCAAAATCAACTTACTGCTGTGGGGATTTTTCTTGGAATTGCAACCATGTGTAAAATGATTTTCATCATCATTTTACAGGGAAGATGAAAAAGGAAATATGGCCCACTTGACTAAGGAAGGCAAGGTACAAGGAGCAGAGAAGAGGGAACCAAGTGTACTTGCAGGTAATCAGCCCCAACAGAAACATTGCTTCTATTTTTTGATTGGGGATGGGTGAGGGAAAAGTCCAATTTGGAAAGAGAATGTATTCTCTGGAACCACTATCTGAGTGTCAGAAGCCATGTGGTTCAAAAGCTAAAATTTTTCCTTGTTCTTTTTCTTTCCTTGGCCCCATCACTAATAAAATGACAACCATGGACATGCTGCTTATTTTCAATAACACTTAATGGCTAATTTTAGTTGTCTTTGCTTTTCACCAAAATGTGTTACCCTTTCTTCTCCCCACGTCCTTCCATCTCCAAGATTTAGAACCTCAAAATGAAAAACACATACATACAGATAGCAACCATTCCCAGATTTCTTACTCTTAGGCAGAAATCATGAAAGGAAACTCTTTGCAAGAACATTACCAAACAAAGTTCTGGTAACAGTAATGGAAAACAACTCTGTGTTCTACCTTGGGTCCTGCTCCCATAGTGGTCCTGTTCCTTGCCTACCTACGACCCTGAGAAAACTCCCTCATGTCTGTACACCAAGCTGATGTTGTCTTGGGCAGTGGGGAAGGAGAAGTAGCCTTTACTGGGTGTCTGCTAAATCTTTGTGAAGGAGGCATTACTATTAATCCCGCTTTATATAGATGAGGAGACCGAATTAGAAAAGCAAGTTGCCAAATGTCACCTAAGAGTGAGACTCAAACAGATTCTCTGACTTTGGATCTCATGCTGTTCTGCCATAGCACAAAGGTTCTAAAAGAGCCATACTTTATCCTATAAATCATCTTTTCATTCTTTCTTTCATTTATTCAATCATTTATTCAACAAATGCTTATTGAAAACTACAGTGTGCCAGACACCATGCTAGGTGCTAGGAATAGAGAAGTAACCCACAAACCCTGAGTCAGTTATTCTTCTGGCCCCTTGGGATCCAGGTAATTTTAGCTTGAACCCCCAATTCCATGACTCTCGCTCAGTTTCTGTCATTTTCTTTGGAGGTTATATTCTCAGGTCACCTCTGACTGTTGGTCTCTGATGTGTGATGTTTCCCATGTTTCACAAAAAAAATATCCCATTCACACAAAAACTTAACTGGTGTAAAGTGGTAAGCTTTACTGGTGGCTTTGTGGTGGGGAGACGGGCAAGGGAGAAAGGAAATGTTTACATGTCAAAATCTAAAGCAATTTCAAATTGTACATTACTTACCTTGGTTTCAAAATGTTTTAGTCACCTCCCACAGAACTGTATCCATTGCCTCCCTCCCCACACAGTCCCCTGGCTCACAGGGCCTTTCTGAATTCTCTCTCATCCCTCTTTCTTTCTCTCCCTACTCCTTACAAAAAATTATTCTTCACTTTCCATGCAGATTCAGTTCAGCCATGATCCTCAGAAGACTTGATTCTTTCCCAGAAAGTTTTATTCTTCAACTTCCAGGGGCTCAGAAACTTATCTTTACAGATGAAGACAGTTTCCTTCTTAAAAAGAATTCTGCCAGCTGTTAAGATCATCATCAATTTTCACATGCTTAAAGAAAGACAGTTGGGACAGGGAAGGAATACAGGGAAAGAAACCTTTATTTTGAGAATTGCAGTAGGATAGTAATATTCCAGAGGCCCACAGAGACACTAAGAAGATTATGGGAGAAGTATCCATGCCAGATTTAGAGGGTATTTCAATCATCTACACTGAAAAAGACCCCTTCAAACTTAGTACATGAAAATAACAGCCATTTATTTGCTTATAATTCTGCAGATCAAGAATTTAGACAGAGCAGAGTAAGGAATGGTTCGTTTCTGCTCCACAATGTCTGGACATTTGCTGAATGGCTTGACCAGTGGGGGCAGGCTGGAGCAATGTGATGGGAGTCATTTGAGTAGGGCCTAAGTTATTTATCACCATTGTCTGGGTTCCTTGGTTCTCCTCTGTGTGGTCTCTCCATATGCTAGCTTGGGATGCCTCACAACATGGCAGTCTTGAGGGGGGCTGAACTTATATGTTTGCTGGCTTTTTCAGAGGTAGAATGTGACAACTGCCAGCACTCTTTAGGTTTGGGCCCAGAAGTCTCAGAACATCATTTCTGCCTCATAAAAGTCATACATGGGGAGCAAATAGACTCCACCTCTTGAAGTGTAGGACGGTATATGCTGACAAGCGAGAAGAAATTGATGATGGTCACAGAAGTATAGGAGTGGTCCAAGGGAAGCAGTACCTGGTTGGAGTCTTGAAAAATCACTAGGTGATACCTGAGTGAAGAAAGAAAAGGTGATTCCAGGCAAAACGAGGTAGCACGGGTAATGATTACTATATAATGAAAGCCCACAGGTGAGAGAGAACATAATGTGATTGTGAACTGCAAGAGATTCAGAATGGCTAGCAGGTATGATGCTAATCCTGAGCGAAATACTAACTCGGGCTGTAGAGTTAGTCGGGTGACAAACCACAAAGAATTGTGTCTGCTCTGCTGAGCTCCCTGAGGAGCTTACTGAGGAATCTGGGGAAGAGGAGTGAGCAGACATGTGCTATGGGCAAGATTGTTGCTGAAATCCACAAGACAGATGATGATGATCTGGATGAAGGAAGGAGCGGCAGTGAAGGTATAAAGAAATGGCAGATTAAAGAAATAGAGAGAAGATAGAATCAACAGGACCACCCATTGGAAAGGGGAACATGTACAAGAAGCAGCTATTTTAAGGATGAAAATTCATTAAGTTTCAAAAAAGTTAACTTTGTGAAACCTTTGGATGTCCAGGATAAATATTATACACAAGTCTCAGCCTGAGAGACAGAAAGAGAATTCTGGGGTATTAACATCAAACTTGGGGCTCATCCACAAGCAGAAGTTGAAGATATGAAAACACATGAGGCCACCCAAGGAAAGTCAGAAGAGGAAGGAGGGTAAAGGTCTGAGCATAGAACATTGAGGAGCAGCAACGTTTAAGATTTTAATTGGTAAGGTTAGGTTTTTTTAGAATACCTTAGAGAAAATGGACTCTTCAGTGCCCCAAAAGTATCTTGTGCCTGGTAAATGTACCTATAGTGAATTCCCATCCAATGCATGAATGATCATAAGAAAAGAATTAGAACTTTTGCTTTCAAAGGAACGATGTCAAAAATTGATCTATGTGTACTCAATACATCTGCAAGAAAATAGAAGTGAAAGACTCTAAGTTGGGGACTTTCTGCCTAAAAGGGAAGTAACCTGGAAAAGGGCCTTGGTTTGAACACCTTTAATTACCAAGGAGGAATGCCCTAGAATGGGAGTCAGGGAGGAGCTTTCTTTCCAAGTTACATCCAAACTTAAGTTTTCTTAAATGTTTCACTCTTTAGTGGTCATAAATCACATTTACTCTCCATTTCTGAGCCCTGGACCACTGGTAAATACACTCTTCTTAAAAGCATTATAGTGTTTGTTCTTATTCACCCCAGGGTAGCGTCATCTCTGGTGCTGGAAACATCAGATATTCAAGAACAGTGAGTGGAATTTTTCTCTGTTTCAGCCATTCTTTTTTTTTTTTTGCGGTACGCGGGCCTCTCACTGTTGTGGCCTCTCCCGTTGCGGAGCACAGGCTCCGGACGCGCAGGCTCAGTGGCCATGGCTCACGCTCCGCGGCATGTGGGATCTTCCTGGACCGGGGCACGAACCCGTGTCCCCTGCATCGGCAGGTGGACCCCCAACCACTGTGCCAGCAGGGAAGCCCTCAGCCATTCTTCCATGGAAAAGCTTTCCTCAAGATTACAGACAGAACCAAGCATTCCACAGTGGAAAACTTACACTAGAAGTCCCCACTGTTCTCTTTAAATGTCCAAATCGTCTCTACAGGGCTGTGACAGCTGCCAGCCAGGATGGGAGACAGGAGCTCATGAGGTGGGGATGTTTCCCCCTGCTACATTGTGCTTTATTGGACATAACAAAGGATCTAACCAGCTGGTGATGCCCAGAAAGCCCTCTCTCTTAGTCTATTATGTGCTTCTGAGAAAGGAAACTCAGGCAAGATCAATACATCCTCTGTGTAGACGTCAAATGGCTAGTGACGTCGGTTCTTCAGGGCTGTTTTTAGTGAGGATATTCCAATCTTATGAATTTGACATGAATTTGGCCTGATGCCCCGACAGAATGCAATGTAGGCATAATTTGATCTTCCTGTAATTGTCTATTTAACTTGGCAATCCAGACTAATTTTTTCCTGTGGAGTGAGACCAGAACGTCACCAGGACAGTGGTTAGGTTAATTAATGAGGCATAATAATGCACATAATAAAAGCTTATGATCTGAATTTTCTCCCTACTCTTATCCTCTCTCCTTCTCATAGAGAACTGCTGGCCTCACTGGAATCTGGGAGTCATGTTTCATTAAACGAGCCTCTTATTCTTGTAAACAACATCAAGGGGGAAATAATAACTTGAGAACCATCTGTTTGATTGAGTCCTTGACTTTTTTTTCATTTCCCCCCATTGCATGTTAAAGGAAGTAAATAGGAAAAAAAAATTCTAATTATATTGCTGTTTACTGATTACAGGATAACTTTTATTTTATTTATTTTAAATACCACTTGATCCACACCCAAAGCTTTTGTCATCATTCTGCTCCTTCCCAGCTCCCTCTTCTTTTTCTCTTTAGCATGTAGCTAATTAGATTTAAGCCTATTCTGAAGACTGTTCAAATCATTGCAGTCTAGGGGCACCAGGAATAGTTTGCTTGCTGTGGTGTAAACAGTCAATTGGGGAAAATGAAATGCTTTCACATGTGCCAATGACAAGAGCTTTAGACATTGTGTGTAAGATATGGCTTTAAGTCCTATGAATTTTATCTGGTGTGGTTGAGTTTGGGAAAATCATTAAACACTCTTTACAATTATGAAAAGTGTGGATTCAAAAACTTAGATTCTATAAGTAGCTATTAAGTGCTAACTATGTATGGGAGAAAATCATTAAACACTCTTTACTATTATGAAAAATGTGGGTTCAACAACTTCAATCCTGTAAGTAGCTCTTAAGTGCTAACTATGTATGTGGTAGGCACTGAGAGAGACCTGTATGTAGCAATAAGAATATCAGCCTTGCCCATCACAAGGAGTCACTACTATGATCAAGTGAGGTAAAATACATGAAAGTTCTCTGTAGATTATAAGAGATTTATTGAGATTATTATCACAGTAAGGCATCTGATAGTTGCATTGGCCCCTTCATGACCCCAAGGCCAATTGGTTATCTTATTGTTCAGGGTTGGGCAAGGAAATAACAGTGCACTAGGCAAAGCTTGGCTTTAGCATTTCTATGCCTAATCGTGCCTCAGAGAGAAGAAACATTGCCTCCATATTAGGAGTACCAATTGATGCTATTTTGCTGCTATCATTTAGCACATGATTTATTTCGGTTGAAAATTCCTTGATTTCACAACTCCACATTTTTTCTAAGACTTAGTGCTGTTCTTGAACAAAGTCAAAATTTGTCTAAAGCAACTTTTGTTAAAAAGAGAGCATAAATACTGTGATGCCTGGCACAGTATGTTACATGCCTGTGTTTGGTTCTCATCACTGCCAAGAGTTTGGAAGTTGAAATCTTACTGGAACACAAGGTTTGGACAGAAAGGGTGCATTCCTCGTGAGTCACAGATGATGCATTCATAATCCAACCTCTAGTCTGATCAACTTCTTGAAAATGGGGCGTATCAGAAAACAACAGTCTTCATCAAAGGGAATATTTAGCCTGTCTTACTCCTAAACCTCCTCAATTAAGTCACTCTTACATATGTGGATACTAACACTATTAGGTCTGTTATCCTTTCATTAATCCATTTTCCATCACTGGGGAACTGGGACAAATGTTTGTATTTTTCCCAACAACCCCTTAAGAAGTACTTTCTGGCACGTTGTGTTTTTAGATTAAAGTTAATTGAAAATCATTTTAAGAATTTGATCATTAAGATATAGTTACCAGAGAAGAAAAAGTGGATATCACTAAAAATACCTCCAGGATATTGCAAAATTAGGGCTTGGTATGCCTGTTCAACTCAAAGGACAGAGGTACAAATGAGACACAGTGTCCATCTCCTAACAGCTTACAATTTTAGATAACAGCAATTCACATAAATATATGGAAAAACCCAAGATTAAAATAACAAACATGGCTTAAAATTCAGGACAAAAATGGTAATGGTGTGTGACAGAGGAAAAAGAAAGAGAAAGTTGGAATTGAGAACTGTTCAGGGAAATTACAGTTTGGGACTGAGATTGAGTTAGGAATAGATCAACTTACAACTGTTAAAAAACATTTTGAAAATGGCGTTTGAAACATGATATAACAAGTCTATCTTTTCTTTCATGCTACTGGTCTCACCAAATTAGGAAAAATCATCCCTGGTGGAGAAAAGTTCAGTTTACAGTCTAGTAATCCAGGTAAGTACTGAACACAATTTATTCAAAACACAAGCCAGTGAAAGCTAAATGCCATATAAGTAGCTAGCTGGAATGATTTGGGGAAGTTTAACGGTAGTAGTATTTGATATGGGCCTGGGAGTTATTTGGGGGCAGCTATTTTATTTTTCTACTCTTTCAAATTTTTTTACTCCTTAACGAATTTCTATAATGAAAGTCCAAGCTAGGCTTCCAGGCAAGAATTTCATGCTTGCAATAGAGCTGGCCTGTCTGCTTGTGCCCTTGCTGGGAGTTCTACCAAAGCCTGCCTCTCATGCAGCCAGCATGCTCCCACAACTTGCCCAGACCCCATCCTTACCTTCTGCATTAGAGCCACATTCCCTGCTTTGGTCTCCTTGGCCCTTGGATGCCCTAGCTTCTCCAACATCAGATTTTGCTCCAAACCCCCTACTTTGTGACCTTCACCCTCCTCCCATCTATCCTCACCAGGCTCTCACCATTGCACTCCCTTGTTTTATGGATCCCCTCTGCTAAGTGATCCTCCTGCCACTAGAGTATTCCCAATGGATCCCTTTCAAATGGGCTAGCCTCAGCCATGCCCATATAGCCAGGGAAGAAGATTGATCCTTATCAGATGCACACATGATCATTCTGCCATCAAATAATTAGTTCTCGAGCACCCACAATTTATCAGGCTTTGTTTCAACAAGTTATTAACAAAACAGATAAGGGTCCTGCCTTCATGGAAATCATATTGAGTGAAGGAAACATGTAATAAGCAAGTAACCTAATAATAAATTAAATAAACTTATATAACTAATATAAAAACTGCTATGAATAACTGGCAATAATAAAAGCCTACATTCATTGAGTGTTTTCTATGTGTGCCAACCTCAACAGTTTATGTGGATTTAATCTTTAGGAAAACCCTATGAAATAAGGACGATTATTATCTTTATAGGTAGGAAACTGAAATTTAGTAATGTTAAGAGACTTCCCCCAAAGTCTCATAGGTGTTAAGGGTTGAGCCCAGGACTTGAAAACAGGCAGTCTGACTCTAGAGCCTGTACTCTGAAGGTGAAAAAGGACTGGTTTGGAGGGAGTATATGTGAACCAAGACTTCAATGAGATACTGAAGACAGTAAAAGTGCTTTTGGCTTTTCCATTGTCTTTTTTGGCAACTGCACACCCAAGGGAACCCCCCCAAATTATATACCCTGAGGCCCCTTCTCTCCTGCAAGTTTACTCAAGGCCCTTATCCAGGTGGACTTAATTCTAAACTTGGTAAGTCTCAGGGTCTCAGTAGGTCTCCTTCCATCAGAGTACAGAAGCCCTGTAAGTACAGGCTGAGGGTGTGGACTTAGACACCCAAAGAGCCGCATTAAGAAAGATAACTTCCTCCATCCATACCCTTCCTAGGAGGGATCATGGGCAGCTACCATGTGGCTTTTCTTCCTGTTCTTTCTCTAAGCTGAAGCGGTGAAAACCCAATGTCCCTCTGAATTTATTTTTCTTATTTACAAAATTATATATGCTTGTAACATCAACTTTGGAAAATTGATGAATAGCACAAAGCCAAAAAAAAATATTTATTCAATTTCATCACCCAGAAAGTCGTATTTCCCCTGTTGTGTATTTTCTTCCTTTATTTTTTTCTATACAAATTATAGAAAAATTATGTGTTGAGCTCATACTTCACATTAGACTTAACATAATATCATGTAACCTTATGATACACATTTCCCCATGTTAAAGCACATTTAAAGTCTGCATAATATTCCATCATGTGGTTATATCACAACTTACAGATAATTCCCTCAGTGTTGGACATTTAGACTGCCATTAATTGTATACTAACATAAACAATGAAGAAGTTGACATCTTTTTGTACAAAACTTCTGCTGTATTTCAGATTATTTCCTTAGGATAAATTCCCAAAGTTAAAATTATTGAGCCAAAATATATGAACGCAATAAGCCTATTGATGCATATTGAGTTTTTTTTAATTTTATTTATTTTATTTATTTATTTTTGGCTGTTTTGGGTCTTTGTTGCTGCACACAGGCTTTCTCTAGCTGTGGTGAGCAGGGGCTACTCTTCGTTGCAGTGTGCAGGCTTCTCATTGTGGTGGCTTCTCTTGTTGCAGAACACGGGCTCTAGGCACACAGGCTTCAGTAGTTGTGGCACATGGGCTCAGTAGTTGTGGCTCATGGGCTCTAAAGCTCAGGCTCAGTAGTTGTGGCACATGGGCTTAGTTGCTCCACAGCATGTGGGTTCTTCTTGGACCAGGGATTGAACCCGGGTCCCCTGCATTGGCAGGAGGATTCTTAACCATTTTGACACAAGGGAAGTCCCAATACACATTGTTGAAACACTCTCCAAGAATATTATATACGTATCTACACTCCTACCAGACTGTAGGACATTGCCAGCAAGACTGTGTTATTACTAGCTTTGGAGATTTAGAAAGGGAACTGGAAAGCTCTAAAGAAAGTTTCCCCTAGTTTGTAATTTTCTCTAGGCCCAGTCTTGTACCGCCTACCATAAAGGTTTCATTCAGAGATTTTGGAGCTAAGCAAGAGAAGGGAGTTGGCTAAACAGCAGTAGGGAGATTTGGAGAGTAGGCAGGGTTAGTCTGCACATATAGAAGGTCTGCACAAGAAGAAGAACACGGACCTCTGGAATCTGGAGGAATATGCATACCATAAAAAAAAATCAAGCAGGGCTTCCCTGGTGGCGCAGTGGTTGAGAGTCCGCCTGCCGATGCAGGGGACAGGGGTTCGTGCCCCGGTCCGGGAAGATGCCACATGCCGCGGAGCAGCTGGGCCCGTGAGCCATGGCCGCTGAGCTTGCGCGTCCGGAGCCTGTGCTCCGCAACGGGAGAGGCCACAACAGTGAGAGGCCTGCGTACCGCAAAAAAAAAAAAAAAAAAAAAAATCAAGCAAAGCAAAAATATGCAACCGATAGCCAATACAACCAAAAATAAATAAATAAGTCCTTGGATTATAGCATTTCCCAAAAAATAATGTTTTTTGTTTGTTTGTTTTTACTTTGGGATGGTTTGGCTCATTCCATCAAGTTGTCTTCAGTAGTTTTCCATCTATAAATTCTTTCCTAAATGTGCTTCTCCTCTGAGCCCTGGCTCCAAGGAGCAATGATTAAGCAGTAGGGTGAGGATGATTTGGGGGCTGGAGATCTTTAGTCGCTGCTAAAGATTTTCTTTAATGTGCTAATGTCCTACAGATCCAGGTAAGATTTAGAAAAGACTAGAAATATAGAGTTATCTTCATTGGAAGAAACATATTTATTCAGTTTGCCTTTGGCAGCAAAACAAGTTTAATAACTATGTTATATATCATCAACTTTGAGATTAAGGATACCTGTAAACATCTCTTTGCCTGTTCTTGGAATTAGCCAAGGGAAAATCAGGAATTTTGCCAAACAAGGCAATAGGAAAAAAAAAAAATTCTAACGGGGAAAAAATAATGATGTGGATCAGTCAAATTAAAACCATTCCATTGCCCTCGGAAACGATTTTGAAAATGAAATAGAAATAGTTACTGCTGCTCTGAGCCATGACAAGATCTCAAAATTCAGAAGGCAAAATGCCAGAACGTTGATCAGTCATTAGGGGAAGCAGAGAGTGCTGGAGAAAAAGCAAGAGATACCCTGAAGAAAAGCAGAGAATCACTCACAGAAAAATGAAGGAAGTATGGGAGATTCCCTGACCAACCCGCTTGCCTCCAGAAAGAGCCAGATTCTCGAAACAAATGGGTTTCCCAACTAATACTGGCTGGAGCATGATTACCCTGGCAAAGGTCCACCATGGGAGGAAAGCTTTTTCCCAAGATCAGGGCCAGTGAGGGGGACTTATTTGATTGGAAACTGCAGGCCATCTGTCACCAGGGTGGCTCCATGCCTTCAGCTGCATGGGACTGACATTTTAACTTTTGGTCTAGTGAAATTATGAAAATAGGTCATATAAATATTATTTTAATATAATTTTTAAATGTCCCCATTTCATGGCTATGCTTTATGAGTTTAGATCTCAATATTTCTAAAACTTTGATGATCGAAGGTAAAAACAAAAGGACTATTCAAACATTGCCAGGAAAAAAAATCCCCCCTTTGGCTGTGAAGGTACAGGAATTCTAGGTCGGGCAGCCTCATTAGTTGCTTTAGTGAACCCTCTTAGTCAATTAAGTTTTCATTATCCTTGGTATTACTACTGGGCTTCCATAAACTAATCCAGATGCAAGCTTTTCCTCCCATGATGTTGTGTTTTGTTTAACAATGTGCCGTGGAGGGTGGGCTATTATAGAAAACTCGCCCCACAGTGCTAGCTGGGGGTCTGCTATTTCAGTGGAGTACATCTGGGAGCCCTGGTCCCCAAAATGGTATTAAGCAGATCTGAGGAGGAGGAGCTGAACTCAAAGTCAGTATTGATAGAGAGGTGGACAGATGAGAGAGGTCTGAACAAGCCCAGAGGGCCAGCTGGGACAAGGATCAAACCGAAGAAGTAAAAGAAACTAGAAGCAATCTCTGACAGCCTGGGCTATTTGACATCGTGGTTTTTCTGGACTTCAGGTTTTTTTTTTAATTGTATTAGATTTTCATCTGAGGCAATTTGGGGGAAAATGGTACTATCTCCCCAGGTCAGATGCCACTGGCTCAATGAATGATAATTGAGGGCCAGTGTAATATTCGAAGACAGCATTTGGGAAATCCTTAAGATCTTCTTTGTGCTTAATTGTAATGCCATCTAAAGGCAACAGCTGTCTTAAAATGTGTTGCATTCCATAAGCTTTCATAGGTTTTGTGCAACATAATTTATTGTGAATAGTAATGATGTTGTTTTCTTGTTTTACTAAACAGCATCCATATTAGTATCTATTTATAACTCATCTAATGGCTATTAACCTAGAATAGTGTCCAATTTATTTCAAAACCTGGTATAATACACTTTCCACTAAATTATACCATTCCTTCCTCAATTGTCACCCTGACGTCCCATGGCAACTAGAGCTGCAATTTTAGGACACTCTGAATATTCTCCTAAGATCATAGATTGTTTCTGTTTTTAATTGTATACTTCATGCAAACTACTAATATTGTCTGATAAGATTTGGACCTAATTATTGACTTTACTCCAAATAATTTTTTTTCCAAGTTCTCTCAGACACTTCTGAAAAGTCCTAATTAACCATAATCTCTTTTACGGCAATGTGCATACAGGGCTGAGTGGAAAATAGTGGCAGATTTAGAATCTGACAGACCTGGGTTTCAATCTCTGCCCTACCATTTATAAGGTAGGGACCTTAGGTCTCCTCAAACATCTCTGTGCCTCAGTTTCCATGTCTGAAAGATGGAGACAGTACCTACCTGGTAGGGATATAAGAATAGAGGAGAAAAGCCAATGTAACTTACATAGCCAATGCCTGGCATGGTCAATCTTCCCAAGAAGTTTGCTGTTATTTTCTCATTTTTGCATCTTCCATCAGGGCATCCTTCTGGTCACTACTTTAAATTCAGTGTTTCCTCCACAAGGTACCCGCTCTGTTCCCCTCAGCTTCTGGTCTCTTAAGGATGTAGTCATAGATCTTTTGGACATTATTGGTGGGTCTTGCTTTCCTATGGTTTGGCCTCCTGGATAGTTATTGCATGACTTCTGGTTCCACACAGAATTCTATGTGGGATTTGGCCAGGGCAGCATGATAGGAGAACTGTCTCATGGTACAGAAGAAGCAGCTGTGGTTTAATGGAAATCAGAAGCTGGATAAGTGATGCCTCTGCCACCCATTAGCTGTTTGAGCTTCAGTTCTTCCACTGAAACACAGAAATAACAGTATATACATCTAAGGGTTATTAATGAGAACATTCACGTACAAAATGCTGTAGAGATGGAAGTGTTTATTATTACCTACATGTCCTACCCTTATTTATGAACCATAACAGCATTTTGTCAGTTCTGTTGTATAATAATAATGTAATTATGTAATAACATGTTCCATATTTAGCTGATTATATGTCAGACTCAGAAATCTGTTTGTCACATGTGCCCACAGTTGATTTCTCCTCTGTGCCAATCAGTCCCCTTGATTCTGTTCCCACTCACCACATGTGAACAAATTGCTCTCAGTATTGTGGTGCACCATTATCTCTCCCCAAACTCCTACCGCAATGCACAATGTGGTATGTGAGACTGCACGGCTTCCTGCTTTAATTTATTTGTTCTTTCCCTGGACCACATCTTCTATTTCCTGATTATCATTTCCACTGACTAACACAGTAATGTTCCAAGTACTCTCTTCAGTTTCTTAAAGTCATTTGTTAATTCTGTGTTAAGAGAAGCCTTATTCCTGGCTTCTCATGGTTGAGGTTGTCACTCAAACAAGGAACCCTACTTATCCTCTGATTCAGCTCACCCCCAGTGCAATTAGTTGTGCTACATTTGCACTTGTCTGTATTCATTAATTTGCATACTTGAATGTATTCTCCCAGGGTCATGGCTGATGTTCCTCATCGATTATACATGGATCACCAAAACGGAGAAGAAGCCGTCTCCAAACATAACTGAACCATGGAACTGTTCTCTTATCAGCGATGACAGTAAGACTTGGTCCGGAAAAAAATTGTTAAAGGCTTTTAAGTGGACCAAAAAAGATTACTGAGTATATTTTCAAAAGAAAACTAGGCTTTGTCTGGTATACCCTTCCAGGTTATATGATTCTATGAGGACTGCACTTTTCATTGACTTGGAGCTTTTTTTTTTTTTTTTTTTTGCGGTATGCGGGCCTCTCACCATTGTGGTCTCTCCCGTTGCAGAGCACAGGCTCCAGATACGCAGGCTCAGCGGCCATGGCTCACGGGCCCAGCCACTCCATGGCATGTGGGATCTTCCTGGACTGGGGCACGAACCCGTGTCCCCTGCATCGGCAGGCGGACTCTCAACCACTGCGCCACCAGGGAAGCCCGGGTTGTTTGCTTTTTTGATGTTGAGTTGTATGGATTCTTTGTATATTCTGGATATTAACCCCTTATCATATATATTGTTTGCAAATATCTTCTCCCATTCAGTAGGCAACCTTTTCATTTTGTTAATAGTTTCCTTCACTATAAAAGAGCTTTTTAGTTTGATGTAGTTTGATTTGTTTATTTTTGTTTTTGTTTTCCTTGCCTGGAGAGACATATCTAAAATATTTGCTAAGACTCATGTCAAAGAGTGTTCTGCCTCTGTTTTCTTCTAGACGTATTGTGGTTTCAGGTCTTACATATAAGTCTTTAATCCATTTTGAGGGTTTTTTGTATATTATGTGAGAAGGTAGCCCAATTTCATTCTCTTGCATGTAGCTGTCCAGTTATCCCAACACCATTTATTAAAGAAGCTGTTTTTTCCCTGTTGTATATTCTTGCCTCCTTTCTTGTAGATTAATTGCCCATGTAAGTGTGAGTTCATTTCTGGGGTTTCTATCCTTTCCCATTCATCTATGTGTCTGTATTTGTGTCAGTACCATACTGTTTTGATTACTGACGTTTTGTAGTATAGTTTGAAATCAGGGAGCATGATACCTCCTGTTATGTTCTTCTTTCTCAAGATTGTTTTGGCTATTCAGGGTCTTCTGTGTTTCTATACAAATTTTAGAATTATTTGTTCTAGTTCTGTGAAAAAATCCTTTGGTATTGATAGGGATTGCATTGAATCTGTAGACTGCCTCAGGTAATATGCTCATTTTAACAATATTAATTCTTCCAGTCAATGAGCTTTCCATCAATGTTTGTGTCGTCTTCATTTTCTTTCATCAGTGTCTTATATGCCATCATATTAAACATCTCTGAATCTGATACAGCTTATGATGTTTATCTCAGTGTACCACATATTACCATTATGTACTTATGAATCCAAAGTTCAGAGTAAGGTCTTTGAGGGCAAGGATGATCTTACCTCTCTACTCCTTTAAATGCTGAGACCATTTTCTTATACATAGGAGCTTTCAATAAAACTGTCTTAAATTAATGAATGAATACATGAACGAATGGACATGTCTATACCAGTTGTTGTTGCAATTATCTCCACCAGATGTTGAGGAGCAAATTTAGACCGTTACTAGAATTTCACAGATTGAAACGAACTTCAAAGTCCTTCTCTGAGGAAATATATGCCCAAGATCCAGACTTGCTTGTTCTTGGGAGTTTAGCCATCTAGAGTTTCTTTAATATTTCCATTTTTCTCTGTTTTACTGCTACTAGTAAGCATGCAAATCTTCACAGACTTTGTATAGGGTCTTCAAGAGATGTGCTGTTGAAAGGAGCATGCTCCCCTTATTGACATTTACCAGAAAAGCTGTTGTACAAAGAATGTTCCAAATAACACTGCATGCTCTGGTAACACCAGCTGCACATGTTCTGCACACTGATGGATGGTGGTTTATAAAGTACTGTAAATAATTTTGGTAAGATAATATTAAAACATTAAGGATGGGCTTGTTTTTTAAGCCACATGATAAATTAATCATTTTATTTCTCAGTAACATTATTTATTTTCAATAAGATTATTTAAAAGATTAAAATATTTGAAATAAAGGACATAAGCTCTTTGCTTTCCCTTTTCAGAACAAAATGCTTTAAGTTTGCTTGTCATATCCCTTTTAGCTATAGTTGTGAGTAGATCATGAGGAAACAGTGTATGTACAACCCAGAGGTCCTGTAACTGTGTAACAGCATGAGAACTCCAGGCTGGTAAGGTGGGGAAGCACTCTTATAATTGCTACAAATCAGGGAACCTGATTTGCAAAGGGACCACACCTTCAGTTTTGTTAGAGGATCTTTCCTAATTGACTTATAGTCTAAATTGTCTACACTACAAGGGAATTGTTTGCTGGTATGTTTGCCAGTATTTTGTCTACTTTGAACGATAGCAAGACCCACATTATCTCATTAGCTTTTACATTTGTCAGAGCTGACACCTTAGGAGAATACAAATCACAAGGAAGTTTGGAAATGCAGGTGACACAGATGGCTGCTAAAACCCACTTGGAAAAGCCATCTACCCTCATTTGCAGGAGTCTGACCTCCACAGCAGCCCTCTTAGCAACCCTGTCCCAGTTGTTCCAAACCCAACTGGGCACATGTCTTGGCCCTCTGGTTTATTAGGGAGCCCGTCCATGCAAGAAACATCTAGTGCATGGGCTGCTGCAAGCTGTCTTCCTGATTTAGAAGACTCAGAGGGGAAAAAGAGCCATCTATAAAGTTCTTTTAATTTTTAACATAAGCTTCAGCTTGAGTTGTAAAGTATATCTCACTGGTCATCTTGGTCTGAAGTGCATTCCATTCCCTAAATTCATCAGTGTGTAACTGCCACAGCTGCTGAGGCTTTGGCACCTGCAAGGTACCCCTGAGAGGAGCTCTCCAAACAGATGATTTTATAGGCAGTGAGCCCAATGGCAAAAATTTCAAGATTTGTTTTTCAAATAAGTGCATGTTAAGTGAAACAAACAAACAAAAACTTACAATGTCAATGAACCAGAGAAAGTTTCTTTGGTTAGAAAGAGCCTTATGAAAAATCTATCATGCAGCCTCTGATTTAGAAATGTAAAGAGAAACAGATTGACTTAGAAAACTAAGGGGTTGAAAGATTACAATCTTTAATGAGCCTCATACCTGTGTTCAGATCAAGGACTCCTTCCACCTGTAATGTTTGTTTCTAATGAAGAAGTATTTCTTAATTTAGAGGCTAATCCTCAGAAACCAATGTGGAGGGCAGAACATGTCTTGGGTTTAGGGAGTGTGTCTGCTCACTTTGCTTTAAATCTCAGAGGGCCATAAAATCAAGTGAAGTCAGGACTGGATTAGAAATCAGCAGCTTTGAGCTCTGAACCACATTCTCATGATATATTGCTTTGAGGTCCTCGATTTTTATTGTTTATGCTTCAGTTGTCACATGGGTTTGTAGTAGGACCAGAAGTTGGTGGAACAATGAGCAGGTGCCAAGATCTGTGCTCTGTAGAGATAGGCTTCCCAACCATGGCTGTCAGCACAAAAGAGGATGCAAGAAAAAATATACTACGCCTAGACAGTGTCAGCATGTAAGACACACTCTTGTCCCAACACAGCCAATCTGGCAATACACACCATTCCCAAAAGTAGTTTCCAATTGTTTCCGAGAGTAAGTGGTCACTATGCTTTTCTCCTTCTCTTCTGCCCAAATGTAAATTGCTGCTTATCTCACATACAAATGCCCCCAATAAGAGATTTTGCTGAAAAAAAAAATCAATACTCTTCAAAGATTTTTTTTCATTTTGAAAATTTTATATAAAAAAACAGGATATATTATGGAGTCAAATGGAAAACTTCGAACTTTGGTGACAAAACAGGATACTTCGGAAACTTTAAAATTTTTCATAGACCTTAGAACTAGATGCAAATCTAGGTTTCAAAGCTGGCTAAATTCCAGGTTTATAACGCAAGATGCTAAGTAAGCAGATATCAGCATTTCTCAACTCTTCACTGCATTCTTAGAACCAATCTATATTTACATCTTTAATAGTGAAAGAAGTACGAAGCCACATGGCTTGGAAATACATTGCTGTACACTTTTTAGTTGGAGACCATGAAGTGTAGTGGAGAAAGGCACAAGGATACTGGGATGATGGTCTCTGCTGTGCTCTACCCACCAGGTCTCCTTAGGCTAGTTTCCTCATTCCTTTAACCTCAGTTTTCTCATTTCTAAAAATAGCTTTACTGCCCTGCTTACCTCTGAAGTTAAAGAAGATAACACAAGTTATGGTTAAAAATACATTTTACATTCTCTACGAAATTCTACAATAATGGATATGCATCCTTCATACCCCAAATCCTTCTAAAAACACAGGTTTGTTGGAAGATTGGTTTGAGGATTGAGTCTTTATCATTTTTATAGCAGAAGAAGAGACACAGAACCATTCATGGGTGAGCCCCCCAGCCAGATTGATAGACACTCAATCTTAAGGCAACAAGCTTTTAGTAAGCCTATCCTCATGATTTGCCTAATGCTTTACTAAGGCAAGATTCCCATCTCCTGTGAGGTCCCCTTTCCTCCCTTCAGCTCCCAACAGCCCCACAGAGGACCCCATCTCTGAACTGATCATCCCTCAAGAGGCACAGATAAGATGCTTCCTTGATGTCCCCCTTATGGGTCCTGTGACAGGGCATAGTGACTTGCAATCAGGTGGACATAGCTCAGTGCAGCCTAAAGTAAAGTCTAAAAGTCTTTGAAGTATCTTATTTTGTCACTGAAATGCAAACAAGTTTTTCATTTGACTCCATATTATTATAAATTTTTAAACAAAAATTTCAAAGTAGAAAAAAAGTTGAGTAATATTTATTTTTTCAGCAAAATGAACCGTATTTATGCTGTAGCTACCTTCTCCTTCTCCCTCTCCCCACAATCCCTCCTAACCCAAGAGTATCTTTCTTATGGAGAACAGTATGGAGGTTCTGTAAAAAACTAAAAATAGAACTACCATACGACCCAGCAATCCCACCCCTGGGCATATACCCTGAGAAAACCATAATTCAAAAAGAGTTGTGTACCACAATGTTCATTGCAGCTCTGTTTACAATGCCCAAGACATGGAAGCAACCTAAATGTCCATTGACAGATGAATAGATAAAGATGTAGCACATATATACAATAGAATATTACTCAGCCATAAAAGAAATGAAATTGACTTATATGTAGTGAGGTGGATTGACCTAGAGACTGTCACACAGAGTGAAGTAAGTCAGAAAGAGAAAAACAAATAGCGTATGCTAACACATAAATATAGAATCTATAAAAAAAAGGTTCTGAAGAACCTAGGGGCAGAACAGGAATAAAGATGAAGAGGTAGAGAATGGACTTGAGGCCATGGGGAGGGGGAAGGGTAAGCTGGGACGAAGTGAGAGAGTGACATGGACATATATACACTACCAAATGTAAAATAGATAACTAGTGAGAAGCAGCCACATAGCACAGGGAGATCAGCTTGGTGCTTTGTGTCTACCTAGAGGGGTGGGATAGGGAGGATGGGAGGGAGACACAAGAGGGAGGAGATATGGGGATATATGTATATGTATAGCTGATTTACTTTGTTATACAGCAGAAACTAACACACTATTGTAAAGCAATTATACTCCAATAATAAGGATCAGAAAAGAAATGTAAAAAAAAGAAAAAGAAAGAAGGAAAGAAAGAAAAGAAAGAAAGAAAGAAAGAAAGAAAGAAAGAAAGAAAGAAAGAAA
>NW_020837968.1:14958212-15082393 GCF_003676395.1 Aethalodelphis obliquidens | reverse complement strand
AAAGAAAGAAAGAAAGAAAGAAAGAAAGAAAGAAAGAAAGAAAGAAAGAATTCCCCAAATTATCTCTTCTTGGGGGCCTTGCAGTTCAATAAGGTCTCTTAAAGACAAGATTCTAGAAAATGGTACAAATTAGGTTGTGGAGATGCCAGTGTAGGGAAAGTCCTTTCGATGACCTCAATCTTTCTCCAATCTTCTGATCAGGATCCTTTGGCAACTCAGCTCATGGACTCAGTCTAGCCCCCTTCTTGGGGGAGACCTACGGGCAGCTGTCTATCTTCTTGGGGCTATAAGGGAGATAGTAGCCCAGAATGTGATATTTTGTCTCTGAAATGTGGCTGTCCTCTGAGATATATGTTTCTGGTTTCGTCCTGCTCAAAGGTGAGATTCCTGAATGGAACTGTAGCTTTTTGCACAACTAATTCCTCTGTTCCCCAGGGAAAGACTATAGATTCACCAAATGTGCTATTGGTCAGAAGGGACAGGATGGAAAGTGCTGGGCTCAGCTCTGCCCAGTACCATCCATGGCAGAAAAAACAGCCTAATATCTGACTGTGAGGGTTTGCTTGTAGTTTCCTCACATACAAAATATGACATATGTGCAAGTGAAGGCAGGCCTCCATCTCCCACTGAAGGACTGCAGACAGTGTCTGCCTGCAGAGTCCGTCTCCAGGGCCTGTGTGAGGGAGGCAGAGCAGAATGGGTAATGCAAAACATAAAAAAGTACAGCGGAAACACAGAGCCACAGTTGCAAATGGCCCTTAACCAACACCAGGCCTCATCTGTTGTGAGTGTTTGAAGTCTGTAGACAGAGGACGGTGCCATTCCACAATAATTTCTCTTGCTGGAGTTCATCAGCAGTGGAATGCAGAGAGACTAAGTTTCTGGCTAAGTTCTGCTGTCAGGATCCAAAACCAGGTCCATGGGATGGGGCAGGACTGGGATTCTCCTCCCCTACCCAGAGATGCCTGGCAGCTCATCAAGGGGGAATCTCACCACAGTAATCACCCTGATTTAGGAAACACTCTGTCTCTCCTCTGGACCTGAGAATCTCCTTACAACTAAGAGATAACAGGCAGCTAGGAGTGCCTGCAATGGGGATTCAGAAACAATAAGAGGCCAGCTCAGGAAGCCCTTTGTCTCTACAAGACCTGAGACTCACCTCCTGCACCTAAAGACATCCAGTGACCAGGTAGAACCATGAAGCGGGAACCTTGGCATAATAGATGTCCTGGACCAGGAAGCCTCTTCCTCCCAATGGAGCAGACACTCCCTACTCCACCAAGATGCAGATAGCCTGGAAAAATTCTTCAATTTCCTAAACAGTGACCAATGGGAGTCTCATTTGCACCAGATACACAAAGCAGACCAAATTAACCATAGTAAAGGTTCTGAAATAAATTTGCCATTGGTACCAGAGCCCACAAAAGTAGTCCAGGATCTGCATGTTGAATCTAAAAAGAGTTGCCTGCTAAAATAAGATATTTATATTTAATATAGAGTTTTCTGACATAATAGTTTAAATGTCCAGGATACAGTAGAAAATCACCTGTTGGAAAATCACAATTTGAATGGCAAAACACAATCAAATGATGCTGCCATCAGGATGACAAAAATGTTAGAATCATCTGACAAGAACTTTAAAACAGCCATCATAAGAATGTTTCAATACACAATTATAAATTATCTTGAAACAAATGAAAAAACAAAATCACATGAAAGAAATAGGTTATAATAAATATATCAAATGGAAATTATATGAAAAAATATAGAAATTTTAAAACTTGCTGTATGTGCTCAATAGTAGAGTTGAGATGACAGAGCATAGAATTGATGAACTTGAATACAGATCAATAGAAGTTACCTAAAATGAACAACAGAGATAAAAAAAAAAAAAGACTGGGGAAAAAATGAACAGACCCTCAGGGACCTGTGCAGAAATGACAAAAAGATCCAATACTGGATCTAAAAGGGGAGGAGAAACAGAGTGGAGCAGAAAGAGTATTTGAAGAAATATTCAGAAAACTTCCCAGATTTGGTGAAAGACATAGATTGATTGGTTCAAGAATCTAAGCAAACTCAAATAAAGCCACACCAAAACACATTATGATTAACTTCTGAACAATAAAGACAAAGAAAAAATTGTGAGAGCATTTGGAGAGAAACAATGTATTACCTATGGGGAAAAAAATAATCCAAATGACAGAAAATTTCTCATCTGAAACCACAGAAGTTAGAAGGGATTGGCACATTTTTCAAGCGGTGAAAGAAAAGAACTGTCAGATGAAAATTCTATGTCCAGGGAAACTATACTTCAGAAATGATGGGGGAATACAGACACTTTCAGGTGAAAGAAAACTAAAAGAATTTGTCACTAGGAGACATACTCTTAAAGGGACATAAATGCAAGCAAGTCCCACACTTTACTCAAAGTGGAAAAATGTTGATATCTATAGGCTGTTCACAAGTCACATATGCATATTGTACTATGTTTAGCGCTTAGAAAACTATGGAAAGAGAAACAACACAAAAACACTGTAAACCAATTAAGATTGAGTCCTAAAAAATGTTCAAGTAACCAATGGGAAGGCAAGAAAAGATAGCTAGAAGAACAAGAAACAGAGGAAACAAACAGAAAAACAAATAATAAAATGGCAGACTAAAGCTCTAACATATCAATAATTGCTTTAAATGTAGAAGGTCTAAAGAGGTCAATTAAAAGACAGAGATTAGTAGTACAGATTTAAAAACAAAGATACAAACACAACCCAAGCAAATGCTGTTTACAAGAAACTGACTTCAAATTCAACAACATAGACTAATGTAAAATAGAGAAAAAGATATACCATATAAGCATTATTCATTAAAAAGGAGGAATTGTTTTATTAATATTAAAATCTGATAAAGGCGACTCCAGCAAAGAAATTTACTAGAGACAAAAAGAGGAACATCAGGTAATGATTAAAGAATCAATCCACCAGGAAGATACAACAATTCTAAGTGTGTATGCACCAAAAAATTAAGCTTCAAAATACATGAAGCATATTCTGACAAAGATGAAAGGAGAAATAAAGTCCACACTAGGGACTTCAACATTCACCTCTCTGCTGTAAAAATTTAATAAACAGAAACCTCAATTAAATATAGTTGGGAAACCAGATGGGGGAGCTCTGTATGCCCTACCATGATAGCCAAGCCCAACAGGAAGAAGAAAGACTCCTCTTTCCTGGCAAGGACTTAGCCAATGAAATGCCATGGACTCTTTGTTTATTACAGCCCTCCCAACTTCCTTTTCCTCTCTATAAGAATGGTCTCCTTCCCTTGACCTGCAAGGACTTGCACATGGCTTTCCATGCTTGCAAACCCCAAATTGCAATTCTCTACTGGTTCTGAATAAACCAATATTTGCTGGAGAAACATTTGACAACCTATTTATTTCAGGTCAACATAGTAATTCATACAACTACTACACAGAAAATCAACAAGGATGTGGAAGATCACAATCAAGCAACAGGATCTAATTCACTACATATCACCGAACAACTGCTGAATACACACTTTTATCCAAATGAGTATAGTATGTTCACCAAGATAAACTATACCCTGGGCCATAAAACAAACCTCAAAATTTTTTAAAGAATTAAAATTACACAAAATATGTTCTCTGAACATAATGGAGTAAACCTAGAAATTGATAACAGAAAGACGAGAGAAAAATTTACAGACACTTGGAAATTAAACATCATGCTCTGAAGTCATCTATGGGTTAAAGAGAAGTCTCAAAAGAAATATAAAAATACATATAATGAAATAAAAATGAAAATATAACATGTCAAAATATTCAGAATACAGGTAAATCAGTCTCAAGAGAGAAATGTATAGCACTAAATGCCTATATTAAAGAGAGAAAATATCTCAAATTAATAATCAAAGTGCCTTCCTCAAAAAATAGAAAACTAACAGCAAAATAAATCTAAAGAAAAAAAAGCAAGCAGAAAGAATAAAGAGGAGAAATCAACTAACTTTTAAAAAGTAAAACAGAAAAATCAATAAAACAAAAAGATTGTTCTTCAAAAATATCAGTAAAGTTGGTAAACCTGTAGCAAGACTGATTGGGGGAGAAGGGGAGGAAAGGAATAGGAATAAAGGGGTATGTCACTACAGACCCTCCAACCATTAAAAGGATATTAAGTTCATATTACAAAAAGCTTTGTACTCATAAATTTAACACCTTATAAGAGATGGACCAATTCCTTAAAAAATCACAAACTTTGAAACCCAACCAACATTAAATAGATAATGTGAATAGTCCTATAACCATTAAAGAAATTGAATTCATGATTTAAAAGCTCCACTAAAAGAAATCTCCAGGCCCAAATGGTGTCACTGGAGAATTCTACCAAACTTTTAAGGAATTAACACCAATTTTATGTGATCTCTTCTAGAAATTAAAAGAGGAATGAACATTTATCAACTCATTTTATAAAGTCAGTCTTACAAAGATACTTAGATGATCACAGTATCAAAAAAAAAACCCTACAGATCAATATCTCTTATGGTATAAATGATATGGAAAAATTGGACATCCATAGGTGAAAAAAATAATAAAGCAAAGACAAATTCAAACTAAACCTCATACCTATAGAAAACTGACTCAAAATGAATTATAGACTTACACATAAAATGTAAAAATGTAAACTTTTAGGAAAAAAGCATAGGAGAAAATCTTCAAGATTTAAGGCTAGGCAAATATTACTTAGACTTGATACCAAAAGCATGAGCCACAAAAGGAAAACTTGATAAACTGTACCTCATCAAATTCAAAATTTTTGCTCTGTGAAATTTCCTCTTAAGAGTATGAAAGACAAATTATAAGCTGAGGTAAAATATGTGCAAACCTTATATCTGCCAAAGGAGTTGTGTCTAGAATATATAATGAACTCTCAAAACTCAACAGTCAAGAAAGAAACAAAAAATCTAATTTCAAAATGGGAAAAAGACATGAGCAGACATTTCAGTAAAGAGAATATAGACATGGCAAACAAGAACATGGAAAGATAATCAACATCAATAGCTATCAAGGAGATGCAGATTAAAGCCACCATGGACTCTCACTATACACCCTTTAAACTGGCTAAAAGGAAAAGTAGTAATAGCAGAAAATGCTGTTTGCTGGAGGGAATGTAAAATGCTATAGCCACTCTGGAAAATACTTTAACCATTTCTTATAAAATGAAACATATAATTATCATACAACCCAGCAGTTGCATTTGGTGAATTTATCCCAGAGAAATACAAAACTTACATTCATACAAAAACCTGTACTCAAATGTTCAGAGCAGCTATAATCATAATAGTCAAAAAATATAAACAACTCATATATTCTTCAGTGGATGGGTGGTTAAATAAAATGTAGTACATCCATACCATGGAAGAACATCAACAATAAAAAGGGTGTACTCTTGATACAAATAACAACTTGGATGAGTCTCAAGGGAATTATGCTGAGTGAAAAAAAATCAATCCCCCAAAGTTACATATAGTATGTTCCATTTATATAACATTTGTGAAAAGACAAAATAGAAATGAGAACAGTGTAGTGGTCTCCCAAGTAAGGAGTAGAGAGATGGGAGGCAGGTGTGTGTGGCTATGAAAAGCACTGGGGTAATGAGACTCTTCTGTGTCATTACTGTGGTGGTTGATATATATACCTATACGTGTTATAAAATTGTATTGAACTAATTACACACACACACACACACAAATGAGCACAAGTAATTTATTTTATACCTAGTAATTTGTACCTCTTAATCTCCTTCCCCCATCTTGCTCCTCCCCCCATCCCCCTCCCCACTGGTAACCACTACTTTGTTCTCCGTATCTGTGAGTCCATTTCTGTTTTGTTATATGTATTTGCTTGTTTTATTTTTTAGATTCCACGTATAAGTGAAAACATACAGTATTTGTCTGTTTCTGTCTGACTTATTTCACTAAGCATAATTCCCTTCATGTATGGATGCAATATACAGCACAGGAAATATAGCCAATGTTTTGTAATAACTTTATCTGGAGTATAATCTATAAAAATATCACATCACTATGTTGTACACCTGAAATTAATATAATATTGTTAGCCAACTATACTACAATAAAACAAAACAAAAACAGAAAAGAAACAGAAAAAGAGCACAAGTAGAATTAAGAAAATTTGAAGAAAGCAGTATAAAAACTATTCAGTTCATGGACCATACAAAAGCATATCCATGGAGAAGCCTTTTGATGAGAAGTGAGATGTCCTCATCTCCATTAGGACATAAACAAGGCCACATTACTGTCGAGGGATATTAGGTAAGACATTCAAACTAATAGGTAATAGTAAAGGATGGAACACAACAATGACAACCACAAATTAAGGGACACAGTAGGGAATGGCTTAGAGAAAACAACCTCTCTCTGTCATTTGTGCCACTATTATTGAACTTGAGGAAATGAGGAATGGCAGGTCAGTTTAGGAAGATGTTTCAGGGGGTTCTAAAGAAATGTTTCCTTTCTCCAAGCAGAGCATCTTGGCCTCCCCAGCATCTCCCCAAAAGGGTGTCAGGAGTGGTGTCTTGTGAGGTCTAAGCCCTACATGGCTGCCATTGTCTGGGAGGGCACCTTGTTGACCAAACAAAGTTGAAGGGATATAGAAGCAGTTTTGGTATAGCTTCAAGTTTTGAGCAAAAAAATCACAAAAATAATTTAGCATCAGAAATCATTTTAAGAACCCTCAGCTGAAAATTTTCTAGATTTTTCCTTCATCTTTCTTGAAAGCAAAGATTTGGAAATAATTGAAATGCAATTATTTAAAATGTATGATCCTTTATTAACATGTAAATGCTCCTGGTGCAGATATTATTGAACTGAGGTCAGCTGTCCACATGTCAGTATTGACATGTTCATCTCATTCTTTCATTCATCTTACCTAGTAAGTAATTAACTATAATTCATTGTCAAAGACAAAATGAAGTCTCTGGGCAGATCCTCAACTTCCATATGAACACTTTGCTGAAAGATTCTGCCAAAGAATTTTTTAGACTTAACTGACTTTCTTGCTTTCCAAGTAGACCAAAAAAGCTTTATTGTAACTTATTAAATATTTGTTATACATGGTCCTCTATCATTCAAAGAAACTATGTTTATGAAACTATAATTGGATGAAACTATGGTTCTTTTAAACTCATAAATTTGGAGTTTATGGTACATTTACGTTGACAGTTAACAAGGACTATCTGTGGCAAATTTGCATTTTCTAGATAGTTTTGAAGTACAATAAATGTCATGACAGAGAAACAGAAAGACATTTGAGAATCAATATAGACATGCATTAATAATCTTGGTCAAAAACAATTGCATTTGCACATATGCATTTGACAGAATTAGAATAGAGTATTAGCATCTGAGAGAAAGAAATTAATCCTAATAAAATGAAGCTGTTTCTGGTATCATCTTTAATTTCTTTCATCATTGTCTTATAGTTTTCTGCATACAGGTCTTTTGTCTCCCTAGGTAGGTTTATTCCTAGAGCTTCTTGGTAATGTTTTCAGAAGTCATTCTGTTGTATACCAAGATAAAAGCTGATATTCTGCTTTTAAGAGTGCAGTTTAATTTATCGATATTTCGTGGAAATTAGGAACCAAAAGAAGAGAAGATATTGGACCACTAGTAATTGTGGAACTTACAAAAAACAATTAAGGTGTAATTGTAAAGAAGGACATTATTTAGGGTGTAATCCACAATATATTCCAGTTAATATAATTCTAATAAGTAAAAAGTAGGAATGAATTAATGAGCAGAGAAATAATTGACAAATGACAGGCAGAGGAAGACTTGTACCCAAGAAACAACAGTGAATTTAAATTTACATTATCAAGTAATCTTTTAATTACTTAAGCAATTTAAAACTACTTTTAATAGTATTTGGCACATGAATGAAAATATTTTTCTATGCATTTTAATATATGTTCAAGAAAATATAAAACATGGTTTTCCCGAATATATGGTACATTTGCTTGAAGACATCATGTAAATTCATGAGACATAAATACGAAATTTTCACCATCCTTAAAATCATGCAGAATGTGCAAACAAGACATTCAGTCAATGAGAGTATGCATCAAATTCTTTCTCATTATTAATAGTGAAAACAGAGGGTGCCGTTCTTTGTGATTCTTAGTTCTCAGACTATTTTTTATAAATATTTGTCATTCCATCAGGAAGAAAATGAAGGAAGGAAGGAAGGAAGGAAGGAAGAAAGGGAGGGAGGAAAGGAGGAAGGAATTGAGCCTTGTTATGAATCTGTAGCCTAATTAAAATAAAGCATCACTGTCTTCAATATTCTTTACTAACACTCATTCACTTTGCCTGGGTATCACAGGATTCCTATTAAGGACAATGAAATCTTTGAGAGTATTAAGGAAATGAAAAAGGTAATTTTGATACCAAGCATCCCACTGTTTAATATATTTCAATTCACAACATCTCAACAAATGTCATTTCTACCATCATTCATCATTTAATAGAAATACAAAGGAAACAAAGACAAAGCCCTCCTGTGAGATATGGTGCCTTGATTATCAGAGACGTTGCTAATACCTATATTTTGATTTTTTCCTTTAGTTTAGCACCCCATAGATTCAGGCTTTGTGGGTGGTGTGCCTAAAGTGAGAGGAAGATTGTTATGAAAAGGAAGATGGGAAAGGAAATCCCACTTGAAGCCCCATCAGCATGGCATGATCTCAAGTGGCTCTGTTTTAGTGAAATGTTCATATGGAAGTTGAGGATCTGCCCAGAGACTATCATTTTGTCTTTGGCAATGATTTATAGTTAATTACCTACTAGTTGAAGTGGATGAAAGAATGAGATGAATGTGTCAATACTAACATGTGGACAGCTGACCCCAGTTCAATATCTGCACCAGGAGCATTTACATGTTAATAAGGGATCGTGCATTTTAGATGGTTGCATTTCAATTACCTCTAGGTATCTTGAGATATTTGGAGAGAGGTAGATTCTCATACTTTCCCTAAAATTTTACTTCATTTAACATATAAGGCCAGTAAGGGATGTGAGCACTGAATTTGTCTATTGTACATAACATCTTTCCTTAAATTGTAGAATCATTCTTCTAAGAACCTAAAATTTGTTTTTCTAAGTACCACCCATCAAATAACATATATTTCATTGAAATGAAAGATAACATATACTTATTGATAACAGTTACATGTGTGGCTCTTTGTTTCATCAAAAGATATTAAAAAGCAGAATAGAGTGATTATGAACAGCTTAAAAGTACAATTTGCTGGGCTAGAGTGTAAAATCTGCATTTAAGTGATCCAGAAGAGTGGAAATAAATCATTAAATAAGAAATGATTCCAAATAAGTGATCAGTCTTCATCTTTTTTTTTCTTTTTTGTTCTTATTAGTCATCAGTTTTATATACATCAGTGTATATATGTCAATCCCAATCGCCCAATTCATCACACCACCACTGACACCCACCCCCGCAGTGACTTTCCCCGCTTGGTGTCCATACGTTTGTTCTCTACATCTGTGTCTCAATGTCTGCCCTGCAAATCGTTTCATCTGTACGATTTTTCTAGGTTCCACATATATGCGTTAATATACGATATTTGTTTTTCTCTTTCTGACTTACTTCACTCTGTATGACAGTCTCTAGATCGATCCACATCTCAACAAATGATCCAATTTCGTTCCTTTTTATGGCTGAGTAATATTCCATTGTATATATGTACAACAACTTCTTTATCCCTTCATCTCTTGATGGGCATTTAGGTTGCTTCCATGACCTGGCTATTGCAAATAGTGCTGCAATGAACATTGGGGTGCATGTGTCTTTTTTAATTATGGTTTTCTCTGGGTATATGCCCAGTAGTGGGATTGCTGGGTCATATGGAAATTCTGTTTTTAGTTTTTTAAGGAACCTCCAAAACGTTCTCCATAGTGGCTGTATCAATTTACATTCCTACCAACAGTGCAAGAGGTTCCCTTTTCTCCACACCCTCTCCAGCATTTGCTGTTTGTAGATTTTCTGATGATGCCCATTCTAATTGGTGTGAGGTGATACCTTATTATAGTTTTGATTTGCATTTCTCTAATAACTAGTGATGTTGAGCAGCTTTTCATGTGCTTCTTTGCCATCTGTATGTCTTCTTTGGAGAAATGTCTATTTAGGTCTTCTGCCCATTTTTGGATTGTGTTGTTTGTTTTCTTAATATTGAGCTGCATGAGCTGTTTATATATTTTGGAGATTAATCCTTTGTCTGTTGATTCATTTGCAAATATTTTCTCCAGTTCTGAGGGTTGTCTTTTCTTCTTGTTTATGGTTTCCTTGGCTGTGCAAAGGCTTTGAAGTTTCATTAGGTGCCATTTGTTTATTTTTGTTTTATTTCCATTACTCTAGGAGGTGGATCAAAAAGCATCTTGCTGTGATTTATGTCAAAGAGTGTTCTTCCTATGTTTTCCTCTAAGAGTTTTATAGTGTCTGGCCTTACATTTAGGTCTCTAATCCATTTTGAGTTTATTTTTGTGGATGGTGTTAGGGAGTGTTCTAATTTCATTCATTTACATGTAGCTGTCCAGTTTTCCCAGCACCACTTATTGAAGAGACTGTCATTTCTCCATTGTATATCCTTGCCTCCTTTGTCATAGATTAGTTGACCATATGTGCGTGGGTTTATCTCTGGGCTTTCTATCTTGTTCCATTGATCTATGTTTCTGTTTTTGTGCCAGTACCATATTGTCTTGATTACTGTAGCTTTGTAGTATAGTCTGAAGTCAGGGAGTCTGATTCCTCCAGCTCCGTTTCTTTCCCTCAAGACTGATTTTGCTATTCGGGGTCTTTTGTGTTTCCATACAAATTTTAAGACTTTTTGTTCTAGTTCTGTAAAAAATTCCAGTGGTAGTTTGATAGGGATTGCATTGAATCTGTAGATTGCTTTGGATAGTACAGTCAGTTTCACAATGCTGATTCTTCCAATCCAAGAACACGGTATATCTCTCCATCTGTTGGTATCATCTTTAATTTCTTTCATCATTGTCTTATAGTTTTCTGCATACAGGTCTTTTGTCTCCTTAGGTAGATTTATTCCTAGGTATTTTATTCTTTTTGTTGCAATGGTAAATGGGAGTGTTTCCTTAATTTCTCTTTCAGATTTTTCATCATTAGTGTATAGGAGTGCAAGAGATTTCTGTGCATTAATTTTGTGTCCTGCAACTTTACCAAATTCATTGATTAGCTCTAGTAGTTTTGTGGTAGCATCTTTAGGATTCTCTATGTATAGTATCATGTCATCTGCAAACAGGGACAGTTTTACTTCTTCTTTTCCAATTTGTATTCCTCTTATTTCTTTTTCTTCTCTGATTGCTGTGGCTAGGACCTCCAAAACTCTGTTGAATAATAGTGGTGAGAGGATATCGTTGTCTTGTTCCTGATCTTAGAGGAAATACTTTCAGTTTTTCACCATTGAGAATGAGGTTTGCTGGTGGTTTGTCATATATGGCCTTTATTATGTTGAGATAGGTTACCTCTATGCCCACTTTCTGGAGAGTTTTTATCATAAATGGGTGTTGAGTTTTGTCAAAAGCTTTTTCTGCATCTATTGTGATGATCATATGGTTTTTATTCTTCAATTTGTTAATATGGTGTATCACATTGATTGATTTGCCTATATTGAAGAATCCTTGCATCTCTGGGGTAAATCCCACTCGATCATGGTGTATGATCTGTTTAATGTGTTCTTGGATTCTGTTTGCTAGTATTTTGTTGAGGATTTTTGCATCTATATTCATTAGTGATATTGGTCTATAATTTTCTTTTTTTTTTGTAATATATTTGTCTGGTTTTGGTATCAGGGTGATGTTGGTCTCATAGAATGAGTTTGGGCGTTTTCCTTCCTCCACAATTTTTTGGAAGAGTTTGAGAAGGATGGGTGTTAGCTCTTCTCTACATGTTTGATAGAATTCACCTGTGAAGCCATCTGGTCCTGGACTTTTGTTTGCTGGAAGATTTTTAATCACAGTTTCAATTCATTACTTGTGATTGGTCTGTTCATATTTTCTATTTCTTCCTGGTTCAGTCTTGGAAGGTTATACCTTTGTAAGAATTTGTCCATTTCTTCCAGGTTGTCCATTTTATTGACATAGAGTTGCTTGTAGTAGTCTCTTAGGATACTTTGTATTTCTGCGGGGTCTGTTGTAACTTCTCCTTTTCCATTTCTAATTTTATTGATCTGTGTCCTCTCCCTCTTTTTCTTGATGAGTCTGGCTAATGGTTTATCAATTTTTTTTATCTTCTCAAAGAACTAGTTTTTAGTTTTATTGATCTGTGCTATTGTTTTCTTTGTTTCTATTTCATTTATTTCTGCTTTGATCTTTATGATTTCTTTCCTTCTGCTAACTTTGGGTTTTGTTTGTGCTTCTTTCTCTAGTTCCTTTAGGTGTAAGATTAGATTGTTTATTTGAGATTTTTCTTGTTTCTTGAGGTAAGCTGGTATAGCTATAAACTTCCCTCTCAGAACTGCTTTTGCTGCATCCCATAGGTTTTGGATCATTGTGTTTTCATTGTCATTTGTCTCTAGGTATTTTTTGATTTCCTCTTTGATTTCTACAGTGATCTCTTGGTTATTTAGCAACGTACTGTTTAGCCTCCATGTGTTTGTGTTTTGTTACATTTCTTTCCCAGTAATTCAATTCTAATCTTATAGTGTTGTGGTCAGAAAGGATGCTTGATATGATTTCAATTTTCTTAAATTTACTGAGGCTTTATTTGTGACCCAAGATGTGATCTATCCTGGAGAATGTTCTGTGAGCACTTGAGAAGAAAGTGTAATCTGCTGTTTTTAGATGGAATGTGCTATAAATATCAATTAAATCTATCTGGTCTATTGTGTCATTTAAAGCTTCTGTTTCATTATTTATTTTCATTTTGGATGATATGTCCATTGATGTAAGTGAGGTGCTAAAGTCCTCTGCTATTATTGTGTTACTGTCGATTTCCTCTTTTATAGCTGTTAGCAGTTGCCTTATGTATTGAGGTGCTCCTATGTTGGGTGCATATATATTTATAATTGTTATATCTTCTTCTTGGATTGATCCCTTGATCATTGTGTAGTGTCCTTCCTTGTCTCTTGTAACATTCTTTAATTTAAAGTCTATTTTATCTGATATGAGTATTGGTACTCCAGCTTTCTTTTGATTTCCATTTGCATGGAATATCTTTTTCCATCCCCTCACTTTCAGTCTGTATGTGTCCCTAGGTCTGAAGCGGGTCTCTTGTAGAAAGCATATATATTTGTCCTGTTTTTGTATACATTTAGCAAGCCTGTGTCTTTTGGTTGGAGCATTTTATCCATTCACGTTTAAGGTAATTATTGATACATATGTTCCTATGACCATTTTCTTAATTGTTTTGTGTTTGTAGGTCCTTTTCTTCTCTCCTGTTTCCTACTTAGAGAAATTACTTTAGCATTTTTTGTAGAGCTGGTTTGGTGGTGGTGAATTCTCTTAGCTTTTGCTTGTCTGTAAAGTTTGATTTCTCCATCGAATCTGAATGAGATTCTTGCTGGGAAGAGTAATCTTCGTTGTAGGTTCTTCCCTTTCATCACTTTAAGTATATCATGCCACTCTCTTCTGGCTTGTAGAGTTTCTGCTGAGAAATCAGCTGTTACCTTATGGGAGTTCCCTTGTATGTTATTTGTCATTTTTCCCTTGCTGCTTTTAATAATTTTTTTTGTCTTTAATTTTTGCCACTTTGATTACTATGTGTCTCGGCATGTTTCTCCTTGGGTTTATCCTGTATGGGACTCTGCGCTTCCTGGACTTGGGTGGCTATTTCCTTTCCCATGTTAGGGAAGTTTTCAACTATATTCTCTTCAAATATTTTCTCTGTACCTTTCTCTCTCTCTTCTCCTTCTGGGACGCCTATAATGCGAATGTTGTTGCATTTAATGTTGTCCCAGAGGCCTCTTAGGCTGTCTTCATTTCTTTTCATTATTTTTTCTTTATTCTGTTCTGCAGCAGTGAATTCCACCATTCTGTCTTTCAGATCACTTATCCATTCTTCTGCCTTAGTTATTCTGCTATTGATTCCTTCTAGTGTAATTTTCATTTCAGTTATTGTATTGTTCATCTGTTTGTTCTTTAATTCTTTTGGTCTTTGTTAAACATTTCTTGCATCTTCTCGATCTTTGCCTCCATTCTTTTTCCGAGGTCCTGGATCATCTTCACTATAATTATTCTGAATACTTTTTCTGGAAGGTGGCCTATTTCCACTTCATTTAGTTGTTTTTCTGTGGTTTTATCTTGTTCCTCTATCTGGTACATAGCCCTCTGCCTTTTCATCTTGTCTATCTTTCTGTGAATGTGGTTTTTGTTCCACAGGCTGCAGGATTGTAGTTCTTCTTGCTTCTGCTGTCTTCCTTCTCAGTTATCAGTCTTCTATTTCATTCTCCTCACCCCACCTCCAAAATAATTCATTGATTTTTTTATATCACAGAGACCAAATAACAGCTTGAATGGTTATATTTCTCACTTTTCATTTAACTCATCTTAAAAAATCTGATCAGAACCTCAGGAATGGAGATTCTAAGACTTGAAGCTCTGTATTATCTAATAACTTCAGCTATAATGTCATTACTTAAGTATGTATTTATTAACTTCATCCTAAAAAGCACAACAAATGGGTTGATATCAGAATCTTTCATCTACAACTTAACAACAACAACAAAAAGATATAGTGTAATTTAAAAATGGGCAAAGGACTTGAATAGACATTTCTCCAAGGAAGATAATGTAAATGGAGAGTAAGGCCATGAAAAGGTGCTGAACATACTGGTCATTAGAGAAATGCAAATAAAAACACAGTAAGATACTACTTCACACCAATTAGGATGGCTATTATTTTAAAAAATGAAAAATAACTAGTGTTGCTGAACATACAGAGAAATTGGAACACTCTTGCTTTGCTCATGGGAATGTAAAATATTGCAGTCACTATGGAACAGTTTGGAGGTTTCTCAAAAAGTTAAACAGAATCACTATATGGTACAGCAATTCCACCTGTAGATATATATTTTAAAATTTGAAAATTGGACTCAGATACTTGTATACTAATGTTCATAGCAACATTATTCACAATAGCTAAAACAACCCAAATGATATCCATCAAAGGATGAAAACAAACAAACAAAATCTGGAGAGAGAGAGAAAGATGACAGAATATGATTCAACCTTAAATTAATTAAAAATTCTTATACATGCTACAACATAGATGAAACTTGAAAATATTATGCTAAGTGGAATAAGCCAGGCACAAAAGGACAAAAATAGTATGATTTCATGTATATGAATTACCCAAAATAAGCAAACTCATAAAAGACATAAAATAGAATAGAGATGACCAGAGTGTGTGGGGAGAAAGAAATGGGGAGTTGTTTTTTATTGGCTACAGAGTTTTCATTTAGGATGATGAAAAAGTGCTGGAAATGGATAATGGTGATGGTTGCACAATACATGAATGAACTTTACATTTAAAAATCGTTAAAATGGTAAAATTTGTTACATTCATTTTACCATATTAAATAAAAGGAAAAACAACCACAATAAACTACCATTACACATCTATTAAAATAGCTAAAAGTTATATGACTGAAAATAGCAAGTATTGGTGAGGATGTAGAGCACATGAAACTGCTGATGGAAATGTAAAATGGTACAAACCTTTTGTAAAACACTTTGACAATATCTTACAAAGTCAAGCATATGTTCACCTCTCCTTGGTTTTTATTGAAGAGAAATGAAAACATATGTCCACCCAAAGACTTTTAAAAGAATTCTCATCAAAGTATTATTCATAAAAGCACAAAACAAAAACAATCCACATGTCCATCAGCTGATGAAAGGATATGTATATTTATATATCCATTCCATGGAATATTACACAGCAATAAAAAAGGAACAAAATATTGAGACATGCTACAACTCAGAGAATATCAAGATAATTTATGCTGAGTGGAGAAACACAGACAAAAAAATAATATATACTCTATGATTCTATTTACATGTAATTCTAAAAATAGGCAAACTCCAGTGATAAAAGTCAAGTCAGTGGTTACTTGAGGCTGGGAATCAGGGTGGGTTTTGAATGGGGCAGGAGGAAAATTTTGATGTGATTGTATACATTGATTGTTTTACATATTGATTGTATCTGTATTTCACAACTGTATAAAGCTATGGAAATTCATTAAACTGAATACTTTTAAAAAAAAAACAAAATCACTCATATTTCTCCTGTGCTGTATTAAGAACCCTGTGCTCCAGCATTCCATTGCTGCCATTCCCGTAGAGTCTGGGAAGGGATGGGACAATGTTTGAGTTTGCCCCTTCGCTCTGCTCAAACCTCCTAGCCTGCATAGATTTCCCTAATTGCTTACAGTATTTTTTTGAAATATTATAAAGGCTATAGTATTTCTTTTGAAAGCAAAAACATTCCACTTTCAAACAAAAATAGTAATCAAAAAAATATCCACCTAGTTTTGGCATTTACCTCTGCTCTGCCCATCCTCTCATGCTAGGCCCCACCACTGCTTCTTCAAAAACCTTAGAACAAGGTAAACCACACTGACTCATGCCCAACTCCATAATCATATAATTTCTATCATCAAACAGTGTTTAAATTATGAACACATTCCTCAGACATGCTTAACAACAAGTGTATAATGGCTTTTAATTCCTTTGCATTGAGCTTGTCTAGCAAAGAGCAAGTTGGGGGCCAAGGTGAGAGTAAAAAAGCTGGAGGAAGAAATAAAGGAAAGGCTATGATGCAAAATTATATGAAGCAATATATTATCCACTGTAACATGAATCTTAATATTTCTTTAGAGAATGGCTATAATAAACAACACTCTCCCTGAAGAGCTGTGACACCTGCTACTGATTTTTCTCCCTTCAAATTGGAAATCATTGGTGGAATTCTACAAACAGAAGATGACCCTTGCTATTGCTTTTACGCAGCTGAGAAATGTGCTTTCAAGATGTCCAAGAGCACTCAGATGGTGGCCTGAACACAGAGATGGATGGGGGAGGAAGATCAGGAGGGACAGGCAGACAGAGACAGACCTAGAAAGATGGAGGGAGAGATAGAATAAAATCCAGATTCAGTTTCTCATGGTAACCCATGCTATTTGCTTAACTTGATGATTCTCTAACCACTGCTCCCATATTTTTCATTTAATAAATCCCCAATAAGCCTTTTGCCCCAAGTACCCTTTTGTGCTTAATTGTTAACCTCATATGCAATTGGAAGGAAATTTAATCCATATGTTTCATTTACACTTAAATCATCTGAATATGGTGCTTTTACCCCAATTTGTCATTCACAGAAACTTTAGAGACTTAAATAAATCTCTGGAGGTCTGTCCCAATCCCTCTGCCACTCCTTTGTGGTCCTCAAGTAAGTATATATTTGAATTCAAGAGTCTGATGGTAAGTACTGAGATTTGGAGGAAGTTTGAAAGCAAAGTTTACCTCCCTTTGTTGGTTCCCCGCCAAAAAGTGAACACTCTTTTTCGGATTCTTCTGCTGGGTCTTCCTTTCTACTCAAACTCTTAATGTTGAGTAGGACTCAGCCTTGGTCTTTTTTTTTTTTTTTTCTTTCTTTCTTTTCTTTAGCTTCACTTTCTCTCTAGGGCATTTCTTTCAGTACCATGGCCTTATGTACCATCCATGTTAATGCTCTGATATTGATCTCTCCCCTGAGTTTCCATCTTGTATATATATATCCCAGTTTCTGTTTGATACCTGCATTTAAAAGTTATATGAGTACCTCAAAAGTTATATGAGTACCTCAAAAACGTGATATTATTTTTGCAACCTCTATAAGTATTTCAAATAAAAATTTTAAAAAATTACGCTGAAAGTAATAAAATATTTAACTCTTGCCTGCCTGAAAGGCACAACTTTCACCCAGTTGCATTTTAAAAAAGCTATTCTGGTTTCCCTCCATTTCTTCACCATCCTCTTCCAGTCCACTAGTGAATCCTGTTGGCTCTACCTTGTATTTTTCTGGCTGTATTAGTTTTTCTATTGATGCACAACAAATTGCCATAAATTTAGCAGTTTTAAACAACACACATTTATTATTTTAGTTTTCTGTAGGTCAGAAGTCTAGACACAGTGTTTCTGGATTCTCTGCTCTGGGTCTCACCAGACTAAAATTAAGGATCAGCCAGAGCAGGGTTCTCCTTGTGAGCTTAGAGTCCTCTTCCAAGCTCAGGTTGTTGGCAGAATTCAGTTCCTTGAGTTTGGAGGACCGACATCCCCATTTTCTGGCAGGCTAAATATTGGCTGAAGGATGCTCTCAGCAATTACAGCCTGGCCCTCAGCTTTTAGCAACATAGTCCCTTCTCTAGGCCCTCTCCCACTTCTAATCTTTCTAACTTCAGGAAGGGCCCAATCCCTAGTAAGGGCTCACTTGATTAGGCCAGGCCCACCTGGAAGATCTTTTATAATTAACTAAAAGTTAACTGATTAGTAACCTAATCAGAGGAGTAATGTCTCATCATAACTATAAGGGATGAAATTATACAGGGTATGCACACCACAGGGTAGAAATCTTGGAGGCCACCTCAGAATTCTGCCTACCACACTGGACTGATATGAAGCCTCCTAAATGGCCTTTCTCCATCCACTCTTCCCTCTATTATTATTCCCCATACAAGAACAAACATTTACAGTTGAGCTTTAAACAACATGTGGATTAGGGGTCTTCCACACAGTAGAAAAATCCATGTATAACTTTACAAGTGGCCCTCCATATTTGCTGTTTCATGGATCATTTAGTACTGTAGTATACATTTATTTTTTTAATCTGCATATAAATGGGCCCATGCAGTTCAAAGCCATGTTGTTCAAGGTTCAACTGTATATTATATGCTTTTGCTTCACCACTGCTTAACCCCCTCCAATGTTTTCCCATTTTACTTAGAGTGAAGTCCAAACTTCTTGCCATGTCTTACAGAATTCTCTATACCTGGCCCTTCCCAAAGGTGGATTTATCATGAAGCTAATAAAGCTTTAGCTTTAGGACTCTCACTTTCATGGGTCCTTGTGATTACTCATGCATACCATGAGTACTCACAGAGGTTATAGAGCATACTAAATGAGGAGAGAGAGTCAGATTGTAATCAGGAAACATTTTTATGTAAGCATTACTGAAAATTGCTTGCAGCTATTTCAGTAGAAAAAAACCTAACTCTCCAAAGTCTTGGTAATTTTGTGTTTTATTTTAAATAAATATCCGTGGAATGATGTCAGCAAGATGGCCAAATAAGACATCCCTTGCATGTGTCTACCCCTCATCAACAATAATTTGGCATACATCTATGAACAAAGTGCCATTTTGGGAACTTTGGGATTCACGTAAGAGGTTGTGAAACCCTGGTGCAGACCATGGAGAGCCATTTTGAAAAGGCAGGCTCCCACCCAGGGATCTAACTTGCCAGCTGTGGTTCCAGCTACAGATCTGGAAATAGCTCCACTCCCCTGAGAAGTTGGCTACAGAACACAGATCCTTGGTTTTGGGTCTTTCATCAGCACCATACACCAAGGAACCCAGGAGAAGTCACACCACTGGTGCATCAGATAATAGACATACAGACCTCAGACCCAGCTATGGACCATGAAGTGGCTTGTGAATTGGCTATAGCCCTTCTCAGCCACAGTCTGGGATCCCATAAAGATAAGCCTGCCAAACTTGATCAGACTGTAGATTCTGAAAGAATCCTGTAACTGGGCTCCAGCCCATCCCAGCTACAGCCAATGAATACTCCTTCTGACATAGGAACCCAGCAGGAGACCCTCCCTTTTGTGCCCCTGGAGATGCTGAAGTGGCCCTATACTCAATTCTAAGCCTCTCCCAGCCACAAACCACAAGCAGGCCTGCTGGTATAGAGACCAGGCAGAAGACACTCCTGGCTGCATCTCCAGAGATCTCCAGAGGGCCCTATAATGATCTCAAACCTTGTCATAGCTGCAGTCCACAGCAGGTCTGCTGCACAGGGACCAGATAGGAAACATGCATGTCTGAGCCTCAGGAATACTGGAAGGGCCCTATACTTGGCTCCAGTCTCTCCAAACACAGTCAAGAAACAGTCCAGTATACCCAGAGACTTGGTAGGAGACACACCCATTCAGAACCAGACCTGAAGACAGATAATGACTAAGGAGATTGAAGCAGTAACAAAAAACTCCCAAAAACCACCAAAAAAGTCCAGGTCCAGATGGTTTCAGTGGTGAATTCTACGAAAACTTTAAGACGAATAAAGCCAATCCTTCTCAAACTCTTCCAAAAATTGAAGAGGACAGAACACTCCCACACTCCTAAACCCATCTTACAAGCCTAACATAACCCTGACACCAAAGACAGATAAGGACACCACAAGAAAACTACAAACAAATATTCTTGATGAATATAGATGTAAAAATTCTCAACAAAATGCAAACAAACGAAATTCAACAGCACATTAAAATGATCATACACCGTGATGAAGTGGGATTTATCCCTGAGATACAAGGATGGGTCAACCAACATACACAAATTTATAAATGTGATATACCAGATTAACAGAATTAAGGATAAAAAAAATCATATGATCCTCTCAATAGATGCAGAAAAAGTGTTTCATAAAATTCAACACCCTTTCATGATAATAGCTCTCAACAAATTAGGCATATAAGGAGCATACCTCAACATAATAAAGACCATATATGAAAAACTCACAGGTAACATCATACTCAATGGTGAAAAGCTGAAAAGTTTTCCACCAAAATCAGGAACAAGAGAAGGGTGCCCATTCTCACTACTTCTATTCAACATAGTCCTAGAAGTTCTAGCCATAGCAATTAGACAAGAAAAATAAATAAAAATCATCCAATTCAGAAAGGAAAAGTAAAATTGTCCCTGTTTGAAGATGACATGACCTTATATATAGAAATCCCTAAAGACTCCATCAACAAAACTGTTAGGGGCTTCCCTGGTAGCGCAGTGGTTGAGAGTCTGCCTGCCGATGCAGGGGACACAGGTTTGTCCCCGGTCCAGGAAGATTCCACATGCGACGGAGTGGCTGGACCCGTGAGCCATGGCCACTGAGACTGTGCATCTGGAGCCTGTGCTCTGCAATGGGAGAGGCCACAACAGTGAGAGGCCTGCGTACCACAAAAAAAAATAATAATAATAATAATAACTGTTAGGACACAAAATCAGTATTCAGTAAAGTTACAGGATACAAAATCAACATACAAAAATAAGTTGCATTTCCATATACTAACAACAAAATATCTGAAAGAGAAATGAAGAAAACAAGCCCATTTACAATAGTATAAAAAACAATTAATATTTAAGAATAAATTTAACTAAGGAGGTGAAAGATCTGTACACTTAAGACATTGATAAATGAAATTAAAGAAGACAAAAATAAATGGAGAGATACCCAATGTTTGTGGATCAGAAGAATTAAATTGTTAAAATTCTATATTGAATATTGAATCTATAAATTCAATATAATCATTATCAAAATTCCAATGACATTTTTTCCAGAAACAGAAAAAAAAAAAAACCTTGAAATGTATATGGAATCATAAAAGATTCCAGATAGCCAAAGCAATCTTAAGAAAGAACAAATCTGGAGGTATCACACTTCCTGATTTTAAACTTATATATATATATAATAAAACAGTATGATACTTGCATAAAAACAGACACATAGACCAATGGAGTAGAATCAAAAGCACCAAAGTAAGTCTACACATATACAGTCAACTAGTATTTGACAAGAGAACCAAAATATTCAAATACAAAAAGACAGTCTTTTCAATAAATGATTCTGGGAAAATTGATATTCACAGGCAAAAGAATGAAATTTGACCCCTATTTTCAAAACTCATAAAAATTAACTTGAAATGGATCAAAGACATGAATGTAAGATATGAAGCCATAAAACTGGAAGAAAACATAGAGCAAAACCTCCTTGACATTGATTTTGGCAACAATTATTTTGGATATGACACCAAAAGCACAAACAACAAAAATAAAAATAAACAAAGGTGACTACATCAAATCAAAACGCTTCTGCACAGCCAAAGAAACTATCAACAGACTGAAGAGACAACCTATGTAATAGCAGAAAATATTTGCAAACTATATATCTGAAAAGTGGTTAATATTGAAAATATACAAGTAACTCATTCAGCTCAATAGCAAAAAAAAAAAAAAAAATCCAATTACATAATAGGCAGAGGACTTGAACCGACATTTTTCCAAAGAAGACATGCAAATGACCAACATGTACATGAAAAAATGTTTGACCTCACTAATCATCAGGGAAATACAAATCAAAACCACAATGAGATATCATCTCACAGCTGTTAGCAGTTTCTTATAAAAAAGCTAAGAGCTAATAAGTGTTTTCAAGGATGGGAGAAAGGGAAATCATAAGGCACTGTTGTCAGGAACTTAAAACTATGGAAAACAGTATGGAAGTACCTCAAATTTAATTTAATTAAATTTGACCTAGCCATCCTATCTCTGGGTATATCCAAAGGAATTGAAATCAGGATCTAAAGAGATATCTGCACTTCCATATTCATTCCAGAATATTCATGATCGCCAACACATGGAAGCAACCTAAGAGTCCATCAATAGAAGAATGGATAAAGAAGTTGTGATATAGATAGATAGGTAGATAGATAGATAGATAGATAGATAGATAGATAGATAGATAGATAGATAGAGATATATCACAATCACACTTAAGGAAATCCTGCCATTCATGACAGCTTGGGTGAGGGCATTTTGAGGGCATTATGCTAAGTGAAGGAAGTCAGACAGAGAAGGACAAATACTGTATGATCTTACTTATATGCAGAACCAAAAATAAAAAGCCAAACTCAGAAACAAGAGAGTAGAATGGTGGTTACCCGAGGCTGGGAGTGGGGGAAATGGAGAGACGTCAGTCAAAGGGTACTTACTTCTAGTTATGAGATAAGTATGTTCTGGAGATCTAATATTCAGCATGATGACTATAGTTAACGATCTTCTATCATGTACTTGAAAGTTGATAAGAGAGTGAAGCTTAAATGTTCTCACCACACACACAAAAAAAGTTGTAATTATGTAAGCTGATGGATGTGTTAGCCTTGCTGTGGTAATCATTTCACAATATATACTTGTATCAAATCATCACATTTACGCCTTTGACTTAGTGTTCCATGTCAGTTAGATCTCAATAAAGCTGGAAATTAAAAAATATTCACTTTCATACTTAATTTTCTATTTGTATTTCTGCTCTCTTTCTCCTAAACCTGTTCCCCGAACTTTATAAATTCAGGAACCAAAAACATCTACACTTTCCCTTGCCTCCATCTACCCCACCAACCATATCCTGGACCACTCCTCACCTTACTTACTGGACTCCAGACAAATTGATTCTTGATTATCCGAGTCCCTTCCCACTTTGGGGTCTTTTCATTTCTTGTTCCCTCTTCCTGAAAAGCTCTTCTCCTTTGTTCTCTGCAGGGCTGGCTTTCTCTCAATATTAAGGTCTCAGCTTGAATTTAATATCTCTTCTAAATTAGCCCTGCCTCAAACATTTAACACAAATATCTCTGTAGTATCACATTGTTAGTTTCTCTGACATTACACCTCTAAAATTAACTGTTGTCCACTTTTTTGTGATCATCTCCTCTCCTCCTGCAACCGTCACCCCACCTCCCTCGTGCTTTGTGATTGCAGAGATCTCTTTCAATGATGCATCCCTGGTGAGTGGCACCACGGTCCACAAATACTTGAATCAATGTCTCACATCTGAAATTCTGATTTTATTCCCAAATTTTCCTATAGAAATTACTTCTCCTGAGAGTTTATATTGACAGAAGTGTGACCAGGGAGCTTGGTGCTCTGGTTTGTGTCATTCTTCCACATTCTAAAGATACAGTTTTGGGAAAGGAACAGAGATTGAAGGAGCAACAATAAATGTTGTATAAATAAATGAAATAATTAACATTTCCCCTTTTATCCTCACCTTACCCCTCTGTCTTCTTGTTTATGATTTAGCAAACATTTTGCCTTGTGTCTGTCCTGTGTCCTTGGATTACCATAAGTAAACTGTCCCCAGTTTCTTTCTGCCCATGTTCAACTTCAAGCAACCAGGTTTCCAATGTCTGTAGGCCTGCAGTCGGAAAACTGTGGAAATATTCATTTCTTTTAGAATTTGGTCATAGGTAGACCCTGATTAGATCATCAATTATAAGACAACTATTTATTATATGTAAATTAATATATACAAATTCATAAATGTTATAGAAAATGTTCAATAATAAAAGGAAAATGCATCTTTTCAAAGGCCACTTGTTTACATCTTCATTGCTCCTTCTGACCCCTGCTAGTCTATTTTCTGGTAAAGGAGGTGAACCAAGGGTGTTTCCTCTTACTAATTTTCCCTATTCATTTTTCCTCCCTGAAACTAGGAAGTCAGATAGAATGAGTGAGGCTCACAGAAAATGTGGTTCAGGACTCACTTCTGATAGAATGCATGAAACCTACATGTCTCCTTTGACAAGCCCTTGCCCTGAAAGTACTGGATGTGGAATGTTTACTCCTTTATTTTCATAAAGATGAAATCAATTCCTCATGTTCCTTTGAAGAAGTTTTCTGTGTATGGTACCTATGTGTTTAACAACACGTACTGTCATTTTCTGTTGATTCCACTTGTAAATTGTCCCAATTTAATCTGATTTTAAATTTTCTTGGATTTGTTTTTGGTAATTGCGTAATCATTTTTACTACTAATTTATTCTGGCGGGTTGCCCCAACCTGATTTCCCTCCAAAACACCCTGCCTAGTGAGTGAAACTGGCTTTTGTGCCATTTCTTCTTAAATCAGCTCCTCTCCCAGTGTGCTCTGAAACTCCCACCCAATGCTCTATCTCAGTCCTGATGCCACATTTTAATCACTGAACCAGAGGACATGTAGGAATAAAAGATCATTTGTTATAAGTTGTTGCATTCCAAGCTTTCTGCACACTGTCACACAAAAGCATGGATATGCAGATAACTTTAAATGGAGTATAACCTATAAAAATACTGAATAGATTATACTCTACTTAAAGTTATTATAAAACTATGGCTGCATTTCCCTGTGCTGTATAATGCATACTTCTTGCTTTTCTATTTTATACATAGTTTTTTGTGTCTCTTATTTCTTATACCCTTTCTTGCCCTTCTTCTCTTCCCTCTCCCCACTGATAACCACCAGTTTGTTCTATCTGTGATTGTTTTTGTTTTGATATATACATTTATTTGTTTTATTTTTTAATATTCCACAATAAGTAATAACAGAATATTTGTCTTTGTCTGACTTATTTCATCAAGTACAATACACTCTAGGTCCAAACACATTGTTGCAAATGACAGAATTTCATTTTTTTATACATGATAATATTCCACTGCATATATTTATACCACAGCTTCTTTATCCTTTCAACTGTGCTTATGTTGCTTCCATACTTTGGCTATTGTGAATAATGCTGCTATGAACATTGGGGTCCGTGTACCTTTTCAAACAAGGATTTTCATTTTCTTCAGATACATACCCAGGAATTGAATTACTGTATTATATGGTAGTTTTATTTTTAGTTTTTAATAAACCTCCATACAGTTTTCCATAGTGGCTGCATCAATTTACATCACTACTGACCACATACTAGGGTTCACTTTCCCCCTCATCCTACCCTCATTTGTTATTTGTATATTTTTCTTATAGCAATTTTGAAAAGTATGTAGTGATATCTCATTGTGGTTTTAACTTGTCTTTCTCTGATGATTAGTGATGTTGAACATTTTTTCATTTTCATGTTGGCCATCTGTATATCTTCTTTTTGAAAATGTCTATTCAGGTCTTCTGACAATTTTTAATCATTTTTTAATATTGAGTAGCATGAGCTATTTATATATTTTGGATATTAACCCCTTATAGGTCATATCATTTGCAAACATTTACTCCATTAAGTAGATCTTTTCATTTTGCCAATAGTTTCCTTTACTCTGAAAAATCTTTTAAATTTAGTTAGATCCTATGTGTTTATTTTTGCTTTTGTTTATTTTGCCTTAGAGACAGATCAGACAAAATATTGTTACAATTGATGTCAAAGAGTTTTACAGTTTCAGGTCTTAATCTAGGTCTTTAAACCATTTTGAGTTTATTTTTGTATATGGTGTTAGAAAATGTTCTAATTTCATTCTTTTACATGTAGCTATACAGTTTTCCCAGCACTACTTTTTGAAGAGACTGTCTTTTCTCCATTGTAAACTCTTGCCTCTGTTGTCTTAGATTAACTGACCACAAGTGTGTAGGTTTATTTCTGGGCTCCCTATTCTGTTCCATTGATCTATGTGTCTATTTTTGTTTCAGTACCATACTGTTTTGATTTCTGTAGCTTGTATTATAATATGAAGCCTGGGAGCATGATATTTCTGTCTGTGTTCTTCTTTCTCAACATTGCTTTGGCTACTTGGGGTTTTTGTGGTTCCATATAAATTTTAGGATTATTTGTTCTAGTTCTGTGAAAAATATTGTGGGTATTTTGATAGGGAATACATTAAATCTGAGGTTGCTTTAGGTAGTATGGACATTTTAACAATATTAATTCTTCCAATCCTTGAACTTAGATCTTTCTATTTCTTTGTATCATCTTCAGTTTCCTTCATCAATGTTTTATAGTTTTCAGAGTATAGGTCTTTCTCCTCCTTGGTTAAGTTTATTCCTAGGTATTTTATTCTTTTTCATGCAATTGTAAATGGGATTGTTTTCTTGCTTTCTCTTTCTGATAGTCATTAGTGTATAGAAAAGCAACAGATTTCTGTATATTAATTTTGTAACCTGCAACTTTACTGAATTCATTTATTAGTTCTAACAGTTTTTTGGTGGAGACTTTTCTACATATAGTATTATATCATCTGCAAACAATGGCATTTCTGCATCTTCCCTTCCAATTTGGATGTCTTTTATTTCTTTTTCTTGTCTGATTGCTGTGGCTAGAAATTCCAATACTATGTTAAATAGATGTGGTGAGAGTAAGCATCCTTGTGTTGTTCCTGATTTTAGAGGAAAGGCTTTCAGCTTTTCACCATAGAGTATGATGTTAACTGTGGGTTTACCATAAATGACCTTTATTATGTTGAGATATGTTCCTTCTATACCAATTTTGATGAGAGTTTTTATCATGAATGGATGTTGAATTTTATCAGATGCTTTTCCTGCATCTACTGAGAGGATCATGTGGTTTTAATTACAACTTTTGTTAATATGGTGTACCACATTGATTGAATTGAGAATATTGAACCATCTTTGCATCCCTGGAATAAATCCCACTTGATTGTGGAATTTGACACTTGTTGGATTTAGTTTGCTAATATTTTGTTGAGGATATTTGCATCTACATTCATCAGCAATATTGCCCTGTAATTTTCTCTGTTTTTGTAGTATCTTTACCTGGTTTTAGTATCAAGGTAATGCTGGCCAAGTATAATGAATTTGGGAGTGTTCCATCCTCTTTAATTTTTTGGAATAGGGTGAAAGGATGTGTATTAGCTCTTCTTTTATGTTTGGTAGAATTCCCCTCTGAAGCCATCCAGTCATGGCCTTTTGTTGGGACGTTTTTTTTAAATTACCAATTCAAGTTCACTACCAGTGATTGGTCTGATCAGACTGTATATTTCTTCCTTACTCATTCATTCTTTGTGTTTCTAGAAATTCATCCATTTCTTCTTGGTTATCCAATTGTTTGGCATATAATGGTTGATAGTATTCTCTTATGATTTTTTTGTATCTCTGTCGTTGTTATTTCTCCTCTTTCATTTCTTATTATGTTTATTTATGCCCTCTCTCGTTTCTTCTTGATGAGCCTGGTAAAGGTTTATCAATTTTGTTTGTCTTTTCAAATAACCAGCTCTTGGCAGCATTGATCTTCTATATTTTTTCAACTTCTATTTTGTTTCATCTCTGATCTTTATTATTTCCTTCATTCTGCTGACTTTGAACTCTGTTTATTCTTCTTTTTCTAATTCCTCTAGATAATAGGTTAGGTTGTGTTTCGAAATTTTTCTTGTTTCTTGAGGTAGGTTTATATCATTATAAACTTCCCTCTTAGAACTACTTTTGCTGCATCCCATAGATTTTGGAAAATTGTATTTCCATTTTCATTTGTCTCAAATTATTTTCTGATTTCCTCTTTGATTTTTTTCATTGACCTGTTAGTTTCTTAGTTGAATATTGTTTAATTTCCATGTGTTTCTGCTTTTCCCATTTTCTTTCTGTGACTGATTTTTAGTTTCATGCCATTGTGGTTGGGAAAAAATGCTTGATATGATTTCTCTCCTCTTGAATTTGTTGAGATTTGTTTTGTGGCCCAGCATGTTCCATGCACATCTGAAAAGAATGTGCATTCTTGTTTTTGGATGAAATGTCCTGTAGATATCTATTAAATCGGACTGTTCTATGGTGTCATTTAAGACCACTGTTGCCTTATTGACATTCTGTCTGGATGGTCTACCCATTGATGTCACTGGGGTGTTAAAGTTACCTACTATTATTGTATTATTGTCAATTTCTCTTTTTATATCTGTTAATATTTCTTTTATATATTTAGATGCTCCTGTAATATGTTCATAAATGTTAACAACTGTAATACCTCTTCTTGTATTGATTCCTTTATTGTTATGTAATGCTCTTCCTTGTCTTTTGTTACAGATTTTGTTTTAAAATCTATTTTGTCTGATGTGTGTATTGCTACTCATGCTTTCTTATTGTTTCCATTTGCATGAAATATCTTTTTCTATCCCTTCACTTTCAGTCTGTGTGTCTCTTTAGCTCTGAAGTAGCATATGAATGGCTCTGGATTTTTTTATCCAATCAGCCACCCTGTCTTTTTATTTGGAGCATTTAGTCTATTGAAATTTAACATAATTATTAATAGGTATGTACTTATTGCCATTTTATTACTTGTTTTCTTATTTTTTTTGTAGTTCTGTTTTTTTTTTTCTTTTTTCTTTTTTCCCTTTTGAGGTTTGCATATTCTGTTTAGTGGTATCCTTTTGTTCCTTTCTAGTTTTCGTGTATCTATTGTAGGTTTTTGATTTGTGCTTACCATATGTGGGGTTTATATATGTTGACCTATAACCATATCTACTTGTTTAAAACAGTAATTTAAGTTCAAACACATTTTTAAAGGCCTAACTTTTTACTTCCCTCCCCAACATCTTGTGTTTTTGATGTCATAGTCTACATCTTCATGTTTATTCTTCCATTGTTTATTGCAGTTATAGTTGTTTTTACAATTTTTTGTCTCTTAATCGTCATAATAATGTTTAAGTGGTTGATCCTCAGCCTTTACTATATATTTCCTTTTACTAGTTGGATTTTTCCTCTCCTTCAGTTTCTTTTTTATTATTATTTTTAAAAATTGAGGTACAGTTGATGTACAATACTTTCCCATAGCTTCTTACTTCTTCATATAGCCATTTCTTTTCCACTTAGAGAAGACCCTTTAACATTTATTTTAGGGTGAGTTTAGTATTGAACTAATTTATTTAGTTTTTGGTTGTCTGGGAAGCTTTTTATCTCTCCTTCTATTCTAAATGATAATCTTGCTGGGTAGAGTATCCTTGCTGGGTAAGTTGCAAGTTTTTCCTTTTCAGCACTTTGGATATATCATGCCTATATAGGCATATATAGGTATATATACCATCCCTTCTGGCCTATAAAGTTTCTACAGAGAAATCAGCTAATAGCCTTATGAGGATTCCTTAGTATATGACTCTGTTTTTCTCTTGCTGCCTTTAGAATTCTCTTTTTATCTTTTACTTTTGCCACTTTAATTATGGTAAGTCTTGTTGTGGGTCTGTTTGGATTCATCTTTTTAGGAATCCTATGTGCTTCCTGTACCTGGATATCTGTTTCCTTCTTCAGGTTTGGAGATTTTTCAACCATAATATCATGAAATATATTTTTGGCCCCCTCTTTTCTTTCTTCTCCTTCTAGGACCTCTGTAATGCAATTCTAAGTATTTTTCATGTTATTTATTTATTTGTTTATTTATTCATTTATTTATTCATTTATTATTTGCTCTTCTGATTAGGTGATTTTCATTATTCTAACTTCCAGATCACTTATTCATTCTTCTGTATCACCTAGTCTGCAATTAATTCCTTCTAGTGTTTTTCATTTCAGTTATTGTATTATTCAGTTCTCTTCCTTTTTTATATTTTCTGGTTCCTTGTTAAAATTCTCACTGTTCTATTCTTTTTAACATTCTTATTACAAATGCTTTGAATTATTTATTTGGTAAATTGTTTAATTTTGTTTCATTATTTGTTTTTAGGGGTTTTCTCTTGTTCTTTCTGTTAAGATCAATTCCTCTGTCTCCTCATTTTGCTTAACTTTTATCGTCTCTATGAAATTAGATGAAACAGTTACCTACTTCAGTCTTTAAGGCATGTCCTTATGTTGGAGTTTGAATGTGCCCAATGGCTTTGGTGAGAGAGCTGGATTTTGAGATGAACACAAGTCACATCTTTCCTCAGGGTGTGCTGGCAGCTATCACCTTGTTAGGAGGTTGGGCTATAGAAAGAGTGGCTAGAACTGGAGCCAGGATTGAGCCAGGGCTTGCCCTCTGCTCAGTAGCTGTCACCACAGTATCAGGTGTAGGGTCAGGAAGCAAATTGCTAAAGCAGAAGCCCTGAGGTTTGGGTCCAAGCTGGTTCTTTTCCCTTTAAATGTAAGCACTCCTCCCACCCAGCACAGGCACTCTTGCCCTTGGGAAGAGCATTGTTAGAGCCAGAGGGTTGGTGGGGCCTCTTGGCATGTGACAGGATGTGGATTGTGGCAGTCTGGCCATAGACTTCAGGACTGCTTCTTATAAGCTGCCTATGCAAGGTCAATAATGGCTGCCCCTGCATTTTTCAGACGCCACGCATGTCTGAGTCTCCTTTGTCTCTCACAGTCCATCTCTCCCCTTGGCCTCTGCTGTCCTCACCCTGGTGTGGCACTGTGCCACAGGGCAGACAGTGCCCATGTAGGCTCAAGGGACAGGCTGTGGCAGTCTGGCTGCAGCCAGAGGTCAGGGCTGTTTTTTTCTTTTAATTTTATTTATTTATTTATTTATTTATTTATTTATTTATTTATTTATTTATGGCTGTGTTGGGCTTTGTTTCTATACATGAGCTTTCTCTAGTTGCGGTGAACAGGGGACACTCTTCATCACGGTGCACGGGCCTCTCACTGTCGCGACCTCTCTTGTGGAGCACAAGCTCCAGATGCGCAGGCTCAGTAGTTGTGGCTCACGGGCCTAGTTGCTCTGCAGCATTTGAGATCTTCCCAGACCAGGGCTCAAACCTGTGTCCCCTGCATTGGCAAGCAGATTCTCAACCACTGCACCACCAGGGAAGCCCGTCAAGGCTGTTTTTGATGTATTGCCTGTGTAAGTGCCAGTAATGGCTTCCCCCCACTCACCCCCGACTCAGAGGCTGCTTTGAGTCTGATCTGTCTTTGTGTCTCATGGCTGAGCTCTTTCCTTGGTCGTGATGGCTTTTGCTCCACTGTAGAGCTGCAGCACGAAGAAAGTGGGACTGGAGAGTTCACTCAGTTTAGGCTGAGGTGTTTACAAGAAATCAGTCAACCACCTGCCCAGTTTCAATCTGCCCTCTCTGTCCTACTTCAGGAGTGAGGACGTGTTCTGGTACTCCTCCCACGTGGACTCTTCCCATAGCCCTTCTATTAGTCCTATTGGTTCTCCAATCAGCCAAGGAGGCTCATCTTTCCATGTTGGACCTCAGGGCCGGGGCACCCAGTATGTGGCTCAAGATGCTCACTCCCCAGTGAGCATCTCCACCCATGTAATCTCCCTTTTTCTCTGAGCCCCCTCCCCGGGCCACAGTTCCCAACCTGATCCCTTCTCTTCCTTTCCTACCTAATTCCATGTGGATCTTTCTTACAGCCTTGTTGTGTAGGAAGCTTTCTGCCAGTTTCCAGTTAGTGTTCTGTGAGAATTGTTCCACATGTAGATGTATGTTTGATGTATTCATGTGGGGAGGGAAGTTCCACATCCTCCTACTCTGTCATCTTGATCTCTTCTTCCACAACCTTTTCTTATAAACTTTCACAAATGTGTCTGCCCAGAAATCTTTAACTCACCTTTTGTCTCTTAGCTCAGGTATTTATCCTATTGTACTTTCTGCTTAACAACATTAAATATATTACCTTATGGGGTTAGTATAATTATAATCACATTATTCACATTTCTGTATTTCCCATTCCTTGAGGGTAAAGATTGTGCTCTTCTCCAATTTATCTTCAACCCCTAGCAGAATCCCTGGCACAAAAATTGACTTAAATGTTTGTTAAATTTGCAAAGCACTTTTATATACTTTATGTCATATTGTCATAACATAACAATCCTGTGAGCCAGGTATTATTATCCCATGTAGGTATTGAGGAAATTAAGGCTTAGGGAGATTAAGTGATTGGGACAAGGGTGCACAGTTAATAAAGGTCATAAATTTGACTGAAGGCAAGATCTTCTAAATACCAAATCCTATGTTCTTTCCATTATGCACAACTGCCTTTTGAGATGTCATTTCTCTCTCAACTGAGGAAATGACCATCATCACCATTTTGCAGGTCGAGAAAAGCAGACCCTGAAATTCTGCCAGGTAATTCAGTTCTCTGGCAACAACAGGAACCAAGAATAGGAAACAAGCATTACAATTCTGCCTCATAGCCAATTCATTTGCATGTGATTAACACCATGTGTTTCTTGATCAAATGAGCCTACACATAATATGAACATAGACGAACATACCAGTCTAAATCTTCCTCACAGTTGGCAGAGCTTAGTATTGTGCTGGACATAGAAGAAATATTTATAGTAAACATTGTTTCCTTTTGCTTTTTACCTATCACACTTTGGAAAGTAATAATCACATGCTTGTAATGACCTCTCATCCCATGATATACACATTCTCCTGCCCTCATCCTCTCTAACTCCACTTTCACGTATTTTTCACCTTGACACCACTGGGCATGAGGAACCCCATGCTGCATTTTAAAACCTCTGAAACTAGCTTCTGAACTCCTTCAGTTTTGGTTTAAAACTGGGATTTACAACAAAAGCAGGTCTAGGGATCCTGAAATACTCAGGGCATGAAGAGGATTTTGTTTCTATCTAAACGACTTGATATCCTTTCAGGGTAAGGCAGAACTCCCTGGGGTCCCACAGAGCCTCAGGACCTACCTGAGTCCACTCTCACCTCAACTTCTTTAGACTTTCAGCAGTTCTTGACACCTGTCTTCTATAGCTCTGTCTCAAAGCTTGGAAATCAACAAGTTTGCCCCTCTGCTTTCACTTACACAATGGCCCAAAGGCTTAGCCCCTGTCACTGCTACAATGGTCAGCAAGAAACATAGGAGCTGCATGGTCTCACTCAAAATTCATTTTAAAGCAAAAAGTGGTCCCACATATCTATCTCCTTGGCTTCCATTTTGGAAATTAGACATTGACTCACCTTTAATTCTGAAGAGCATGTTTAGCTCTGGGGTCAGAGAATTTCCAATGAAAAATTGAGATGTGGTTTTCAAAACATAAGAGCCCTGAGTTATTAGTTAATATTTTGCAGTAAGAGTGTAATGAAAATTGGCAAAAAAATTAGCCAGAATCTGGTAATAAGAAAAAGAGCCAAGGAACAATAAGATGTCCAAACTTAGGAAAGAATAAGTGATCATCGTGACCATGATACTATGTTTTACCAAAGACATCTAGAAAACGAACTTTGAAGGAATCCTGAAATCCACTAGAAATTTTATAATTTCAAAAATTGAAAGATTTGAGAATTGAACAAGATGTGAATGATGGACAAAGATGAAAGATAGTCATCAAACAAGTGTTTGGGGATTTTCCACCCTAAAACTCAAAGGTAATGTAATTCAGAATAAAATTATAATATCTTGAAAAGGATGAGCATATTTTATGGTGCCTAGTTCACAGAACCTCTTGTCTTTCCACCTTGACTTGTTTAGTGAACTGATGGCCAATGCCCTGTACTGTGAAGATCTAAAGGATCCATCAGCTTTATCTGAGAACCTGGTAGGAATTCAGTAAATGTTTATTAAATAAATTAAGAAGTGAATAAATGCCGAAGGGTAAGAAATTCTGATCCCACTAATAAGAGACAGTTCTCTGCCTTAGGAGGAAGAATTTAACTAGTTAGTACTTGAATACTGATCACCACTGTGCTTAATAATTAATTTAATACTGCCTGTATTACTTTCTATTACCTTCATCACATGAATATTTGTTTCACATGCTAGAAAGCAAATGTATTGCATCTGTTCAGTACCATATTCACCAAGCACCTCCTATGTGTTAGTCACCAGTGATACAAAAGTTTATCCTTATATTGATTACATTTTAATGAGTAGATAAATAAACAGAATATCATCATAATAGAGGTTAAGTTCTATAATAGCAGTAAGAGCACTGTTCAGTACAAAACAAAATAGAAATACTTAGTCCATAATCTCACTAAATTTTGTTTCTCCCATGCCTAGTATTGGAATGAAATTTTTTGACAAATAAATGAACAGATAAATGGATCAGTGTTGAATTTAAACAAGGCACAAATATATGCAAATGGCTAGGGCAGTCTTTCTTAGGGAATGCTGGGACTCCCATTTAAGAGGAGGTCAATTCAGAGGCCTCAAGTCTCACCCTAGTTAATGGGCAGTATTTAGAGTAAGAGACATTGGTCTTCTCTTAAGACCCCAAGGTGGTAAAGTTCACCTTAGTATTAGTTCACCAGATGCTTGCCTCTCCAGGAAAGAAACCAAAGGTGAATCTATCCTGGAGAATCCTCTATCCTTTAGAATTCTAGATGACATAAGTAGAGCAGTATTCATTTCTCAGAAGCTCTGACAGATATATAGCTGGTCTTGTGTTCCAGGCCTTGTTGAAATCCATACATTGGGAACCACCAGAAAATTAAAGGATCCCACAGAAGTAAATGTGAATCCTGGAGTCTGACTTGGGTAAGTAAGTATGCCATCTTCATCTTCACTTAATTGGGGGATGGAGGGAAGGGATCAGATCAGTGACTCTTCACATTTCTAGCACCTCCAGATGACCTTTAGCAGATAAACTGAGGGTAGAGCCAACCTTCCATTCCTTTTCTAAAATTATAAAATCAATGTCACATCAATACCACAGCATGAGAATATCAGCTCAGGAAGCCACTGGTTATCTACCAATCAATCCTATCCCTGGAATTATAATTATGACTAGACAACTAAGCTGGTTCTAGGCAGCTATCCTGGATCACTTCCTTCTCATGATCTCATTCTCATTACTCTCTTCTACTCACTTGTGATCTATTCTTCTATCCACTCCTCATCTTTGACACATCTTCTAATCTTGGCTTTGCAGACTGTCACATTCCTTTTAGAATCTGTGACCTTCTGATCCCCCTCAGTTTTTAATCCTAGCTTGTTTCCACAGTTTTGGTGGCCTTTTCCTCCTACACTCTTGCCCAGCTTCCACCTCACCCCAATATCTGGGGAGGAGGTCTGGGGCACCAGAAACCATACAAATGCTTCCATAGCAGTCTATTGGTGAAACTCAGGACCCCAGACTCAGAAGTAGTTGTGATCCACTAAAATCAGCAGATACTCTGAGACAAAGGACCTGGGTTTAACTGTTGGCTGAATTAGTAGCTGTGTGACCCCGGGCAAACGCAATTTTTTATTGAGATAGAGTGACCTCATGTATAAAATAGCAATGATATAATAATAATATTAGGTCCAGGAGACCTCTATAAAGGCACAAAAGAATAAGATGTATGAATATGCTTTCTAAGCAGTATTCACCCTTATTTGGTACTCTGACCAGCTTGAAATGGAGCTTATGGAAACAAAAATCTGCACACTTGGTTTTGATAAGGAAGAACATGTAGTAGGATTCCCCTCAGCTGATATTAGGTGATTTTAAAGTAAGATTAAAGTGAACAAGCTGGGCAGAAAAACCATACTACATTGAAATAGACTTCTACGGAGAAAGTTAGAAGAAATTACCATTAGAAAGATTAGGAAAGGAGAAGAACTAAGCAAATGTCTTGAATCAATCTCCAGAGGAAGGAGCAGAGTTGCAAACAGAGATTAGCACAACTGCAAACCAATGTCAGCACCCAGCTGTGGGGCTAGAAGTAGAAATCACCTGCACCATGATCTCTTTAGACCAATCTGCCTACACAGAGTAGAGACACCAGCATCAAGATAGCAAAAGACAAGAGCTCTGTGATGATGGAAAACTGAGGACTAAAATTCAGGAAGGAGCTATGCAGTCCCGAAGTTGTCTCACCAGCTGGGCTCAGAGGGACCAGCTTCCAAGCCAGCATCTTTGCTTATCACGCCTGGCTGCAGCCAGCACTATCAATCATTCTTTTAGAGAAGCCTAGCCTCACCATCAACTTGGAAAAAGAATTAACGTGGTGATGTTTGGCGCTGATGAAAATACACTGGCAGTTTTGAACAATTTCATCTAAATTTGCCTCTATTAAGTTCACATGTGCAGCAAAGCAGTTGGCGCCTCATATCAGTTACAACATATGGATTTTGGAAAGTGAGACCACGGCAAAAAAAAAAAAAGTGGGGGCGTTAATAGTAAATGTGCTTTGTAAGCAGCCCTAAATCATCAAGGATAATTATTTTCCCATTGAGAATGTGTACATGGGTGCACATGTGTGAACATGCGTGTGCATGCCCTTGTGCACATGCACACACACACACACACACCTTCAAACACATGAAATATACTGCATCTTTGACCTCTCTCCTCAGAAGGAATATATCAAAACAATTTTTTGCCTATTGCCTACTTAGTTCAAAGTTTCAAAGCAATATCAGGGAGGCAAGGAGGGAAGCTAAGCATAAAATCAAAGATTCTTTTTTTCTTCAGGGTTGCATACTGTCTACACTAAAGCTTAGATGGTTAAATAACCACCCACTATTTCACTTTGGACTTTTGCTTATGTCTTTGCCTTAGACCTTCTCCACCAGAAAATAATTCTGGGTAATTAGCAATAGTTTCAATTAAGGCTAGAAACATCTATTTGTCTCACAGTAAAAGGAAAGGGCTGAATTTGATATTTGACAATGAGAATAATGGATTGGCTCTACTAAAAAGACAGACTGGTTTCCAAAATCCTTGAACAAGAATTAAGTTTGTTGAGGAAAATCCTAATGACCTGGGTAGAATCATGTCTATGTAGCTGAAAGGGTGACAAAAAAAAGTTTCTGTATTTGGTTATCACTATTAGTATGCTTCTTAGGCCCTCAGACTCAGAGAAAAAGGAAAACATATTATCTTCTGGGTCAGAATACCCTCTTATTCAATGTATGCCCCTCTGTAAATTTAATACTTTTACATAATCATAAAATATCAATATTATTAATAATAAAATCACTTATTATTTTGAATGCTTAAAACATGCAAAGACCACAGCTATCATTTTGTATACACTATCTCTTTGAATCTTCGCACTAACCCCATAAAGTAGATGTAATTATCAACAGCTTACCGATGAGACAGTGAGGTTCAGTTAAGCAACTCTCTTCTGGCCACACAGCTAGCAAATAGCAGAGACAAAATTTGAATCCACAAATGTCCAACTATAAAGACTGTGCTCTTAAATATGACATAATTCCACCTATAAATACATTGACTAATGATGTGTGGTTGATTATATATGACACATAAACAACAGTCACAAATTAGAACAGTGAGGAAGCCCACGTTGCAGTTGTGGTGAGATTATCATGACCTTTTGGCTCCATGATTACATGATGGCAGCCAGCCATCAACCCCACGGGAAAGAGAGCTTCTCACTCCTACTGTCTGAGACTGAAACCCTGGGAAGGACACTGGCCAGAGGAGCAATAGGCAGCAACTCCAATAGGGCAGGAACAGTTTGGAATCATCTCCATTTTAAGTTAGTTGTTTCTTCTGGAGGGCCATCTCCTGGTTTGGGGTTTACTTTCTCTGAGTAATGGGCTCACACTCTGGTGATGCTTATCCCAGATGCTAGAAAACCACTATCTGCTCCCAGGTACTGACCCCAGCAAGCTTGTTGCCCAATAAACAAAAACTTTGACCTCCCGAACATTCCTCCTAAGAGGCTGGATGCCTTGATATTGACTGCAATTGTAGGCATTTCATAATTGAGCAAAGGCAAAAGAGGGATGAATGAAGATGAATGCTAAACACAAATATTTAAATATCAAGAGACTGTATTTATAGCAAAGATGCTATCAGTACATGGTGTCTGTGTATATGTTTATGTTGTTGCTGTTGTGGGGGGGAGGTCAGTGCATTTCCTTAGTAGGGCAAGATTTGAAGAGTACCATCATTGTACTGTGACCAGAGGCAGCTAGTATTCATCAGAGAAATATTAAGACCCAGGCACAACGAGAGGCTGAAGAAAGAAATGGATATAACCAGTTGGTTCCAACCCCCAATTCCCTAGTGTTGATGGAAAAATCAGTCAAATGACTCTCTGTTGACCCAGTATTTGAGAGGGAGGTATTGGATGGCAGTTACTCCTAAAAAGAGATCAGTATTAGCGACGAGGAAAGGCAGCTGGTTGAGTCATTAACCACTGTGGTCTTAAAGCCTTGGTATTAATATAAAGCCTGGTGTTTCTTTCAAATGTAACCTAGAGTTCTACAAAAGACTAAATAGTCTCTGTAGAATTAAGATGGCCCTGGTTGAAGAGATACATATTCACAAATAAAAGGGATAGTTTTTATTTATTACCACTGTCAGCCAGGAAGCTCATAGAATATATTTTCAAATAATTTTCTTTAAGCACTTCAAAACAGTTCATAGCAGGTATGTCTGTTTATTACTCAGTGGCGGAGAGGGAAACCCAAAACCATAACTCTAAAATAACTGTCTCTGGATCTCTTGGTGACTAAAGGATGCTTCAGAAAAAGGATCCCATATGACGCAGGAGGCCTGAAGCATATATGAGAAGCAATCTTGATTTCTTTGTTTTTAATTGGAGTATAATTGCTTTACAATGTTGTGTTAGTTTCTGCTATACAATGTAATGAATCAGCTACATGTATACATGTATCCCATCCCTCTTGGACCTCTCTCATACCCACCCATCCCACCCATCTAGGTCATCACAGAGCACCAAGCTGAGCTTCCTGTGCCTTATAACAGGTTCCCACTAGCTATCTATTTTACACATGGTAGTGTATATATGTCAATCCTAATCTCACAATTCATCCCACCCTCCACTTCCGCTACTGTTTCCACATGTCCGTTCTGTACATCTGGGTCTCTATTCCTGCCCTGGAAATAGGTTCATCTGTACCATTTTTCTAGATTTCACATATATGCATTAATATACGATATTTGTTTTTCTCTTTCTGACTTACTTCACTCTGTATGATAGACTCTATGTCTATCCACATCTCTACAAATGACCCAATTTTGTTCCTTTTTATGGCTCAGTAATATTCCATTATATATATGTACCACATCTTCTTTATCCATTCATCTTTCGTTGGGCACTTAGGTTGATTCCATGTCCTGGCCATTGTAATTAGTGCTTCAATGAATATTGGGGTACATGTGTCCTTTTGAATTATGGTTTTCTCAGGGTATATGCCCAGTAGTGGGATTGCTGGATCATATGCTAGTTCTATTTTTAGTTTCTTAAGGAACCTCCCTACAGTTCTCCATAGTGGCTATATCAATTTACATTCCCACCAACAGTGCAAGAAGGTTCCCTTTTCTCCACATCCTCTCCAGCATTTATTGTTTGTAGACTTTTTGATGATGGCCGTTCTGACTGGTGTGAGGTGATACCTTACTGTAGTTTTGATTTGCATTTCTCTAATAATTAGTGATGTTGAGCATCTTTTCATTTCCTCTTAGCCATCTGTATGTCTTCTTTGGAGAGATGTCTGTTTAGGTCTTCTGCCCATTTTTCGATTGGGTTGTTTGTTTTTTTGATATTGAGCTGTATGAGCTGTTTGTATATTTTGGAGATTAATCCTTTGTCTGTTGCTTCATTTGCAAATATTTTCTCCCAGCATGAGCTTTGTCTTTTCATCTTGTTTATGGTTTCCTTTGCTGTGCAAAAGCCTTTAAGTTTAATTAGGTTCCATTTGTTTATTTTTGTTTTTATTTTCATTACTCTAGGACGTTGTTCAAAAAAGGCCTTGCTGTGGTTTATGTCAAATAGTGATTTTCGTATGTTTTCTTCTAAGAGTTTTATCGTGTCTGGTCTTACATTTAGGTCTTTAATCCATTTTGAGTTTATTTTTGTGTATGGTGTGAGGTAGTGTTCTAATTTCATTCTTTTGCAAGCAGCTGTCTAGTTTTCCCAGCACCACTTATTGAAGAGGCTGCCTTTTCTCCATTGTGTATCCTTGATGCCTTTGTCATAGATTAACTGACCATAGGTGCATTGGTTTATCTCTGAGCTTTCTATACTCTACTATTGATCTATGTTTCTGTTTTTGTGCCAGTACCATACTGTCTTGATTAATGTAGCTTTGTAGTATAGTTTGAAGTCAGGGAGTCTGATTCCTCCAGCTCCAGTTTTCTTTCTCAAGATTGCTTTGACTATTCAGGGTTTCATTTCTGAATATGAAGAGAACCTAAAGAATAACATGTTATATTGCTGAACAAGAAATGAGCCTTGAACTCAGTTTATATGTTGAACAGCTCCCAAGAGATAGCATCAATGAAGGAGTTGAAAGGGGGTCCCCAGTTCTTCAGGACTGACTGTGTCAGGTAACAGATCTCAGCTTTCTTCTGGATCCTGATGTCAGAAAAAAGCTGACAAGATGAGTAAATAAGAGGGAAAATAACTAGTAACTTTTGGATTTGGAAAGGACACTCACATATTTATGAGGAAGACGAGTGAGCAACAGAATGAAGTAATTTGTCTCTAGAGTTAATTAGTGACAGGAGCAATGGTCTTGTTTGCTGATGTTCCCCATCCCTAGCACAAAAGAGTTTCCAATTTCCACTCTGTTGGTTGCTTCTGAAGCTTTTCTAGAGAAGATAGGTCATGAAATGACCCAGAATTCATCCTGCATGGATGATAGGAAAATTACTCCCTCTGCCTCCCCTCAGGTGTCAGGCCATGAACGAACAATTTTCATTTATCTGTCTACCCCACCCCAAACAACCAAATTGTATTTTGGCAACAGGTGGAGCTGTTCCCTGTGCCTGACACTGAGAACTCAGGGCTTCACAGAGACCCCTCCAGTACCCCCAGGAAGGAATCGGAGAATGGATGCAATACAGAGGCAATTCTCCCAGGAGTGCCTGTGAACTCAGGGTTTATAACTTGTTTGGTTTTTATTGTTGTTGTTTTTTCAAAGTCCTTACCCTTAGGCCACTGGCTAACTGATTTATCCTCTCTGGGCAGTGCTGGCCATAGAACAGCTCCTGTGGCCAGAAAGGGGAGGAGCTGCTGCGTCAAACTGGAATGTTGCAGATGTGTAACATTCTATCTTGTCACTCTCTACTGTAATCTCCATCTAACCACAAAAATGTGGCAGCTTTGATGCTCTGATGTTATCTTTCTCCATCTCTCACACTCTCAGGAAGAAGCCTTTAGTTCTCCAGCTTTCACTGCTGTACAAACTGGCTCATCACCAGAATAGATTTTTCAGTCCCTTTCCCTCTGCTCCACACAAGTATGTGAGCTCTGGTTCAAGAGCTTTCTCCACTCAATCATCACTGCTTATTTGGCAATGGCCACTTGAGTAAGAATCTGCAGAGCCCTCGTGTAGATCCCGAACACACACACACACACACACCTCACACATTTTTCACCAAAGTTCTCTCTGTTGGGTAAGTCAGTGGACCATCACTGATAGTTTCTGCAACACTAGATAGGGGCAATTGTAAGACATACCCATTTCCCCATGGAATGCATGAGGAAGCATTTCACCCTGGACAGCAGTATGTACTGCTCCCAGGAAGACAAGAAAAAGAGAAGCATTTGTATTCAGTAATTGTTCCCCATTCAGTCACCTGCTTCCTTCCCTACTTGGGCTCAGGAGCTGGCTTGGCTCCCTTTTGTCACCATGCTAGTTCAGTTTCCCCTGGGAAGATTGCCCAACAGGCAGCCTGAGTAGTTTCCTAGGGCAAAAGGGTGCCCTAGAAATCTCAGTTACAGAGACCAGGGTCTATGTGCCCCTGTAGTCTATTAAAGAGATCTTTTCCTTGATGGGATAAGAATGCCTCTTTTTTTCTTTTTTCTTTTTTTAAGAATCGCTACAAACCTGTAACTCACAAGTCTGATGAAGTATTTAAAAAAAGCCTCCCCCATCCCAGGAAAGCTCGTGCTCAGATCTTAACTGTCCAAATACTTGACATCAACTTCCTCTTGGAATGTACTCTATCTGAAGGAAAAAATAAACCAAACATTTGTTGCTTATAGGTTGGTAGGAAAAGGCCTTCACATGATAAGCTCAGACTTCTATTTTAAGGTTTTATTTTTCCAAATAAATCCGTATAAACAAGGGTTTTGGGACCTAAACTAGTCATCAGAAAGCTACGCTTCACGCAGTGGCTGAAGCCAAGACTGGGGTTTGCTGGGCAGGATTCTGGTAGGACAGGCTTTAAGCTGCAGTAAAAACAAAAACAAAAAACAAAAAAAAAAAACACAGAACACTCTCTCCCAGTATCCTCACTCTGGAGTCTTCCCCGTTAGCTGGCAGAGGAGGCTGGATGAGCAAAAGACCTGGTGCCCCAGGTCTTTTCTTTATGGATGCTGGATGTGCAGGAAACCATGTGCATGTGGGGGGGTGCTGTCCCTAGGGATGAAGGGGTGATGAGAAAGGACACAATGTGGGTTTTCACAAAGCCATCAGCGGGGAATCCTATAAAAATATCGTTTATAGAATGGAAAAATGTCCATGCTCATATATCTCTTTAGTTCTGTGTTCCTATCTCCACCCTCCTTCTCATTCCAGTAAAGATTTTTAAAAATTGGTTTGGGGAGACTGACTTTGTTTTACTGTAAAGTGTGTACACAGAAAACTGAGAAAGCCATTCTCCTCTTCATCCATCCACCTGCGTGATGACTTCACTGTGGCTTCTTTTTGTTCCAAAATCTTTTAGTGAACATTTGCAAAGTAAACTCCTAAAGTAAAATTACAATTATCTGTGCATTTTGAAGTAATATAAGACTTGAGGCCTGCCATCAAGGAGGTTGCTGTCTAGAATGGTTACTCTCTTTACTATGTCCCAATTGCTTGACATGCATTTGCTCATTTTTGTCGTCACCGCAGCCCACAAGGCTTTATTTCCACATTATCCCAGAGGAAACTAAAACTCAAGGTGTATAGGTTACTTGCCTAAGGTTACTCAGATAACACTTAAAGGAGCTTGAAACTCAGACACATGGTTGTCTAGCTCCAAAGCCCATATTTTAAAAGTTTTAGTTGTGATAAAATATACATGCCATAAAATTTACCATTTCAACCATTATTAAACATACAGTTCAATAGGCCTAAGTACATTCACATTGTTGTACAACTAACCTCTGGAAATTTTTCATCTTCCCAGACTGAAACTCTGTCCCGATGAAGAACAGCTCCCATTCTTCCCTGGGCCAAGCCCCTGGCAACCCCCATTCTACTTTCTGTTTCTATGAATTTGACTACTCTAGGTACCTCATATAAGTGGAATCATACAGTGTTAATCTTTTTGTGACTGGCTTATTTCACTTAGCATAATGTCTTCAAGATTTATCTATGTTGTAGCATGTATCATAAACTTTATTTGTAATGTCACAGATTTCATTTTTATAAATTGTGTACCTATTAACAGATTTATAATTATGTTTATGCTTTTGTCTTCTAGATCCTATAAGAGAATAAAAAGCTGAGTTACAAACAAAATTACAATGGTATGAGATTTTGTATTTGTCAGTATATTCAACTTTGCCAGAAAACTTTATATTTTGTGTGATTCTTGAGTTCCTGTCTATTGTCCTTTTGTTTCAACTTAAAGGATCCCTTTAACATTTCTTGTTGGGTGGATCTAGTGGAATGAACTCCTCCAGGTTTTCTTTTTCTTTTCTTTTTGTTTCTTCTTTTTCTTTGGTGGGAATGTCTTTCTTTCTTCTTCATTTAAAAAAATATATATAATTATTTTTTGTCTGCATTGGGTATTCATTGCTGTACATGGGCTTTCTCTAGTTGTGGTGAGCGGGAGATACTCTTCATTGCAGTGCACAGACTCCACATTGCAGTGGCTTCTGTTTTTGTGGAGCATGGGCTCTAGGCACATGGGCTTCTGTAGTTGTGGCATGCAGACTCAGTAGTTGTGGTACATGGGCTTTGTTGCTCCGCGGCGTGTGGGATCGTCCCAGACCAGGGCTTGAACCTGTGTCCCCTGCATTGGCAGGCAGATCCTTAACCACTGTACCACCAGGGAAATCCTCTCCTTCATTTTTGAAGGACAGCTTTGTCAGATATGGAATTCTTGGTGTTTTTTCATTTTTTTGTTTTCTTTCAGCACTTTAAATATATCACCCCGTTGCCTTGTAGCCTACAAAGTTGCTGCTGAGAAATCTCTGAAAATCTTACTGAGGATCCCTGGAACACCACAGTCACTTTTCTCTTACTGCTTTCGAGATTCTCTTTTTGTATTTGACTTTCAACCGTTTGACTGTAATGTGTCTGTGTGGATATCTTTGGACTCAACTTACTTGTAATTTCTTGAAATTTTTGTGTCATAACTCATATCTTTCCTCAAATTGGGGAGTGGGGTTAGCCATTATTTCTTCAAATAAGTCCCCCACCACTCTCTCTGTCTTCATTCTGGGACTCCCATATGTGTATATTGGTCTGCTTGTTGGTGTCTCATAAGTCTCAGGCTCTCTTCACTTTTTTTCATTCTTTTTTCTTTTTGTTCCTCAGACTCTATAATTTCAAATTACCTGTGTCCAAGTTCATTTATTCTTTCTTCTACCTGTTAAAGTCTTCTGGTGAACAACTCTAATGAATCTTTTCAATTCAGTTATCACACTTTTCAGCTCCAGAATCTCTATTTGGTTATTTCTTAATAATGTTTATCTCTTTGCTAACAATCTCATTTTGCTCATATGCAGTTTTTGTGATTTCCTTTAGTTGTCTGTCCCTGTTCTCCTTTAGCACATTGAGCATATTTAAGACATTTGTTTTAAAGTCTTTGTCAAGTAAGCCTGAGGCTTGTATTTACTTACATTCGTTTTGGATATGTATTTTATTCCTTTGAATCAGCCATGTTTCCCTGTTTCTGTGTATGCTTTGTGATATGTTGTTGAAACTTAGGCATTTGAAAGACCAGTCACTGCCCTCAATCTTTGTGAACTAGTTCTGTGAAGGAGAATACCTTCACTAATTAGCCTGGCATGAAGGCTGAAGGTCCTCACAGACCTTTTTTGGGCATATGTCTTCCCTGGGCATATGCATGTGCATTTTAACCCCAATTCCCCTGCATACATGATTGCTTTTAAATATCTTAATTTCCCTGCAAGTCTCACCCTTGCTTCTTCTCAGGGCTTTGAATGTTCTACCATATTCTTCCACCCCGTAATCTCTTGCCCCCAGGCACCCACAGATCTTCAGTCCCCTTGCAGATCTCATGTGCCACAGCAGCCACCAGTGCCTTCAGTGTCCTTTAATATAGTATCTAAATTATGCCACTGTTCCTATCAGCACTCTGACTCAGGCAAAACAGATCCTGCTCCCTTGTGTAGCTTCTAGACAGGAGGAACATTGTTTAAAAGTCTCATTCTTTTCTTTCATCCTTAGGGAGGAACCAGGAATTTAGTGACTTTCTCCTGATTGTGAGAGCTGTGCTGGGGAAGGAGTGGAGCAAGGGTGAGCAACAAAGCAACAAATTTTTTTTTTTTAATTTTGAATTTTTTTTTTCTTGGTTACGCATTTGCTTGGTTGCTGAAGATTCTTAACTGATTCTTAGCATTCTCACAAAGCAACTTTGGTCTGTATGTTGTTGCTCATTTACTATTTCCATTGAGGAGCAAGGGCCCAGAGCTTCCTAGTTTGCCATCTTGCTAACATCACTCAAAAGCCCATAGTTTTTGACTATACCATGTTGCTTCCCACCTGAAGTTAAACCAACATATAACAGAGCCACTTAAGCCATTTTGTAATTAAGTAGAAAATCATGAGGCAGTACATGTTGAGGATAAAGGGAAATGATTAAATTTAGAATAAAAAGAATAAACTTCATGGAAGAAAGGGTAACTGGACTGAGACTTGCAGACACACACATACATACACACACATTCAAATCCACATCACAGGACAAGTTTCCATTGTTGAGGATCTTCCATAAAGGAAGAAACTCTGAGTCTCCAGATCCTTCTAAAATAATTCTGAAATATTTTTTATTGGGTCCAAAGATGAGGAAAGGAAGTTGGTTTCATCATAATAAAGGGTGGGACCAATATGTTTGTTTCATTTTATTTTTGTGGACTGACAATTGACATCTAGAAGTAAGCTCTTGTGGGGGGGACATAAACATTATGAAACATTATGAAAACCCCATCATTCACCATGCAACAAACTGTCATTTGAGAGGCGTGAGTGGCTGCAGTATTACTGCCTGGAATATTTTAAAGCATGAACAAACTGCTTGGACTAAGGTTGAGCTGACATTTTGAGCCTGAGATGGTACTGTGGTTGGGGTTTAAAAGCTAATTTGAAAGGTTTGTGTTTTACTTCATATTGTTTTTAATTGTTCCATTTTCCAGATGTTTATTCCTAGATCATTTCCCACAAAAATAAGGGAACTCATTTTGAAAACCTGGATGTCTCAGATCCCTTTGGGTCAGACGTTTTAGACTAAACTAAATAAAACTGGGAGGGAAAAGGTGCTTGCAATGTGTTTGAAGATTCTGAAGAAATCCTCTGTACAAAAACAACAAAGGTGGGACCAGGAAACAAAGTATTAATTTCATGTTCCCCCATTAGCTTACCACCTGTTCTTTCTGATCTTTACTCAGCAAGGAGAGGGGAAAAGGCTAATCTGTAGCACATTTATATCAACAAACTTGCACAAAACTCTGCCTAATTATCCCCTTGAACCTGTGTCCTCTCAGTGGAAGGCAGTTTCCCAACCTGGCTGAGAGCCAACAGCGGCAAGCTGGTATCCATAAGTGTGGCTAACGACAGCCCACTTTCACTCCAGGAGTGCCATAATTGCCCAGAGCAGTTTACAGATCCATTATTTTATGGCCATATTTCAGAAGAAGGAGTCAGAGGTTGGTGGAGTGGGATTCCTAGTAGTGCTGTGTATTCGACCAGCTTGACTTTGGACTCCAGATCATTTCCTGGTGAAAATCTCATAGGCTTCCATCCCTCAAATAGCTGTTTTCCTGACAAAAGTCTATCAAGGAGCCATGGTAACGAGGAGGTGGTGTGAGGGAATAGAAGGAGCACGTGACAGGGAGTCAGAACCCCTTTTTCAACCACTCACCAGCCCTATAAAAACCTGAATGAACCACAAAATCATGGAGCTCAGAAGCTCATCTACTTCAAGATCTGTACTTCTGTTAGATAAGGGATTTAGTGAGTAGCTGCAACAAACATTTATTGTGAAACCCACTATGTGTCAGAGAATGATCTCAATACCCAGACTACAAAACAGAGTCCCTGTCCCTTATGGAGCATATGATCTCATAATAGACAATAAATAAACAGACATGATATGATGTCAAGCATTGTAGTGTTATAATTAGTGATGTGAAAAAATAAAGGAGACTAAGGGGAAAGTATAGAAAGAGAAGGGGGCTGTTATTTTAGACATGGCTAAGAAGGACATCTCCCAGAGGTAATATTTGAGCAGAGACCCAACCTAAGGAGAGAAAGAGCAATATGAGTATATAAAGCAAGAGTGCTCTAACAGAGGGAGCAGTCTTTTGATTCTGTGACCTGGGATGTAACGTCTTTTGCTAAATGCTTCCCATCATTGTGCAAATGATGGTTGCTGTGCTTGAGACTTTCTCCAGGTTCTTTATCTCTGTGCTAAAGCGATGGTGATCACAGTGTCCTTTAGTTATACAGTGCCCTTTAGGTATGCCAGGTCCAGAGTCACCATGGTTTTGACCAGTAGTGATATCAGCTCAGTTCACCTTTTTGTACCCTTCTTGAGAAGATATTTTGTGACACTTTTGACTGAAGTCCCACAGTGAACTGATTTCTTCAAGGACAGTCTTACAAAGATGCCCAACATCATTCTCCTGAGTTGCAGCTGAGAACTCACAGTTCTACTTAGTTTTCCCAGATGCATGTGGCCAGGTTGCCATATTTCTGCTGACTCCTATAGTTGACAATGACGTGGCATTTCAATGAAAGAAACAAGTTTATGGCTGCCTCAATCTTGATCTTAGTTAGCAGAATCACCATGCTGTGCTACTTGGCACAAGCCAAAAAGACAATAAAAATAGGTTGTAAAATGTGTGAATGATATTTTAACAGTGAAGAAGAAATGACTCAAAATGTATAGTAGGCTAATGATGTGTCATTCATTGCCACTCCACAGAAAAAGTAGAGCAGTTTGACATTTGAAACTTCATCTTTCTATATCAGAATATATCTATGTTATCTGCTGATGATCTAGCTTTACAACAATATTCATTCACAAGTACTTCGGTGAGTCTAAGTGCTGGGTATGCTGCTAGACAAAGCATTTATATAACCTGGGATGTGTGCACAACATGGGATCAATTATATCACAGTAGCAAGTTGAATTATTTGTCTGAAATTTCCCTCCCCCTCCCTTTCTCTGATATGCATTCCACCTACTACTAATGGTCCTTGAATTGCTTAAGAAAATAAATCCATGTTTCAAGTGTGAGTGAGCTCACTTATTCTTCTGGTGTCTACTGTGAACAAACTTCACCCTCCACCCTCTTATCCATCAAGCCCTCCAGATCATAGAGAATAACAACTTCTCATGGGAACAAACATGAAAATTATCTTGTTCCAGGCTTCTGGATGTATAAATGTGACTCTTTCTCTTTCTCCTAGATCAAAAGATCATGAGCTGCTGGGTCATTTGCAGCATTGTGCAAAGTGTCAGAATTCCTTAAAAATAAAACTCAGAGATGGAATCATGAGGATAAGGCAGAATGTTTCCACCAAATATGAAGTCAGTTTCCTAAGGTAACCTCTAACCTGTTTCAACCTATCTCCAGAAAAGAGAAACACAAAGCAAAGGTTACCCAGTGGTTGAGGTGAAAGCTCTGTAATGCTCGGTCATCACATCCTTGTCACCCTCTCCTAAAGAAACCAACCTCTCAGAGGAATCCAGATAAGGCATTACAGTCTCAGCCTTTAAGACATTCACATTCACATTCTCATTGAAAATAAGCACCTATTAAGAGTACTAAAACAAGGCAACAACAGTGATGTGAAATTGGCAAGACCAGTATATACGCTACTGAAATTCCAAGGAATCCAAAATACCAGGATGGTGTACAAGGTCCACCGATACTGAAACTACACCTTCTTCCCTGGGCTCATCCTTGCCATTCTCTTGTTGTATCCTGTCATGTTCCAGGCAAACCAAATGAGTTGTGATAGTGCCATAGAGCTGTCTCCTATATAGGTGGTTGCTAAGAGATGGGAAGAGGGGGCAAGATAAATGGAAAACAGGAGTCGTCTCAAAGAGTTTGTGCTTGGATGGCAAGGATAGGTCTAAGACAGAGATCCCCAAAACTTCAACTGGCACATTGGTCTGAAAAAAAAATATCTTTTCAAAACTTGGACCATCAGCTTTATGGTTCCAAAATGCAGATAGGAAAAGCGAATGTGATACCTACTTTAATCTAAAGGCCCTGCTCCTTGGGTTAATATGGGTAATGTTGATCATTTTTTGTGTCTTTCAGGAAATGGACTCAGTTTCAAGTGTATTATTTCCCTCTGGGGAACTCAAGTCTCAAGTTAAACCAAACACAAACCTCTCCTTGAAGCATACTAGTGACAAATTGATCATTTCTCTGGCTATTGTCTAGTCAAGTTAGATTTCAAGTCAAGTTAACCTAGTTTTAACTGAGCATTCTCAAGAGAAACACCAAGCAAAATGACAGCAAAACGTCTTTTTTCTAAACCACATCAGGCACTCAAATGCCAAAATCACAAGCTTAAATATACCATTGAGTATAGGAAAGTCTGCAAAATTCATCAATATCCCAAAGGCATTCCAAAATATTTTCTCTCCTTCCTGATTTTTTAAGCCAGGGTTTCTACAAGAAGTTTGAGGGAGTGAAAAGGGTGTCACTTTTCCTTACAGCCCATCTTTTTCCTTTGGTTTCATTCCACACTGATTCTGGTGAAGTCATAATAATTTTACTGGTAAAATGCTTCAATGCTTCAAGGATCCATTTGGGTCTATATCCTAGGAGATACCACCTTAAGGAATTGGGAGGTAAAATGTTATTTTCAATGATGACGTATTCAACTGTTTTCAAAAGTCAGATTGCTTAGTGAAAATAAATGTTTTCAATAAACTTGTCTTTAGTTTTGTGTTTCAGAGTATTCACCCATGAAATGATCTCTTTTGTCTCTCTCAACTCTGCTGGGATTATAGTTACTATAATAAAACTCCAGGAGTTATGTACTGTACATAATAAAACTGATAGTTTATTAAGTTCAATAATAAAGCTATGTACAAAACAAAGGCTGACATATTACAGGGGTAAACCATGCTGCCCCAGACTATACCTTTATAGATTTTTAGCATATGTAGGTAGTTATGTGGGCTTTTACTATCTCCAGTTCAATATAGTCTTCTGATTAAGAACCTACTTACTATGTATCTGGTTATTCTTTTATTAGCTTGCAGTCAGCATGTGTTGCAGAATGTAATTTAGTTAGACACCTTGTCTAAGAGCAGATGGGAAGAACGCTTTGAAAAACAGTTATTCATTTACAATATAAAAAGGAAAGCTGAGAAGCCAAGGGGAGCCATGATCCTTTGAGAACATTGGCTTTAGGAGAAATCTATCCCTTGGGTAGGGATCCGCCCTCTGCAGCAGGAACAAGTTCTTCAACTGTTACACTGGGACTAGGAAGAGAGATGTGGTTTATGCAAAGCAATGGCTGAGCCCAAGATGTGAATATTGCATGCTGGTACTTGGTCCAACAGGTCCCAGTGTCTCCACACCTGTTCTTTCTGCCAGTGTTCCTGATGCACACTAAGGAGTGAAAACAAGGGAGATTGAGGTCTAGTGGGAAAGTCACCAAAATAAGACGGTGCATGTAAATACGTGGCTCTATGAAATGTGGGTCTAGCTTTCAAGGACAAGTGCAAAGAAGCTGGTTAGCTCAAAGACCCTCTGCAACAGACCTGGGGATTTTTTCTTTATGTAGATGAGAAGGCAGGAGGTGTCTACAGAGAGAGCAAGAGAGAGATTTCTTTTAAGGAATTGGCTCACACAATTATGGAGGTTAAGAAGTCCCATGATCTGCCATCTACAAGCTAAATAACCAGGAAAGTCAGTGCTATCATTCATTCTGAGTCCATAGGCCTGAGGACCAGGGGTGCTGATAGCATAAATCTCAGTCCAAGGTGGAAGGAAACTAAGGTCCCAGCTCAAACAGGCAGGAAGGCAGAAAAAATGACGAATTCCTCCTTCCTCTGCCTTTTTTCTCTATTCAGGCCTTCAATGTAATGGATGATGCCCATTCACATAGGAGAATGAATCTACTTTATTGAGTCCACAGATTCAAGTAGTAATCCCATCCAGAAACAGCCTCAAAATACATCCGGAAACGATTTTTAATCTAGACATGCTGTGCCCCAGTCAAGTTGACGTAAAAGTAACCATCACGGATTTTAAAGCACATTTACCTCTATTATTAAACATTTGCATCAGCCCTTAAAGCTGAATATTGTCCCATTTTCAGTTTGAAAGTGAGATTCAGGTAAGTTGCCTATGTACAAGCATTATTATTTCTTTAAAATCACAGAATTTTTAAGTTAAGAAAATTTAGAGATTACTTCAACATCCTCAAGTTACAAGTAGAAAATCTGAGCCTCTCCTCATCCCTCACCTGAGAGTTTAAGGATTTATGGTTAGAGGGTCTGTAGTCTCACAGTGACATAGTGACTGATCCAGAATGCAATCCAGATATTCACACACCCTGTCAAGGGATCTTTCCTGAGGCCTTAGACGGGGTGAGGTATAAGTGCTGGCTGTGTGTATACCCACTTTATCCTGGGCTGAGAAATAGCATGGGCTTGATCAGGAGATACTAGAGGAGATGGTGGTGGTCAGGGGACCATTCCAAGTGTGCCATATTTGCCACCCACTCAGAAATAGCTCTATCATACGGACACAAAAACGATACTAACTAGAGCTCTGCCTTTATGGTTGTGAAAGAAGGGAAGGCAACAGGACTGGACAAAAGGAGAAATTAGGTTGTAACACAGAAAAGGCCACAGCCCATCCCACAGGGGACTCTGCTGAAGCTGCGGTGGCCCCAGGTTGGGGTCAAGGGATGAAGGCTTTTGTACCCTGACAATGTCTGTCTAATCATTGGACGTAAGCTGCCAGTGAGCACAGCAGATCTCTTTAGCTGTCGTCCATTCCCAGAGAAGGCTGAGGGCTGAGGGCCGTCCGCCCACAGGACTCCCAGCAGCCTAGGAATGAGCCTACCAGTCCTGAAGGGGATGCTAGGTGATGCATCTCAGTGTGCACCACACGAGATGAACGAAAAACTCAGCACAATCCACTGCCCTGTCCCCGTATTATCTAAAGCTTGGCTTTAGGTGCTAAGAAAGCCTTAAATATTTTCTTTGCTGATTACATGACATGATACACATTAAGTACTTAGACATATTTCTTGCACATTGTAAGCACTCGTTAAATATATGGTTATTATTACTGTTATTATCATTATCAATAAATGTCTTTTCAGAACTGCAACTTGAGTCAAAGGAGGCACATGGACCCACTGGTGGTCCTGTTCTCTTAATCACAGGATCCATGTGCCTGTGAGTGAGAGAACACACAAGTATATGACAATAAGCTATTGTGACAGCTGTCTACGTGACCCTGAGTTTATATTTCCATTGAATGGAGGAGGTACAGTGTGCTGCTTGTGTTTAGCAGTATTCTTATTTTATGGGAAATGGATTAGTAGAGTTAAATTAATTCATTCTCTGAAGCTATAGTCAAATATATGCCAAGAAAAACACACGTACCACTATGTACTACAAGTTCCAAAATCCCCTTTATTACTGGGAAAGCATTTGTTCCTGACCAAGTGTGAGCAAACGCTTAGCACAGGGGTTGGGGGGGGTGGGGGGCGGGGTGAGGAGTGGGGGGGCGGGGCCATGCACTGGGGCTTAAAAGCCCATACTGTACATCTGTTGTTTTTGCCCATCCACCATCCACTCCCCACTCTTCTGGTACCGGTACCCAGACTTTCCTCCGGAACAAATCCTCTCACCATTCCTCTCACCAGTCCAGTCCATTGCAGAGACCTTCCCTTACCCCAGTGAGGCTGAGGCAGGAGCTCCAAGCCAGGCTAACCCATCTCTCTTCTCCAGGGAGTTTAATCTACAGATGAGTGAGACAAAGCCAGAAAAGAGTTGGAGCTGATTCATCTTATTGGTGGTTGCCCAAATAAACATTCCATTAGTTCTTGTTCCCTAAATCCCTTGTTCCCAACACCTCTGAAGCCTGGTTGTCTAACATCCTCACTGATTCTGTGAGAGTCTTTGTACCCTTCCAAAGAATTCCCCTTTCTTTCTTAAGTTAACCAAGGTTAATTTGTATTGCATGCACCCAAGACTGTTGGATGAAAGAACTAGATTTCTTTAACCAATCAAGTTCTTCCCTAATGTTCTTTCCCCTGGAAAATATACTTATTTTCAATAAAGTAAGGAACCATAAAACTTTAGCTTATGCTTGGCTTCTTCAGCTAGAAGATTTGATAAGTAAGCTGAGGTGAGAGCCTGAGAATACAGGACACCTCCACAAAACCCTTGAATGAAGATAGAATTTAACTATGCATATATTTTACTTAAACAACTCAGATTTTTTTTCTTCCCCACATACACAAAAATCTATAGATTAACTGATATTCCATTAAAAACGCCAACAGTGTCCATCAACAGTGCAACATTTAGTGCATGAAACTTCAGTTATATCTAAACTGGTCTAGATATAGACTGGCTGGAATTCTGAAGAGTCTGGGTTTACCTATTAGAAATGGGCTTTTTCCAGAATGTCCTTTGCTTAGGTATATGCTTTTATCCCATGATGGATTATTTAATAGCAAGAAACACATTATCTGAGATAAGACAGGATATAAAGGGAAGGTTCCAACAACAAAATATCTTTCCAAACCCTTAACCTGCAACAAAATTAAATTTAGTAATCCTTATTGAGAACTAGACTTGTGTATGACTTACTATAGTAGTTTCTTTGGGTGGTTGTAAAGTGAATAAGACAAAATCCTACTTTAAATAACTTGCAAGATGCATATGAAAAGTCAAGGATGTAAGAAAACAAGACAGGTAAATCAGTATTGGCTTCATGAAAGAAAAAGCATTTGAGCCGGGACTTGTATAGCATCTGAGCTAGGACTTGATGAATAAGTAGGACATTAGGAGATAGAGAAAAAAGATTAGAGTTTCCGGAAATAAGAAATAGCATAAGGAATTACACGGTGTTGTAAAAAACAATCCAGTTCTCTGGGTTATCTAATATATGCAGAAAAGTGATGTTAGGTTAAGGTGCAAGAGTAGATGGGCACAATCCCGGAGAGGGTCATAAATGTCTCCTCTTTTGGATGCATTTCTTCTTTCAATAAGACAGGGCCTAGGGTGTCCAGAAGATTGTGCTAGAACAATTGATTCTAGTTCCCCTGGAGGTAAAGTTCGGGCTAAGGAAAAGAGGCCTATTTCTCTGTCATCACATACAAAAATTCATTTGAGATACAACATACACCTAAATACAACAGTTAAAACTGTGTGAATGACCAGTTAGTACATGAAAAGTTACATAACACTATTAGTCATGAAGAAATGTAAATCAAATCCACAAAGAGATAAGACTGCATACCTATGAGGATGGTTAAAATTAGAAGGACTGACAACACCCAAATTTGAGAAGGGTGCATAGGAACTGGAACTTTTATCTATTGCTGGTGGGGTGTAGGATGGGGCAACCACTTTGGAAAACAACATGAGAGCCTTCTATAGAGTTAAAAACATACCTACTCTGTGACTCAGCAATCACACTCCTAAATATTTATTCATGACAAATCAAAATATAGGTTCATAAAAAGATATATCCAAAAATGTTTCTAGCATCTTTATTCATAACAGCCCCAAACTGGAAATAACCCAACAAGAGAAAGTATAAAAAAAATTGTGGTATATGCAGTGAAAGTCTACTGAGCATAAAAAGGAGTCAACTACCATAGTGGTTATCAAATTCTGATCTCAAGATTACTTTCCATTCAAGAATTACTGCAGACTCTAAAAGAGTTTTTTTTTTTAACACGGCTTATAGCTCTCAATATTTACCATATTACCAACTGAGTAATTTTAAAATATGCATTTATGATTCACTTTAAAATAATAATACTAATCCTATTACATGTTAACATAAATGAAATGTGTTTTTTTTATGAAAATAACAATATTTTTCAAAACAAAACATTTGGTGAGAACAGTGATATTTTACTTTTTGGAAATTGCTTCAATGTCTGGCTTAAGAAAGACAGCCAGATTCTTTTATCAATTCTTTGATCAGTCTGATTCAATATCATACTTCATTTATCCTTGGGAGAATTATACTATACCCTCATGAGAGAGTAAGAGTGAAAATGTAAATGGCATCTTTTTATCATTATAAAAATACTTTTGACTTCATGGACCCCTTTGAGAGGGTCTTGGGGACCCCCAGTCACCCATTTTGGGAATCACTATTGATGCACAAAATGACATGGATGAGTTTCAAACACATATTGAGCCAAAGAAACCAGACACAAAAACTCCAGACTGTATTACTCCATTCATGTGCAGTTTTACATTAGGCAGAACTAATTCATAGTGACAAAAATCAGAATAGTTGCGGCCTATGCAGGGTGAGGATTGAATAGAAGAGGAAATTAGGAACTTTATGAAAATGGTGTATATTTTTACTGAGGTTACATCAATATAAACATCAAGTCTATGTGTTGATGAAAACACATAGAATTGCCCACTTAAATCTGTGTACTTCACTGTACATTTTACCTTAATTTTAAAAATCAAGAGAGAGCCAAAATACTGGACTATTGTAGAACATAAATGTGATTGGAGTTAAGCATTTTCTAAGGTCTTTCAGAAGGAGGGAAAAAATATTTGATTACTCTCATAATTAAAGGAGGGGACAGATATTACTCTTATAATTTTAAAGTTAAATATGCATGTTAAAATTTCTAGAGTAAGTATTAAAAGAATATAGGTAGAGAGTGTAGTTTCCAAAGTAGTAGAGGGGTGAAGGATGGAACTGGTGAGGAAGAGGTGCTACATTTGCAGGCTGGTGATATTTCTGTACATTCAAAATAAGCAAGATGAGGGGGATGGCAGAGGGAAGAAGGAAGAGAAAACAAACTAGACAAATAGAAAATACATAATAATATGGTAGAAGTCACATCACTGTGGCACAATGAAATGAGCTTAGCCCATGTCATTCCTTATCTGGATATATGAATTTGGACCCATCCCTTGAGTTCCCTTATAAAATAAAGAGTTTAGGGCTTCCCTGGTGGCGCAGTGGTTGAGAGCCCGCCTGCCGACGCAGGGAACACGGGTTCGTGCCCCGGTCCGGGAAGGTCCCACATGCCGCGGAGCGGCTGGGCCCTTGAGCCATGGCCACTGAGCCTGCGCGTCCGGAGCCTGTGCTCCACAACGGGAGAGGCCACAACAGTGAGAGGCCCGCGTACAACAAAAAAAAAAAAAAAAAAAAAGAAGTAATAAAATAAAGAGTTTAAACAAATTAACCTCTAAGTTTTTTTCCAGTTAACTCAGGGCCTGATTCAGGACAAGTTCTACATAAAGAGACAAAAATTTCAAGGCAGACAAATAATAACCATAATTTATATAAAAATATTCACCCTTGTGAGGTTCGAATTGCCTTTTTTTAATTCAGAATGTAAACTGTGAAGCCCTTGGTTTATCTGAGATTCTTTAATGTAGTGAAAGATTTGGCTTGAAAATGCTTTCAACCAAGATGAGAGATCCTCACATTAACACTCATTTAAGAACCAGATAAATAGATCCTCTACTTCCTCACTCACTCAGTCTCTGGATCTTCACAGAGCCCTCCTCCCTCACCCTCTTTCCTAATGTTTGGCTCACTAACAAATTCATTTGATACTTTCCCCGGGAATTTGCCACCTTTGTTGGGTGACTTGGGGCAAACAGTTTATGAGAATCCTGCCTGCCTCCTGGGTGGTACTGGATAGCACAGCTCCCTCGAGGACCCCGATCTGTCCTTAATTAGTAGTGTTAGCGGAAAGACTGTAAGCCCTCCCGGATGGTATCGGGAGGTTAAATGAGTACTTCTAGCTGCTCACCTTTCAAGGCAAACTGGGGAAAAAGAAATGGATCCCTAATGGCAACTCAAAGGAGAAAACTTACAAGTGTTTGCTAAGAGCATTATGAAGTTTTACTGGAATTTTCTTTTTGGTTATTTCTTTACCACAAAGAAAATGCCTACACATCAGGGAATCACAGCGCAGGCGTTACATGAAGAGATCAAATATTTCATTTAATTTTTATTTGTCTTTCTGGGAAAAAATGGCTCAATTTTTCATGCATGTTTCCTTACAGAAAAGATTTACAGCTGGGGTTGCTGGGAGATTCCCTAGGGATCAGCTGATCTCAGAGAGCACTCCAGGGAACACTAGTAAATACCACTGTGAGTCCCCTCCTTGGTGGTCAACAGCTTGGCCTCCAGCAGTATTCATCTTATAAATTCTAGTATATTCATTCCATTTAGTTAGCATATCCCATTGAGTTTGAAATTAACACCACCTAATCAGTATCTTATTGATAGGGGAGGCAGCCATCCCATTCATTCTGGTAAGAGCCTTAGTGGGGACCCACCAAGGGTCAGATGGTCCAGAAAGTCTTTCCTCCCAGCAAAAGTAACCTCTAAACTACAGAGGATTAAGCACGATGTTTTCAACAATAGCTGGATATCTTGCATTGAGCTATGAATAAAATATATAACAACAATTAACAATAGGTATGGGTACTTGGTACTTTTTTTTTAGCTTCTTTTAAGCAATGTACTATATTTACAAACTTTCAAAAGTCAAACTGTATTACAAACTTTATAACAAAAGTATCTACATCAGAGCCACTGACAATTCTGTGGCCAGCAAATTAATTAATTTTTAACATCTTTATTGGAATATAATTGCTTTACGATGGTGTGTCAGTTTCTGCTTTATAACAAAGTGAATCAGCTAAACATATACATTTATCCCCATATCTCCTCCCTCTTGCATCTCCCTCCCTCCCACCCTCCCTATCCCACCCCTCTAGGTGGTCACAAAGCACCGAGCTGTTCTCCCTGTGCTATGTGCCTGCTTCCCACTAGCTATGTATTTTACGTTTAGTAGTCTATATATGTCAATGCTACTCTCTCACTTCATCCCACCTTACTCTTCCCGCTCCCCGTGTCAAGTCCATTCTCTACACCTGCGTCTTTATTCCTGTCCTGCCCCTAGGTTCTTCAGAACCATTTTTTCTTTTTTTTTTTTTTTAGATTCCGTATATATGTGTTAGCATATGGTATTTAAGTCAGAAAGAGAAACACAGCAAATTAATTTGAAGGAAATGTGGGTACTATTCAGGGAGCAGAAACAGTGTGGCTGCCCCTGAAATGCCAGTGTGGGAGTGAGGGCTTAGAGGGTAGAGGGCACTCTGCTTACAGTGCTTCTTCCAACACACTCAGCCAACGAGGACAGGGTCAGTTCAGTTTTCAGATTCAGAACCAAAGGGAGCTGTGGATATATTTTCTTCTTTCTTGTTTTTACAGTAAGAGAGCACCTTAACAAAAGCCAGAGGACATACAGCCATAGGGAGGACTGCACTGACCTGTTGGGTAGAAGGGTGTGTATGGAAGAGCGGTGGTTTCCGACACAAGCCAGCCTGTGTGCTCCACGCGACAGCACACCTCAAAGCTGCTGAGCTATGGCTGTCAGGCTTCTTGGGTTCACCCCGAAGTGGCAAGCGGTTTTGGAACTAATGAATTATGTAGACTAAACCCAGCTTCTGACTCAATCATACATTGAGGAGTATATCAAAAGATTTCTTTTTCTTTTTGCAGGATTTATTTCTCATTGTATATTACCTCATCAAACAAACACCATTCCATGTGGGAAGGATACTCCAAAATTTTGCGAAATACATTCTCCTTGGAATGGATATTACTGTCAGAAACAAAGCATCCTCTCTTCCTTTGGAAGTCCTTGCCTCCCTTCATTGTAAATTCCACTCTATCACACGTTTCCATATTTTTATAAGCTCACAAAGCACTTGAGGCACAATGATAAATAGATCCCTGTCCAAATACATTCCTTTCTATTCACATCTTCTTCCACCCATTCACCTCCAAGGGTGTCTTTCTACCAGCTGATGAATTTTGTGATTTTTAGCACTATGGTGCTGTACAAAGCTGCTTAAACCAGTGATGGATTTGTCTACCCACCCCCCAACTCACACTGACAGGCTATTGTTCATTCCTGACCACAGTTATCAAGGCAATGAGAAGAAATATGAACACGACAGCAATTCTCAAGACCCACCAATAATGCACAGGTCTGGCTGATTCTGGGTCCAGTAGGAGTTATTTCTATTAGACCACAGAAAGCTACCGGGAAAATTCTTCCTGGGAGGTGTGGATATCCCTGTGCACTGACTCTGTTCTACATAAACTAGAATTAACCAACGACACCTCAAAGGTTACTTCATAGTTATCTCAAATCTCTGAACCCAATGGTTCCCATGCAAACATGTTCATCATACGGACCAAAGATCAGGAGAAGTGAAAAAACAGGATGTCCGGTCTGTTCTTGACTGTTCTAACACGGGTCATAGTTTTAGTTTTCCAAATCATGTAGTTGAGCCCATGGGGTTTCATGCACAGAGTTGCTTCCAGCAGGAGGAATCTTGACTCTGTGACGTGAAGATAACAGCATTCACCATGGAGGATTGCCTTTACTCACCTCTTCAGAGTGTTCAAATTGTTTTCACTTACATTTCCTCATTTGCTTCTAATAACCGTGCTAGAAGAAGGTCAGTATTACATGCATTGCATTTATGAGAATGGGGGAGAGAATATTCAAGTGATCTGCCTTAGGCTACACAGCTTGCGACAGGCACAACATGGGACCCCAACCTGGGAAATTTGAGTCCAGGTTCAGGCATCTTTCAACTGCACCAATAATTCCATTAAGGTTTATCAAAAGCACTGGGTAAGTGCTGGGCATCCTACTGGGTGTTCCCAGTAAGGCAGTTCTTAACTTTTCACAACCCAGAGAGGACTACTGACTCTCTACCTAAGACCTCAGAGAGCAGAGTGTGTTTTATTATAACACTTAGCATCTTCTACTCACCTAGTTATTTTCCTACCTTTCTCCTAGGATGTCATGATTTCCTCAAAATCAGGTACCTGTTTTATTCAACTTTATATCTTCAGCGTTCAGCCCAGTGGCTGGAACCCAGGAGACAAGAGATGTGCAGAATAAATAACAGCTATACTAATAAAATAGACTCGAATATAAATAGTCCTAAAGTAGAGGCATGAATAAAGTCTTATGGAAACAGAGAGCGGAAAGTGACTAAATCTACCTAGAAATTCGGGAAAGCTTCACAAGGAAGGTGACATTTGAGCCAGGATTTCATGAAATAGGAGAGGGAAAGGCATTCTAGGTGTAGGAACTTCATATACATGTCAAAATCTTATTAAATGTGACCCTGCATGGCCTAAGAGTCAGTATAGTGCCTGAAGGGGAGGCACAGATGAGGACAGATATGTAATTTACAGTAAAGAAATCAATTAATTAAGTAAAGTTTAAGTAACTAAAATAATATAAGCAAATTAACAAATTTAAACAAATGAACTTATTTTAATTCACATTGATTTTCATTAATCAGCTAATTAGAGTAAAATTAATTAGAGCAAAAAAAAAATTATAGCTCCAGAGAATATTAAGTAAGACATTTAATAAGGGGGGAAAAAAAATCCACGCGCTGAAGATGGTGAGGCAGAAGCGGGCGGCCTGTGGGCACCGATACCCGCCCCCCCCCCTCCGCTTTCTCCTCGCTGGGGCTCCGCCCCTGTCGCTGCCTGGGAGGCGTGGCCCGACCCCCAGGTTGGCCTCGCAGCATCGCCACACCTGGCACTCATTCCAGGGGCTTCAGCCACCTCGGGGGCAGGCCTGCGTCTGAGCTGCAGCGCCTTCAGGGATCCCCAAGGCCCTCTCAATCAATAATCCCCGGGGTTTTTTATGAGGGTTGGATTATGAGGATTTGGAAAGTGGACGATTAAGTAGTACTTCAAAGAAGAGCTCCAGCCGCACCTGCAGCATTTATGAAGATCTATTAATAGAAAGCACACGATTTAGCAGTAATCTCTAATTCAGAGAAAATCGGTGATTTATGCCCGGGGGCCCAAGAGGCACTGAGGACTTTGGTTCAGGGGCTGCCCGGAGGCAGCGTGTGCTGGCCCTACATCTGGACACGGCTGACACTGGGTCACCGAGGGTTGTGTGGGATACTTTCCGTCCTACCAGTAAGTGGAAAACAGTTGTGCAGACCCGCAGTCGTTTCCCCGCAGGACCTAATATTTTTCTGTCTCTCTTTTTTTTTTTTTCTGTCCTAGAATGTCAACCGTTTTGGTGCAGGATCTAGGTAAACGGCTCAGGCCCTAGCGATAGGAGGTATAAGACAAGTTTGCTGGGAATTCGCAGCCAGACCAGGGTCTGTCTGTAGCCAAGCTCCCTTCCCCTCCCTCTTCCTCTCCGGATCCTCCCTTTTGTCGTCTGGAGAATGGTGGAAGTCAAACCAACAATCATAAGAGTACCTTGCGAGTGGCATGGGAATTCTAGAATTCGTCTGGGTCCGATTTGGTCCTAAAGCTTTATGTTTTTGAATTTCTCACTAAAAGAGTCATAGAACAGAGCCATTAATTAATGTCTTAGTTCATCTCAGAGAGCCAAAGGCCAGCTGCCCTTTGAGGATACATTTGTTGAATATAACAAAAAGAGAAAAACATGTTTAAATCACAGAAGGAAGGATTCAGGTTATATAACACTAAAAAGAAAATTCCGCAAGTGGCAAGGATAGTAAAATAACATTTTGTCAGTTTTTAAGGAAGAAATATCCAACAGAAGGTGAGGGGTAGGGGAATGGATATTTTCTTACTTAACAGAGAATTTGAGACCAGAGGATTGTTTGTATTCACAGTATGATAATCGGCGTGCAAAAGATCTAAAGTTGTACTTCACTGATAATCCATTCAACTATTTATAAATGAACAAGTGTATACGGACAGTTCTATTATTTAAAGTCTTCATATCCCCCCGGCACACATATAAATATATTCTCTACCTGTTACCATTCGTGTTAACTCCTTTAATTAAATCATCATGTATATCTTAATTCAGCCCCCAGGTAACACCTCTGTCTTATGAACAGAAATCTGATACACAATACCAAAACTTCAAAGCATCATAATTTAGGAAGTGATTAACCTTACTGTAAAGAGGTCTACACCACCCCAGAGTTCACCACAGGGCTCCTCGCTGTGGACGGAGGTAAGTTTATAGAGCATGGATACGGAACAGGAGGGAATTCACGGGATGGGTGGAGGGGGTACAAGCAGAACCCCCCTCCCCATGATGAAGAGCAGCCAGCAATGAGAACAGCAATCTCAGGATGGAATATACTTAATGGGAAAAGAGAAAGATTCAATCACATCGTTCCCCTTTGCAGTGAAATTTTTTCTTTGTTATAAGCATTTTATGTTCAGATTGATTAGGAATTAATGAATTACTACATGTAGAGTGCTTAGACACTTAAGGCAACACCTGCTACATCATAAGAGCTGTACAGTTGTTGGTTGTTGCTAATATAATGAGGCAAGCTTGCTCAGATTTTCTCTAATTTTTCCAGGATTCATCCTAGCACTGCAGCCATGCTGATGTTTCAGAGTATTTATTTATTTATTTATTTTTATTGAAGTATAGTTGATTTACAATGTTATATTAATTTCTGCTGTACAGCATATTGGTTCGGTTATACATATATAGGCATTCTTTTTTTGTGTGTACTTTTCCATTATGGTTCATCACAGAATATTCAGTATAGTTCCTTGTTTCAGAGTGTCAGTCATTGCTCATCCTCCACATTGGGTGCAGCTGTGGGTTCTGGAAAGATGGCAACCATGGAGCTCGATTGCCTGGACTCCATCTTCCATGACACTGTCATCCTTTCGGTGTTGAGAGGTTCACAATCCACATAGCATCACTGAAGACAGAAATCCACAGTCATTTCTTTCTTCCTTTCCTCTCCCCATCCTCTACCTCTCACACCCACACCCCTTCCATCACAGGTCTTTTCCTTCCCACCACACACTAAGATAAATCCTCAATCCCAAGTAGATCAAGAGGAAAGCAGTCAATCCTGGGTCCCTAAGACCTACCTTTGGAGTAATTTCTAACCATAATGTCCAAGGGTTTTTGTTACTTTCTCTTACAGTGTTTCTTTTATTCTCCTCAGGGCTATGATTTATGCTTTAGGCTGAATTCTATTTGGGGGACGTTATTCCTCCTCTCACTGAAGGGATTGGAGGGAGAAGAGGAAAAATGTACAATACGTGCATATCTACAGGAAATGAGGCAGGCTCTGTCTCTCTCTTTGGAGAGCTACAGTTTGGCAAACACCTCACCTCAGGATTTCTGACATTAATGAGGTAGCAAGGAGTGGAGAATTGCCTGCTGAGAGACAAACTTCAGGGAGATTTTTCAGAGCATCTTGCTCAGCAGAACTGATAAGATTAAACCAACCGTAACCCAGTAAACAAACCACTTGGGAAAGACCAGAAATATTTTATGATTTGCTCCAAGAAATGTAACTTTGGTGCTCTGTGTGTTGGATAAATTGAGTTATGTGGAAGAGGACTAGGTCAGAAAGCAAACCAAGGGCCTCTTTTCCTGTTTAAAAATCTGCAGTCTGGGATTAGCTTTTATAATCTTGTGGAATAAAACTCACAGGAAAAGAGACTCGTGAAATAGTACTGCTGAGATCACTCTTTCCTTTCTGCACTCTCTCTTCTCTTCCTTTGCCTTCCATGGAGTTCCATACACCTCCCCATAGGCCTAAGGCTAAATTCCCAGCTGGCCCTAATCCAGGCAGATATTTTTATAAGGTAATTCTATACTTTAGGTACTCCTTTCTGTCTAAATGAGTCAGCAAGCCTTTACCAATGTAGTGTTTATTTGCTTGCTGATAAAACGGGTCATGTTCTCTCTTAAAGACAGTGTGTGGATATCGGTGGAGCAGCAGAAGGGCCTGTGTTCAAGTACTGTTTCTGGCTCTACCGAGAATGTGTCAAGGGGAATCCACCAAGCCTTCACTTACCCATCTGTAAAATGGGAATCCTGACAGCCAGGCCTACTGTATAGGATCATTGTAAGGATTAAAAGAGATCATGTTTATATGAAGCGCTTTAAAAATTGGAAAGAGTTCTCCCACGTACCACACCAACTGTTCCCAAAACCAGCTAACTCTTCCAGGGCGAGTCAGTCCTAATGAAAATCTTAAATTACATTTCATTCCTGGCCAGATGACGCACCCCAATCACTTGCCCAGTCTCAGTCTTAATTGGCTGGCTCTGTGGGTTGGTCTTCTCCCTTCCTTTCCTAAAATTGACCTCAGCCATTTACATAGCATTCTTTCCTTGCTTCTGACAAAATTAAAAAGTCATCAGAAACAATTTAGGTCTATATTACCTCTGAATGTCAAATTTGCTGGTCAGTTGACTGCAGAGACAGTGTATCTACACACCAAGGAATAAAAGTTGGAAGTAAATATGGCTAGCTCTGAGAGGTTAATTTTCAGAAGTGCATTTAAATTCTCTTCTTGCGTGGGACAGTAATTGGATGTCTTATGGCCATAAAAATTAGCCATAAAGCCCTGGCCACTTGTCAAGTTACATTCAGGGGAGTATAAAAACTCTGTGGGGCAATAAGCTGATGATAAACAAGAGACACCTGACTATTTACCCTGGAGCATTTACTCCTATACCTCTTTCCTATCAGACCCCCCCCCCCAACCTTGGTAAATTATAAAGTCATCTGATGAACAATTAAAGGTAAATCCAGGAACAGAAGATTCTCTTGGTCGAATGAAAGCAAATGGAAGTAGTTGATAACATTTTCATAGTACCAAGGGCTCTCCAAACTGGATCTCATCATCTTCAGTCCCTTTTAATTTACAAGGAGGGATAGATATACCAGGACTTAACCTTTTTGCCCATCTCTGAAGAATGCTACCTGGTTGGGTACATGACACACCCTGGGAAACATGAGTTTTCAGACTGATACATTTATTTACCTGAGGAATGTATCCACTATAAAACAAACACAACCAAACGAAGAACATGAAGCTCTAGTAATAGAATAGTTGGGATGGACAGACCAATAACGTAAAACAAACACAATAAAATACTCCAAGAGATAAAGGTATTAATAACAAAAATCACAAACAAGAGATCATAACAAGAATCAAGTAGAAATACTAAGTATAAAAAATTTAATAGCTGAAATAAGGAATCCAATAGGTGAAATCAATAACAGAATGGATAACACTTTGGAATTAATTAGCTGTTTGGGTAATCAGAAGGCAATAAGAAAAGAAAAAATACTTTATACAAAATATAAAGGAAAATCTCAAAGATTCAGAGGGTACAAGTAGACATATCAGTGTACAGATGATGAAGTTGCCAAAATAAGAGAAATAAATACAGGGGAAAAATATTTTTAAAATCATGATCAACTTTTCAGAATAACACAAAATGAAATAATTTAATTTTAAAAGGTTCACAGAATGCCTAAATGTATAATACTAAAACCTTAAAATAGCAAAGATAAGGAAATTATTTGAAATGGTTCCGAAAGTAAGAAAATATAACTTACACAGGAAAAAGAATCAAATTAATAGCATCTTATTTGGCAGCAACTTGGATGCAAGAAGTAAAAGAATTTTTCTAAGGAAAATAACTTAGAATCTTAAATTTCATATTCAAGGGTATTGTCACTTAAATATAAGGATGGAATAAAAATATCCTCAAATATATGGGCTTTAGAAGATCTTTCATAGTCTCACTTTGAAAGAAATTACTGAAAACGAAACCAAGTAGGGCCCTGCAGGGCCCTCCTGGGTACAAAAGACTTTCCATGCCTCTGCTTCTTGTTTGCAGAAAAAGATTTCAGCCTCCTAGACCCTCCCTGAGTTCCAAAGGGCAGATTCAAACAGTTTCTTTTTTTTTTTAATTATTTTTATTGGAGTATAGTTGATTTACACTGTTGTGTTAGTTTCTGCTGTACAGCAAAGTGAATCAGCTATACATATACATATATCCGCTCTTTTTTAGATTCTTTTCCCATATAGGTCATTACAGAGTACTGAGTAGAGGTCCCTGTGCTATACAGTAGGTTCTTATTAGTTATCTATTTTATACATGGTAGAGTGTATGTTAATCCCAAACTCCTAATTTATCCCCCCCTTCCCCCTTGGTAACCATAAGTTTGTTTCCTACATCTGTGACTCTATTTCTGTTTTGTAAATAAGTTCATTTGTACCATGTTTTTAGATTCCACATATAAGTGATAACATATGATATTTGTCTTTCTCTGTCTACTTACTTCACTAAACAGTTTTTAATTAGAGAAGTGAGGGAATGCAGAAACAAAGGAAAAGCAGTCAACAAACAATAGTGCAGCAATAAAGCAGAGTCCTAGTTCCTCCTCACAGGATATACATAACAATCTGACACATATCTTTTAGTTCTTCTACAGGAACTAAGGTCCGCACCCAGGTAGAGGATGGCAAGCTCAGGCTGAGGACAAGATCCCTAGAATACTACCCTTGTACCTCACCACCAACCAATCAGACACCACCAACCAATCAGAAGAAAGTCATGCAACCTACAGCCTTCCCCTCTCAATTTGCCTTTAAAAACTCTTTTCCTGAAGACCTTTGAGAAGTTCTGGTCTTTTGAGTATGAGCCACTCATACTCCTTGCTTGGCCCTTGCAATAAACTTTTCTCTGCTTCAGACTCTGATGTTTTGGCCTCATTGTGCATTGGGTACACAAACTTGGGTTTGACAACAAAAAGAGTATGCAAATAAAAATAAAAGGAAAAATAAATCAGAATGATGTTATAAGAGATATAAGAATTAAAGCTGATCAAAGAGTTTATCTAAGTGGGAATATTTTTAAAAAGTAAGAGAGAAAGAGAAAGAGATAGTATATCTATAACAATCAGAATTAAAATTTCAGACAAATCAATATAATGGAGTGGGGATAGGTGAAGAATTTCTTCAAGGTAGTTAAGACACACCAAGATATTTGTATTATTGATAAATTTGCAGCTTTACATACAATTATCATGAAATTTTAAAAGTTGAAATCATATTAACAAGGAATTCAATCCAATTAAACAAAAAGGAAGGATTTAAGAAAGATAAAGATTAATTAAAATCAAATAAAGTGAAAAATGGGAAAAAAATTAAAATAGATTAAAATAAGCAGGTCTTTGGAAGAATTAATAAAAAAGAACTTTATCAAAACTAATAGGAAAAAAGATGCAAAATAAAGAGCAAAAAAATGGAACTATAACCCAAACAGTATTAAAATAATATTTAAAAGTATTATGTATACATGCTGATACATTTCTGGAAAAAATATAGTATGGCAAAATTGAGGGAAGAAAAATGGAAAACGTAGTCTAATAAGCATTAAGGACAATTAAAGACCTCTTCTCTAAAACACCCTCAGTCTCAGACATCTTTACAGATGAGTTCTAACAAACTTTTAATTGGAAGGTTTATTCTTGTTTTATATAGTATTTTCCAGAAATTAGAAAAAAAGAAAAAGCTGTGCAGCTCATTTTATGAAGTTAATGTTGATTCTAACACTGAATAAGGAAAATCAGAGAAAAAGGTCTATTTCACAGGCCCATTTCCATGTGAATATAGCTGTAAAAGATCTTAAATAAAGTATTAACTAACCAAATCCAATAGTGTGTGTATATATATATATATATATATATATATTTTTTTTTTTTTTTTTTTTTTTTTTTTGCGGTATACGGGCCTCTCACTGTTGTGGCCTCTCCCGTCGCGGAGCACAGGCTCTGGACGCGCAGGCTTAGCGGCCATGGCTCACAGGCCTAGCCGCTCCATGACATGTGGGATCTTCCCGGACCGGGGCACGAACCTGTGTCCCCTGCATCGGCAGGCGGACTCTCAACCACTGCACCACCAGGGAAGCCCAAATCCAATAGTATATATTTTTTATACACCTTTATTGGAGTATAATTGCTTTACAATGTTGTGTTTCTGCTGTACAACAAAGCGAGTCACCTATATGTATACATATATCCCCATATCCCCTCCCTCTTGCGTCTCCCTCCCACCCTTCCTATCCCACCTCTCTAGGTAGTCACAAAGCACCAAGCTGATCTCCCTTGTGCTCTGCAGCTGCTTCCCACTAGCTATCTATTTTACATTTGGTGGAGTATATATGTCAATGCTACTCTCTCACTACATCCCAGCCTCCCCTTCCCCCCATGTCCTCAAGTCTGTTCTCTACATTTGCATCTGTATTCCTGCGCTGTCACTAGGTCCATCAGTACCATTTTTCTAGATTCCGTATATATGCATTAGCATACAGTATTTGTTTTTCTCTTTCTGACTTAACTTCACTCTGTATGACAGACTCTAGGTCCATCCACCTCACTACAAATAACTCAATTTCATTCCTTTTTATAGGTGCCACATCTTCTTTATCCATTCATCTGTTGTTGGGCATTTAGGTTGATTCCATGTCCTGGCTATTGTAAATAGTGTTGCAATGAACATTGGGGTACATGTATCTTTTTGAATTATGGTTTTCAGTATATTTTTAATTATATCAAGATTAGTAAAATTTATCTCATATAGGCAAGGATGGTTTAACAAGAAAAAAATCGATAAAATTTACCATATTAATGGACTAAGCAGAAAATTCATAGGGTTACATCAATTGGTTGAGGAAAAGTATTGAATAAACTTCAATATGTATTTATGATTAAAAAAATACACCAAATTTGGAATAGAAAGAAACTTTATTCTTAAAGGTTAGGTAACATAAATATAGCAAAATTGTTATTTTATACAGAAATTTTAGACACATTTGATCAGTAACAAGAATAGAATGCCAAATATCATTGCTACTATTGTCAAACATCTGTAAATGAGTAGATATTTACTGTTATCACCTGCAAATTATATAATGAAATAAAAAAGAAATGAAAGGTATAAGAATTGGAAGGGAAGAAATATAGTAGGCATTATTTACAGGAGGGTCAACTTCATGGGCATGCCACCTCTGCAGTGGCACAGGACTCCTCTCAGAAGGGCCCCAGGCTTGGTTTCGTGCTCTGCCCATGGTCGAATTCTTAATAACTTTATATATGAACTGTTAAATGAAATCTAATAGGACAATGGAACATTCATGGGATCAGAGGGGAAAGTGTGCAGTACACTCTTTCTTCCACTGCATTTGCACACAGTGTTCACAATACTTCATGAGCACAGAACTCTGGTGCACCCATGATGCACAGGAGTTCAGCAACACTCATAACAAGTAAAAGGTAAGCGTGTGATATTGATGACCAAGTAAGTGGAGTCCTGATAGCCGGGGGAAGGCATGCTTTCAGTTCAAACACATAACTTACTTTAAATGCAGAAGGAAGGCAAAGATGTTCTAAGAAACGTGAATGGCTAAAGAAACCTATACCTTTTTTATTCATGTTACTTGCCCGTATTAACCAAACACTTATGCTGAAAATTATGACACAGAAGAAAAGGGAAAGATATGCCAAGCCATAGCTCCCTTTCATTTCAATCCTTTCTTACCCATCAGTGAGCAGAAGGCCAAGAGTGTTGGTAGAATGCTCAGCACATATCAAGCAGTGAAATAAAAATAGTTGAGTTGGTTCTGTGCATATCATTTCCACTGTTCTGGTAACATATGCATGTATGAGCTATGAAAAAATGAATTGTGTAATTCTGAATACAAATTAAATGCTCTTATATTTGCATTTTAAATTGGCATTGCACAGTATGAAGATGAATGGTAAAATTCGTGCTGATGATGAAAAATTTTAACTTCACTTTACTTAGAACAGCATTCAACAGCAGAAGTAAAATACCATGGCAAGCCAAGAGAAAGACCCCTGGAAAAAACCTTACATTTTAGTACTCTTACCAGCAATTTTTTTTCCTGCTTTTTAAATAAAGGGTCCTGAATTTGCATTTTGTGCTGGGCTCTACATGTTAAATAGCTGGACTTATTTGCAGATAATATGATCATTTACATAGAGGAAAAAAATAAAAGAATAGCCAAACCCTTAGAAGTAATAAAAGCATGTGGGATATAGGATCAGTTTTTTAAGACCATTTCTCCAAACTATAAATAATCAATTAGAAAATATAAAATATTTATATTTTATAAAAATATATTATTACAAAAAGTATCCAAGATCTAACTTAACCTAAAGGACACAAAGCTTCTAGAGATAATTTCAACATCCTAATAAAGGATCTAAAGGAAAATCTGATTAGCTAGATAGTCCACGTTCTTGGGTGGATAAACAAATATTATAAAGATACCAATTCTCCCCTAATTAATCTACAAATTTAACACAATCCTCATCACAATTCCCGCTAGAGACTTTTACAGGTACTTAATAAACTTATTCTAAGAGCATATATGAAGAATAAAGGTCCATGAATAGCAAAGGCAAATTAGTCAAAAGTGAGAACTAGCTAGAGTAACAAAAAACAAAACAAACAAACCACAGATCAATGGAACAGACTAGAAAGCTCAGAGAGAGATCCATGTAAAACTTAATGTGATAGGAATGGCACCATAAAACAATAAGGAAAGAACAGGCTGCTTAGTAGATGATTTGGGGAAAATTTGTTCACTGTATGAAAGAAAAAAATATGAAACTTTTATTTTACATTTTATACAAATGTACACTCTAGAGAGATTAAAACCTTAAATGTGAAAAGTAAAATAGCTATATTCATAGAAGATGACATCAGAACACAGCTGGCTTCATGGGTGTGGGACAGGCACAGGGCCCAGTATTCAGAAGGGCCCAGGGCTAGGATGAATGCCCTACTGTTGCCATCTTGAAATTCTTAATAATTTTTGAACAAAAGTTTCCATACTTTCATTTTGCACTGGTCTGGCAATTTATGTAGCCAATCTTGCATAAGAATCTATCTTTGTGACCTAGAGGTGGGGAAGGACTTCTTATAAAAAGCCCAAATTATAAGGCAAAAGTTAATTTTTGCCCAATAAAGAATAACATGGATAAAGTAATCAGACATCGTGACAGATTGGGAGAAGTTATTTGTAAGGTCTAAAACAGAGAGGACACTCATACCTAGAATGTACAAGGTAGATGGTAGCCACCTACCTTAATTAAGTCTTTCTAAACTTTCAACTTAGTTTTCATAGAAACAATAATTCTGTTTTATATTATTGTTTGTGATTGGTTTACATACTATTCAATTAAATTACCTAATTCCAATAACAATTACAACTGACAAACAAGTTTGGGAATTATCATGCAAGCCTTGCATTCAGCTGGTAAGAACAACAGTGAGAGGGCTTTCTGAAGAGTGACTCAGCACCTAGAAGCTCAGCATGCTTTGGGATTCAGAAATTAGTTTTTATGGAGGGACTAGAGTGTCAGTTAATCCCATGAGTCAGTTAAGGGGAAATCACTTAATACTGTTTTAATTACAGATCAAAAAATTATTAGATTTCTAAAAGATTGTGCTGGTTCCCAAAACTTCCGCTTAGAGAATTTGACTTGTTTTTAATTTTCCAAGAGTCTTTTGACTCCCAGGAGATTACATTAGACTCTGGGTCCCATGGTCAGTGTCAATTACATGGCTTCCATAGAGCATAACAGCCCACAAAAACATCTAATGGTGCATTTGAACTGTTTTCCTGCATGAAGATATGCACTTAAAGCCAACTATTAATTTGTTCAGTCAGTATCACTCATGTCCTATGAGCTATGCTCCATAGGAATGTGTCTAGCAAATTACAATTATGCAAAAAATAAAATTGAGCATTGCCTAAAGAACAGTTCTCCTTCCTTAGAAGGAAGTATTTTTAACAATGTCACACACACACACACACACTCACACACACACAGGTAATTACTTTGGTTAAAAAGTATGCAAAAGTCTCTTTTGGAAGTTATGCATGGATAGGAATGCTTTGTGGAAATACTGGCTGACTCAATGCTTTTTATTTTTCCAATCAACAAGTTGTCTCTTGACAAATGTCATTTTGGTGGCCTCTCATGCATTATCCTGTTCTTATTGCCAGTGAGAATGCTTCTGAAGTTTCACTTTGTAGTTTGATGTTTACAGGAGTTTCCTGGTAATTATCCTTTATCAAAGTAATGATGATTTCTTTATATTCTTATTAGGAATTTTTTTCAGGTAGGCATTGGGGTCTCTATTAAGGTTATTATGTATTTTCATGTCTTTTAATCTAGAAACATAAAAACATTGCATTATGCTCAGTTTTTCCTATGTTGAGTCGTTCTTGCACAATGTATTACTCTTTTTTTACAAGCTGCCTGAATTTACTTGCATATATTTATTTATGATATTTACATCTATGACCATGAGTGACATTTATCTATTAGTTTTTGATACTCTCCTTTTCGGTTATAGTGTCAGACTTATGCTAGTCTTGAAAAATCAGTTGGAAAATGTTCCATATTTTTATATGCTCTAAAAGTGTTTAAACAGAGAAATGACATGTTTCTTTAAGCTTAATAGAACATGCCAGGAAAATCACTTCAAATTTTTCTATAAAGATAGATAATTACTTCAAATTCTTTTATGATTATTGTTCTCTGTTGTTCTTTGCAGGTTTTATATGTATTCTGGAGTCAGTTTTTTTGCTTTATATTTTTCTAGAGTCATCCATTTCATCTACATTCCAAATTCAATGATGAAAAAGTGGTAAGTAGGGGAATTCTCTGGTGGTCCAGTGGTTAGAGTTCTGCACTCCCACTACAGGGGGCACAGTTTGATCCCTGGTCAGGGAACTACGATCGTGCATGCTGCATGGTCTGGTCAAAAAAAAAAAGAAAAAAAAAGTGATAAGTATATTCTCTAATTTTGAAATCTTTTTGTATCTGTTTTCTCTTCTTCATTGATTTATAATGCGATTTGTGGGTTTTTTAAACTTTAAATAGCTAAATATTTATCTATTTTATTGACCTTTTAAAGAAAAATGATTTTTGTTTAATTGAAGTTTGTGTTAATTTTATTAATTTCATAGTTTTATATATATTCCATTAATTTCTGCTTGATCTTTATTTGCCCCTTTCATTTATTTTTTATACTTTTTTAACATTTTTAATTGGATGCTTATTTTATTTATATTCTTTCTTGTTTTCTAGAAAAATGCACTTAAATAATACATAGTCAATTGAGTACTGATTTACATTTGAGTTCTGTTTTATTTTAATGTAGTAATTTGATTTTTATATATTTCTAAATGGTCTGTAACTCTACTATGATTTCTTCTTAAACCCTCATTTTTTCAGAAGAGTATTTTATTAATTTCTAAGTGGATATAATACTTGGCTTTTTTCAATATCTAGTTTTATTGCATTATAATTAGAGAATATTCACCTATTGATTTTTATTTATAGAACTTATTAGTGTTTTTCATAGCTAATATAGAACCAGTACTTCCTGTCTATTTGAGAAAAATCTGTTTTCTTGTTTCTTGGTAAGTTATATACATGTATATGTAACCAATATTGTTAATTTGATTTTTAAATTTATACCCTTAGCTATGACCATTTAATCTATCAATTTCTGAGACATTGATAAAGCAACTCACCATCACTGTATTTCTGAATTTCTCCTTTTATTTCCAGCAGATCTTGCTTTATCCATTTTGATGTTGTTTTGGTGGATTGTTCTTGCCTCAGGGCCTTTGCACTTGTGTATACATTGTGTATAGAGAATACATTATGCTGTTTACTCTGCCTAGGAACACTTTCCCACCCATCTCACCCCTAATATTCACATGACTAGCTCACTCCATTCAGGTCACCTCTTCAGAAAGGCATTCCTGATTACCTACTAAAGTAGAAGCCCCCATCATTTTTAGTCTCCTTGATCTCCTTTATTATTATTATAGTTCTAACCACTACCAATTATATTTATACATTCATAAATTTATTTTTGTCTTCTTTCACTAGAATATAAGGTTCTTGAAGGCAGCAAATGTGTTTGTCTAGATCAGTGTTATATTTCCAACACTTTGACAATGGCTGGCACATTGTAGATGTTCAAAAAATAAATGTAGGTGTTAACTAATAAATAAGTGAATGGATGTACACTTTTCTCATAAGAATTCTGTTTAACTCATTTAAAGATTTTTTGTTTGAGTTTTATTTTGTCTACTATTAATAGTTTTAACATCTGCCTGTGTATCATTTATATTCATATTCAAAATTTTAGTAACATTTTGTTTCACCTAGACCAGCAGCATCTATCTCGTTTTTGCATCTTCACTCAGTTTAGGAAACTGTGTTTTAACATGGAAATATAACCCGCTCATGTTTATTGTGATTACTGATATATTTGGACTTATTGCTGTCATTTGAAGTTCTCTATTACTATTTTTCCCACCATTTGTAGTCTTAATTAATAGCTGACATGTATGGGTACTTTACAATGTACAATGTACTAATCCATATTACAAGGATTTTGGGTTTTTATATTATTTAATGTTTAAAATAACCCTATGATTTACGTTGCAAATGAAGAAAGGCTTAGTAATGTTCAATAATTTGTTCAAGGTCCCATAACTGCTAAATTGCCAAACCAGGGCTTGGATATTAGCAATGTATCTCTAGAGACCATGACCTTAACCTCCAGGTTATGCTGCTTCTCTTGTCTGAGTTTTCTTTTTCTTTTTTTCTCTTTCTCTTGTAAATGATTTGAACCTTACACCTTTTATTTGTATACCCCTAATGATAATACTTAAATTTTGATCAATCATATTTCAACATATTTTCAAACAAAATAGATAATTACTCAGCATCTACAACCCATCCCTCCTAAAATATATGAGACTACCAGCATGCTTTCTCCATTGCTCCTATGCTTAAAGTTTTGTTGACATAATCTAGAATTTTTATTTCAGGTTGTCTTATTGTTATTAATTTTATTTTTCATTATGTTTTTTCAGATTGCTGACCAATAACTTCTGCCTTACATTACGGACAATTTTGTCTACTTACTTTCTCTATAACTAATATTCTTCATCCATGTCCACTCTGTTACTTGACCCCTTTCATTTAATTTTTTGGAAACTGATTGCAGGACCACTAATGCTTTAATTTCCTAAATATTTTTTCCTTCTCTGATTTTTTTTCTCTGTCATAACCATCTGTTCTTTGTTTGGATGAAATAGTTTTTTTTAATTTTCCCAAAGTTACTTGGTAGAATTTTTTTCTAGTTTTCTCCTTTCTTATGCAAGATTTCTATTTCCTCCAATACCAGTTATGTTTCTTCATTGTGTCTTGTTTAAATGCTGTACATTGTTCTCAAGTAATTTTTCACTGTGCATTCAGATTTATGACTAAGATGATTAGTATTGATAGCTGCTATGGGTTTTCTCTGCCTGTGGAAGTTTGTTTTACCAACCTGTATAAGGGAAAGAAGACTTTAGCCTTTGTGTAAATGGGTAGGTAGCTAATAAGCAGGCTTCCCTTTAGGTAAATGAATGAGGAGCAGGAAATCCCCAATTACCAAAATGAAAAAGACTTTCCTTGAAGAGTGTGGTGTTTTATGGAGTATTTCACTCCTGAATATGATTGAGTTTCCTTTTGTTATCCTCTGTATCATTTTGGATTTCTAAAGTTAACTCAAGATCTGCACTACTTTTTCCCCGAGTGCTTCCAGTAAGATGTCTCCAGATGATACATGATATTAATCATCATGATGAAATAACTTTTGAGCATTTTCTCTAGAACATATGTTAAGTGCTTTATTTGGATTATCTCCCTTTAGTCTCAAAACCACTCTGTGAAGTTTGTGCTTTTATTGCCCATGTTTCACAGATAATGAGACCAAAGCTAAGAGTGATAATGAAACCCATGAAGATTAATTACCTTGTCCAAGGTTACATACCTAGTAAAGGATGGAGCAAAGATGTCGATCCAGACAGGCTGACTTAAACATAGGTAAATACTTCCTCTCTCTGATATGCTGCCACTTTTCTCTAAAATAGTGTGGAAAATGGAACCCTCTTTAACCTTCGATTGGGTCATGAAGCTTAGAGGAAAATTCCAGAAAATAAAAGTCTGGATGAAACAAAGGAATGGATTATAAGAAGGTGTGCCTTATGCGTTGAGGCATGGAATTCTAATATCTACAAAGGCTAACTTTTCCTAATGGCTTACCCAGGCCACACTTTGGAGATTTAAGGGTCTGTGATAGCTCAGTTTCAGGCTGTTGTTATGATTTATAGCCAGGATTCGGCCCAGTCCATAGCAGTCATGTGCCATTCTGTTTAGACTCGAGTGCTCAAAAGATTGCCTCTTGTCATTTCAACCCCAGTTTAATAGGAAACACAAGCCACCCTTGAGATGACAAACCTATTGACTGGTTGGATGTTCGACTCCTCAGCTCTGCAGAACTTGAGCTTTCTATTTTTAGAGTTTAGCGCAGCTGAAGACATGCTGGGTGAGCTTTGTTTAAGGCTTCCTGCCAGACTTGCCTTGCCACACAAACCAGGCAAAGAGGCAACACAGCAGGCCAATTAGCCAACAGCTGTCTGTCAACTGAATAAATGAGGTGAGTAGACAGCAAAAGGCTGCTTTGCCACAGACAGTAAGCAGAACACAAGGATTAACTCTTCTGGTCTTAGAGCTCTATAGGGTAACCTGCCATTTATTCTATCAGACTCCTTGATTTTTATTAGAGGAACTTGATGAAACTACCTTTGGCAAAGTAAAGAGATCTCACCTTAATTGCTATAGAGAAAAATCTGTTTTCCAGATTATCACAAGATAATGCTACCATGAACCTGCTATTAAGACTGTGGTTGTGAGAAATGATTTTTATCAAGAGATGCCTTAAAATTGTATAATATTATAAAACAGAATGCTTTAAGAGCATAAACTCCACAATCTGTCTGTCTGTGCTGATTATCTCAACTCCATTCTCCCTAGTTCTGTGGTTTTGAACAAATTACCTGACCATTCTAGTTTGTTTCCTAGTTGGTAGATGGGAATAACAATTCCCACTTAATGGACTTGCTTTAAGGATTGAATCAGATAGTCCATGTAAAGTGCTTAGAACAATGCCTGGCATAGAGGAGGAGCTTAGTGGAGGTTGATTGTTGTTATTACATATTCTGAATTTTAACCATGTATAGAATCAAAAAGGTAGTATGTATTGTCATCACAGTTTTTACAAATAATTTAACTAAGGAAGAGGAAGTAACAGGATCAAGTTCATACATCTTGTGTTTAACTGAACCAGGACTCAATCCTCAGCTGTTTGATTCTAAAGTCTTGGAATTTTTTCATAAGCTTTACTGAAATTTATTCCTTGTAGAACAGCTTTACTGACTTGTTCTTTGGAATTATGCCAAATACCCACAAGAAAGAATATAATGAGACAGACTCATTACATCTGTGATTGGAGCTATTAAAGGGATCGTGTTAGGACTATTGTCTACCATATCACGCAGCAGTTTATGCATTCATGGGAGAAATTCCTTGGGAATCAGTTTTCGATAAAATTGTGCTCTTTCTGAGTATGTGGTTTGTTTTATTTTTCTTACAGAGAGCTGTGACTAATCATGATCTTTCTTTGTTTTGGCTGGTAAGAAGCTTAGAGTCAAATTTGTTGCCTTTCTCTAGTACTTCCAAGTACTAATCTTATTCCAGATTTGTAATATGCCTTTTCTTATTTCCCCTTAGCGCTCATTCCCTTGATAATATATTTTATCCCATTGAACAGTGTATATTTTTATACACTTCTATGGTGCCTTTTTGGAATAAACCAAAAATGAATGTATAAAAAATTATAAAAATATATTTCAATATATTTTCATCTCATTTCTTGGGTTTGATCTTTGCTAGTCCTGTTGGGTCAGATGCCATTATTTTCCCAGGGTTAGAAAAGACCTACTGGAACATGTGAACACAGTTACTTGGAGCTTCATAATATCTAGTGTGGTAATAAGAAGCAGAGGTTAGGCTGATTTAAACTACCAAAATTTATGAAAATAAAAAAATTTCATAACGAACCATATGCTAATTTATTTCATACACAAATGATTGAATGCTAGGCATAGAAAAATCAAAGGTAAGGAACCAGAAGAGGAAGCAATTACATCAACTTATGAACAACCCTCTCTGTTCATTCAAGGCTGGTTCAGTTTCCCCTTCACTGTGCTCTCTGCTATCTTCGTATTTATTACACTACAATGTAATATGGATTGTTTCTTGGTTTTTATTACTTTCCTATGGCCCAGGATCGTGCCATAGTGATAGATAGAGATGATAGATATACATAATACAGATTCAATACATGTTCCTTGAATGAATGAATCAGGGGTGCAGAGGAAAGATACTCAACAGAGTGGGGTAGGTGGGAGACTTGGAGGATTTCTGTCTTAATAGATGAATGTACATTGTGTCTATTAAGTAAAAATATGTAAGCCCAGACAATGAAGAAGAGGGAGGGAATTCTAAGCAGAGGAAATGGTGTGTGCAAAGTCACAAAGGTGTAGAAAGCATGATGTGCTGGGGGAATTGCAAATATTTCAATTTGTCTCCAGTCTGGGTTAAGAGGGACTAGAAGAGATGAACTTGGAATGTGAATTTTATCTTGTGCCTTATGGAGAGTCATTGATGTATTTTAGGTAGGGGAAGGGGCAGGTTATAAGATGATCACATATGTGTTTTAGAGAGATTACTTTGACTACAGTGAAGACTGTGGATTGATGGCAGACATTTAGGAGGCTATTACATCAATCCAGGAGAGAAATGATGAAGCTTTTAATTAATTAAGATGTGGGAGTTGTGATGGAGAGGACGGTTATAGGATGGTTATACTTGAGAGGCTTTAAGGTGGCGGAATCAACAGACTTAGTGATCAATTGCATAGGGAGAATGTGGGAGGGGTAAGAGTCTGTAATGCTTCCCACGTTTCTATATTGGTTAACTGGATGGATGTTGGTGTCATTTTCCCAAACAAAACATTAAAAAAAGAAGGTGAGGGGATGGTGATTAAGTGAACTCTGGACACATTACATTTGTGATGCCATGGGTAAAGCCAAATAAAGCAGGCTTTTAGACCCAAAGATCCAAAGCTCCAAAGATTGATTTGCCTAGACACTGCATAACTTGGAAGGTATCAGTGTATAGCTGATTGCTGAAGGCATGAGCAGAATGTGTTTTCCAAGCAGATTAGGAAAGCATAGAGGATAAAATACTGTGAGAGATTGACCTTTGGGAGATGAGCAGAAAAAGAGGATCCAATGAAGAAGGCTAAGAAAAAAGAGCAAAAGGGAAAAATTAGTGAGATCTCAAGAGAAGGGAGGAAAAATTATCAAGAAAGCAGGAGAGTCTGGCACTTCTAGCAATTGGACAGACTAGATACCCTGAACAATCCTCCTTCTGAAAAAAAATGCTGGACAAAATTTTTAAGATATTTTCAAATGAATTGCTGAACTGGTAAGTAAGGAAACCTTAAAAGCAAAAATTATAATGCAGGCATGGATCCAGAGAAGCAAGCTGGCACTGAGGCCCACTTTCTCAGAGAAATAATTATTGAACTCCAGAGACCTTGAGCTTTCATTTTGATAGCCATGTAGGGTACACAAAGTAGGAGACAATAGAGGAAGAGTCTAATAGGAGATGCTCTAGAAATATGAGGATCCTAAGAGAAGATTGAAAATAAATAAATCAGCCCAACAGAGGAGGAACACCAAGAATCTTGCCTAGTTTGAGTTGCTTCTCTTCAGTAAGAAGGGGGAAAATATATCACCCTGAGAAAAAAGTTTCTCCTAAGAATTCAGAATTGCAAACTAGACCTTACAATGTTTGAATATAAAATCATAGTAAGACAAAAAAAAAAAACACAAAATACTAAAACACAAAGTAAACATTACACTGAAATAATAATCAACAGAAATACCAGAGATCTTCTCTCACGTTAACAAAGATTATATATTCTAAAATTATCAAGCAAAGAGCAACAACAAAATATTTAATGTATTAAGGAAATAAAAGAGTGCATTAAAAATACAATAAAAAGGGGGATTCCCTGGTGGCACAGTGGTTGAGAGTCCGCCTGCCGATGCAGGGGACACAGGTTCGTGCCCCGGTCCGGGATAATCCCACATGCCACAGAGCGGCTAGACTCGTGAGCCATGGCTGCTGAGCCTGCACGTCCGGAGCCTGTGCTCTGCAATGGGAGAGGCCACAACAGTGAGAGGCCCATGTACCACCAAAAAAAAAAAATACAATAAAAAGTCCAAAATATTACTAATCAAATTTATGGAAGGAGACAAGAGACTGAAAGAGAGGTAATATCTGAAGATATTATGGCTAAAATTTTAAAGAATTGATTAAAGAAACCAATCTTTATCTCCAGGCAACCTACAAATTTCAAGCAGAATGTGTTTTAAGACACAGTAGTGATATGCAATGTACCAAAGACAAAGACAACATCTTAAAAGTAGACAGGGAGAAAAGAACATTCATAAAGAAAGAGGAAGACTGACATGTGAATTCTTAGTAAAAACAGACAGTAAAATAATATTCTCAGTGTACTGAGAAAACAAAGCTGTCATTCTAGGGTTGTTTATTCTCTTTCAAGAATAAGAACAAAATATGAAATTTTCAGGTAAGCAAAATAATAGTTTGCCATCAACAGGGCTACATTTAGGAAACTTCTAAAATATGTACTTCATAAAGGAGAAAGAATTGGCTCCAGATGAAAGGCATGAGATTTAAAAAAAAAATGTACAAAGAAACTGATAAGTATGTGGGTAAACATAAATCATTTATTCTTTAAAACCAACACTAATATATATTTATAGGTTAAAAAAGATAAAACTGAAATAAAGGACCAAAAGATGTATACCAGTTTGAAGAGACTGATTTGAGTGTTCTTAGATCATTCTATTATCTAAAGAGAGGTAACAATACTGATTACATTTACAGTTCATTAAATACATATGTTAAGTGCCTAGAGAACCTCTAAAGCACTTTAAAATTTTTACTTTATCTCTTTAAATTATTTGTACTTTGACAGGACACTTTACATTATTTCTGGAACAATGTAGATAATACATACATAAACCAATAAATATAAGAGACTTAAAAATAAGAGACTGACCAATAGTGGTAAATGCACACATATGTCAAGTAAATTAAAGTTCTCCTTAAATTTGGAGACTAGAAGATTCTTGGACAACTAGAAACCTTGAAGGAAGGAGGGTCGATGCTGTGGTGAGGGTGGATATTTGACTATGTGAGGAGGCAATTGTAGGTAAGGAAATAGAGAGAGTAAGTGTCAATCATTTTTAAAAAGAATCTTGGCTATAAAATGAAAATGAAATAGAAAAGTGACTGGAGGTTTATTCAGGACCAAGAAGAACTTTAAGTTTAGAGAGATTTGAGTTTATTTATAGGTAAAAAGCAACAACCAATTCATTGGGATTAGTTGAAGATGGAAAAAGAAAAATAATTGAAGGATCCATGTCCCCAGACCATGATGCAGAGTACAGGTAGAAAGGATGGGCCAGAAAGATGACACCCCTCTGTTAATACAAGGAAAATACTAAAACAAATAGACTCAGAAATGAAAGGGGAGATATTATAAATCATACCACAGAAATACAAAGGATCATAAGAGACTTCTGTGAATAATCATATAACAACAAATTTGACAACCTAGAAGAAATGGATTAATTCCGAGAAATATACAATCTTCCAACACTGATAAAGAATGATAAAGAAATAGAGAATATGAACAATTTGCTAGTGAAAAGATTGAATCAGTAATCAAAAACCTCACAACAAACAAAAGTCCAGGACCAGTTGTCTTCCCTGGTGAATTCTACCAAACATTCAAAGAAGAATTAATACTAATCCTTCTCAAGCTCTTCCAAAAAACAGAAGAGGGAATGCTTCCCAACTCATTTTACAAGACCAGCATTACCCTGACACCAGAACAAAACAAGGATGCCATTAGAAAAGAAAATTACAGGACAATATCCCTGATAAATATAGATGCAAAAACCATTAACAAAATATTAGCAAACCATGTTCAACAATACCTTAACAAGTTCATACACCATGATCAACTGGGATTTATTCTAGGGATACAAGGATGGTTCAACACCCACAAATTAATCAATGTGATACACCACATTAATAAAATGAAGAATAAAAAAGTCTATAATCATCTCAACAGATGCAGAAAAAACATTTGACAAAATTCAACATCCATTTTTTGATAAAAACTCTCAACAAAGTGGGTATAGAGGAAACATACCTCAATATAACAAAGGTTGTATATGACAAGCCCATAGATAATACCATACTCAATGGTGAAAAGCTGAAAGTTTTCCTCTAAGATCAGGAGCAAGACAAGAATGCCCACTCTCACCACTTTTATTCAACATAGTATTGGAAGTCCTAGCCAGAGCAATCAGGCAAGACAATGAAATAAAAGGCATCCAAACTGGAAAGGAAGAATAAAACTGTTACTATTTGCAGATGGCATAATATTATATATAGAAAACCCTAAAGACCCCACCAAAAAACTGTTAGAACTAATAAATAAATTCAGTAAAGTTGCAAGACGCAAAATCAATGTAAAATTTTTTTTGTGTTTCTATAAAGTAGTAATTAACTATCCAAAAGAGATTAAGAAGTCTATCCCATTTATAATTGCATCAAAAAATAAAATGCCAAAAAGAAATTTAACCAGGAAAGATCTGTACACTGAAACCTATGATATTAATGAAAGAAATTGAAGAAGACACAAATAAATGGAAAGACATTCCATACTCATGGATTGGAAGAATTAATATTGTTTAAATATACATACTACCCAAAGCAATCTATAGATTCAATGTAATCCCTATTAAAATTCAGTTTTTCACAGAAATAGAGAAAACAAACCTAAAATCTGTGTAGAACCACAAAAGACTCCAGATAGCCAAAACATTCTTGAGAAAGAAGAATAAAGCTGATTTCAAACTATATTACTAAGCTATCATAATCAAAACAGTACAGTATTGGCATAAAAACAGACACATAGATCAATGGAACAAAATAGACAGCCCAGAAACAAACCCACACTTATATGGTCAACTAATATACAACAAAGAAGTCAAGAATATTCAATGTGGAAAGGACAGCATCTTTAATAAATGTTGCTAGAAAAACTGGACAGCCACATGTAAAACAATGAAACTGGTCCACACACAAAAATTAACTCAAAATTAATTAAGGACTTGAATGTAAGACCTGAAACCACAAAACTCCTAGAAGAAAATATAGGTGCCAAACTCCTTGCATAAGTCTCAGTGATGATTTTTTTTAAATCTGACAACAAATGCAATATAACAAAAGCAAAAGTAAACAACTAGGACTCTATCAAACTAAAAAGCTTCTGCACACCAACTATCAACAAAATGTAAAGTCAACATACTGAATGGGAGTAAATATTTGCAAATCATATAGCTGATAAGGGATTGATATCCATGATATATAAATAACTCATATAACTCAATAGCAAGAAAACAATCCAATTAAAAAATAAGCAAAGGACCTGAATAGACATGTTTACAAAGAAGACATAAAGATGGCCAACAGGCATATGAAAAGATGCTCATCACAATCATCAAGAAATGCAAATCAAATCATAATCAGATATCACCTTATACTCCTTAGAATGGCTATTATCAAAAAGACAACTAATAACAAGTTTCGGTGAGGATGTGGAGAAAAGGGGACCCTTGTGCACTATTGATGGGAATGTAAATTGATATAGCAACTATGGAAAACATTATCGAGTTTCCTCCAAAAATTAAAAATAGAGCTAGCAATCATAGATCACGTGATCTAGCAATTCCACTTCTGGGTATTTAACTAAAGAAAACAAAAATGTTAACTTGAGAATATATATGCTCCCCGCCCCCATTTTCTGAAGAAATATATGTATATATATATTGCTAGCTTGGGGTCAGAAGTACAAGGAAGTTGAGTAGGAGTAGAGGGACTTTAATAGTGAAGCTAATGAAATTTCAGGTCCAGGGCCTCTGATATGCATGCCTGCGAGGACCACAGAGCATTCACATGGTCATAGGTTTTCTTAAATTTTACAAAAGTAAAATATTTAATTGGTTAAGGCAAATCTCTTTTTCTACTCTATCTTGGTCTGTAACACTTCCCCTCTTGTCAGGTCACAGGCATATTTGTGATCCAGCTTAGAGGAAGTCGAGTAAGGTGTTAGGTTTAGTAGAAAACACTTATGTGATTCACAGACACTGCAACATATAGTTAAGTTACAGTTATATAGTTAATTCCAGGGTAGGATTGGCTTTCAGAAAATCCCTACTGCACCTCACCACCTGAACTGTGATACAGATTCAGGCCCAAGAGTCCTCCTGGGGTGTGCATGTATCCTAGAATTCCTGGCACCTAAAGGATATGGGAAGTGATTAATGATTGTTGACAATTGGGAGAGCATTAAAGATTAGTCATTGCACAAGGAAACCTGAAACACCAAGAAATCTTAAAGCTCATAAATGAAAGAAGCTTGATAGAAATTTCCCCCAATTTGACAAAAATCCTAAAATTTACATGACATTACCATAAGTTACACACAGTGTGAATGTGATTCTACCTGCCAGCAGCTCACTACTTTGTTTTCTCTTCTGATATACTTGTGCCTGCATAATTATGTATTGAACTTGTTTTATTTTAAATGTTTCTCTTTTATTATAGTTAGGACATTATACTGATTTTTAAAAAATTATGTGTTATCTAAAAAAAAAGGGTACAAATGAACTTATCTACAAAACAGAAATAGAGTTACAGATGTAGAAAACAAACTTATATAGGTTACCAAGGGGTGGGGGGGAGGGATAAATTGGGAGATTGGGGCTGACATATACACACTACTATATATAAAATAGATAACTAATAAGGACCTACTGTATAGCACAGGGAACTCTACTCAGTACTCTGTAATGACCTATATGGGAAAAGAATCTAAACAAGAGTGGATATATATACATGTATAACTGATTCACTTGGCTGACGTGAACACATTGTAAATCAACTATATTCCAATAAAAACTTTTTAAAATTATGTGTTCAGATAGGTTATATTATTTATGTTGATTTCAGGATAATGAACAGGATCTGGTGGAATATTTGCCATAGAACGAAGCATTGATTCTCATCAGGTTGAGAGCCACTGGTCCAGGCCAACCAAGAACCTGGGGCTTAGATTCAATTCTCGGGATTCTGCTCTGTGTCTTTTCACCTTCACATGTGCCTCCTTCAACTTATGACCTTCAACCATCCTCACCATCTTGGGGAGGGCAAGGTTATGTACAGAGGTCTGCCTCAGGGCATTCTAGCCCTTTCTTCCAGACATAAATTTACCTCAAACCACTTTTCTCTCACTCTTTCTCTTCCTCAAAGACATCAGTTTGTTTCTGCCCCAGGACTTTTGCCCATTCTCCTCCCCAGATTTTTGCATGTCTAGTATCTTCTTGTTTTCGGTTCCCACATTTAATATCACTCTCAGAAAGGCCTTCTGAGTGCCCTATTTAAAGCTGCCTCCACATATTCTCCATTACATGATCCTGTTCTGGCTCCTTCATCACACTTACCACTCTTTAAAATTAATTTGTTCATTCACTTACCATGTTAGTGACTTATCCCTCCCACTGAAATGCAACCTCTATGACAGCAGGGAGCCAGTTTGTCATTTTCAGCTCTGTATTGCTAGCAACTATACAATATCTGGCTCATAATAAATGTTCAACAACAAATATGTCTTGAGTGAATTAATGAACCCATGTGTGTTAGTCTGCTTGAGCCCCTAACAAAATACCACAGACTGGGTGGTTTAAACAGTAGAAGGAAGTTCAAGATCAAGGTGCTGGCAGGGTTGGTTTCACATGAGGCCTCTCTCCTTGGCTTGCGGATGGCCACCCTCTGGATGACTCTTCATGTGGTCATCCCTCTGTACACATGCATCCCTAGTGTCCCTCAGTCTGTGTCCCAATTCCCTCTTCTCATAAGGACACCAATCATATTGCATTAGGGCCAATGGCGCACCTTAATGGCCTCATTGTAACTTAACCTCTTCCAACCTTACCTCCAAACACAGTTTCATTCTCATGTGCTGGGGGTTGTGACCTCCACATATGAATTTGGGGGGCACACAATTCAGTCCATAACACCAAGAGTGGCCCCCTCCCTCTCCTTATTGAACTTCCAGTGTGTGAGGCACAAATCACTCCAACCTCAGGAAGCCTTTAGCAAACAGTCTGGGCCAGCTAGTCATCAAATATTTCCACATTCCTAGGACGAGAGCAATGTAGCCTTTAGGTAGTTTTTAATTCACCTGAAGCACGGCTAGAAGGGGTTTTGTAGAGACGGTTCTAAAGCATAATAAGGAGCACCACCCCTCCATTCAACGGTTGTCTCCTGGGCTGGAATCTATAGATCTTTGCCCCCGGGTGTCTTTCTGTGTGCTTGACCATCTAGTGATAAGTTGTGAGGGGCCACACACTGGAGAGAGCTGCCCGTGGCAGGGAGGTCCGGCTGGCAGTGTGCAGTCAGCCTGCACCGTCTGCAGCTGTCTGGAGATCAGATTTCCAAATCACCTGCTCTGGCCCAGGCTGCAGGAACTGAGCTGTCAGATAATGCCTGGTAATTACCCCAGACTCATCTACACCTTCCCTGTCTATGTCCTAATTGAGGTTTAATGGCTTTGGTCACAGGAGGGGGCTTTTCCTGCCTTTCTAGACTTAGATTCTTTCATCTGAGCATCAAGCCAATTAGTTTAGAATCTGGGGTAACTGACAGAAGTCAGACCTGACTGTGTGGAATTCCCAGGCCAGACAAGTCTCTGTGGTTGCTGTTGGTAGTGTGCATGTGTATTTTTAATGTAACTGGGATGCAATTTAGCAGATAAGGACAGAGGTGGAGATGGGAGAAGTCGGAGCATATGAGGCATTTATGATTTATGCTGCACATGACCTTTATTTACACCTTCTGTTTCTGTCTTAAAATGCTTCTTCTACTTTGTAAGCAATAGAGTTCATTATATAAAATTGAGTATGACTCATTTGAGTGTCCGATTTTATCATTTTAGCATACTTTATAACCCATTTAGAGATAAAATTCAGACACCTAATTATCACGCTGAGTGGGGTTTCCTCTTGAAATTATTTATCTTCATTATTCCAACCCCTTGCCTTTCCCTTTTGCCACTCTGTCCTCTGCTGCCCAGTCACAAATCCCAGCAAAGGCAGTCCAGCTAAGCATGTTCCTTGAAACTAGATGAACTGAACCCAAGACTAGGAGGCACCAAACTCTAACTAAAAGGCCTGGAGACAGAGACCGTGATCTCCTAAGTTTTCTTACCTGCAAATCAGGAACACCTGTGGAAATACTTGGCCTCCTAGAACTTTTGGAGTGTGATGAATGGAGTCATTGGCAAGAACACATTAGAGGTTCACACCAGTCTACTGGACCCCCTTTTTTTGGAGTTGGGTTGGATCCACCCCAGGGACAAGCAACAGCTTGGGAGATGGATTATTTCTGGGTAAAGTGATGCCCTGCAGCCAGCTCCAGATGAGATTTTAGTTCTGCTGTAGGCTCTGGAACCCACAATGCGGGTTTAAGCAGCCCCTAAAATAGTCTCACCAAGAATGAGATGATTATCACCAATGGAACTTGGCTGGAGCAACTGGTTAGCTCAGGTTTTCCTTAAAGTATGAAACAGAAGATTATAACCCTCAGAAATACTGTTTTGAGAATGGGGAGATATGCATGCTTATTGAATTATTGGGTGATGTTCCAGTACTCAGTGGAAAAAGGAAGAGGTGGGTGGGCTTTGGAAAGCTTGTGAATGAGTGTGTCCTCTGCTGATTCATATATTTCAAATTTGAGCCCAAAGTGGCTGTCTCATGGGTCATATTAGAGGAGGAAAGTAACAAACACACATGGGTTTCTTTTTTATTATTCAGACACAGATGAGTGAAAAAACCATAAGGATCATATATTTAATACTTGAAAAGACCATTCCAATCAATCAACCTGTAAGTATTTCCTAATCTATTCGAATATACTTGGGGTGTTACAGAGCAAATGAAGAAGGATAACACACAATGCCTGCCATCAATGTGAGGCAGAGGAGAAAAGAGCAGTGTGATAGAAAAAAATAGCACAAATTACAGAACCAGCCTAGGGTCAATTAAGTGTTGAATTATATAATTTTCAGCAAAAGTACTCTAGTGAGTTCAGGAGGAAGAGAGAGAGGACAACAATTACTAATAGTTATTGACTGATTCCTACATGTCAAGCAGTTTGTAAATACCTGGCAGGCATTAACTTACATTATTAACCCTCACAACTCTCTATAAAGTGGAGGCTATCATCATATCCATTTTACAAATGAGGTACTGGTACATAAAGAAGTTAAATAACTTCTACAAGGTACACACTTAATGAATGACTTATTCCTTTTCTTTCTTGAAATAATTCAGTCATACAAAAAGATATAAAGAACTATGTTTAAAAAAATACATGTATATCCATCGTCCAGCTTGAGACCTGTTACTGATAGATGAAGTCCGCTGGACACCCCCTCCCTAATCACACCTCTTTTTCCTCTTCCTAGAATTAACCACACTCCCAAATGTAGAGTTCAGATTCTTAACTACTACCTTAAACTATATCCCAAGGAAATCAACAAGGATGCTAGCCCTCAGAAAGATGCCATGGAAGTGGTTCAATTGAATAATGACTGGGGTTTGGATCAGCAAAGAGAAGGGACTTTGGGGCCAGAAGAAAGCATGACGAAGGACCAGAAGGTTGGATTAGGGGAAGGAGATGTCATACAGGCTTGACTAGAGGAGAGGGGACACATTGGCAAGTGCTCAGAATTACAGCTTTTGTAGAAGACATAAAGTCAGATCATGAATGGAATCAATCAAAGCATATGTATTACACAGGAAAAAATGATAGAGCAAAATGAGGGAGTCATGAGTAACTTATGCTTCCCCACAATTCATCATCCAATCACATCCCTCTTGTTTAGCACTATACAGAAGGTCTTGCTCAGGGTCTGACACACAGAAGATGTTCAACAAATGTTTGTTCCATCAAAAATTACTTAATGAATTTCTAGAAAGCCTGTGTGTTCCTCTGGTTCATGAAAGTTGTCAGATGTGAAAGAGAGAGAGAGGGAGGGAGAAAGAGGAGAGGAGAAGAGGGGAGGGGAGAGGAGGGGATGGTAGAGGAGGAGAGGAGACTTGCATTATTGGATGTGAGGATATTTATTGGGCAGTTGAAGAAGTTTGCTAAGAGGCAGATGGAGAAAATCTGGACCATTTCCCGGGAAACATCAGCACATCTCAAATGTGAATCTGAAGGAGGGGAGTCTTTGTTCCATTGATGGAAGTGACTTGACAGCCTTGGGTGACCCCTGAGTTCAGCTCAAAGAATAAGGCTTCTTTGTTTCCTAGAAAGACCTAAAGAGGGGATGCAGCCATTCCCAAGGGGATCCAAATCCAAAAAGTTCCAGTCCTGTGGTCTCTTGTACTTTCCTTAATATTCTATTCTGTTATCAAATTTTCTAGCAAGAGCTTTAGCCAGCATCTTACCTTCATGACTTTCCACCATTAATGGACTAAAATGCAAATTTCCTAGCATGGCATAGAGCATGGAAGAATCTTTGTACTTTGGCCTGTGTTGACCTTCTCAGCCTCACTGTCCTCATTAAATTTATGCCATGCCAGGGGGCCTTGCTCTTCCCCGATCAGGCTAGATACTTCCTACCTCCAGATATTTGCCTATACGGCTCTCTCTAGCCAATATGTCCCGCACTTCCTTGACTGTCTACAGCAGTCCTATGTCTTTCCCATGGTATAAATTAGATGGCACAGATTCTATGATGTTTTTCCAACATTCCTCAAGGTTAAATTAATTTCTCCCTCCTCTGGGTACATATTTCTATTATAGCATATATCCCGTTGCATGGTAATTACTGGCACATGTGTCTTCACAGCTAGACTGTAAACTCCTCAAGAGTAGAGATTAATATCTGAAACACCAGTATCCCTTAGCATATAAAACATTACACTTATTTCTAATTAAATATATTGGCAGAAAATAAATAAATAAATAAATAAATATATTGGCAGGTAATACAGGGTATACATACTCAATTCTGGGCAGTGTTGAAGGGTTTAGACATATTTCCAGAATCACTTCTTTTTCACTTGAACAACCTTCAGTCTACTCCAAGAACACCTCCTTTTCTTTTTTTGTTTTTTTGGAGGGTTTTTTTGTTGTTTTTTTTTTTTTTTTGCGGTACACGGGCCTCTCACTGTTGTGGCCTCTCCCATTGCGGAGCAACAGGCTCTGGACGCGCAGGCTCAGCGGCCATGGCTCATGGGTCTAGCCGCTCCGCGGCATGTGGGATCTTCCCGGACCGGGGCACGAACCCGTGTCCCCTGCATCGGCAGGCGGACTCTCAACCACTGCACCACCAGGGAAGCCCTGTCATTTTCTGTTGTTGTTTAGTATTGTTTTTAGCGCTTGTTATCATTAGCAGATTTGTCTTTCTGTTTTGTTGCTCTCTTTCTTTGTTTTTCTCTCTTTTTTTATGACTTTTAAATTTTTTTATTTTTTATTTTAATAACTTTATTTATTTTTCTTTCTTTCTTTCTTTCTTTTCCTCCCTTTTCTTCTGAGCTGTGTGGCTGACAGGGTCTTGGTGCTCCGGCCGAGTGTCAGGCTTGTGCCTCTGAGGTGGGGAAGCTGATTCAGGACGTTGGTCCACCAGAGACCTCCTGGCTCCACATAATATCAAATGGTGAAAGGTCTCCAAGAGATATCCATCTAAATGCTAAGACCCAGCACCACTAAATGACCAGCAAGGTCCAGGGCTGGACACCCTATGCCAAACAACAAGCAAGACAGAACACAGCCTCACCCATTTGCAGAGAGGCTGCATAAAATCATAGTAAGGTCAGAGACACCCCAAAACACACCACCGGATGCAACCCTGTCCACCAGAAAGACAAGATCCAGCCTCATCCACCAGAGCACAGGCACCAGTCCCCTCCAGCAGGAAGCCTACACAACCTACTGAACCAACCTTACCCACTGCAGCGAGACATCAAAAACAAAAGGAACAACAAACCTGCCACCTGCAAAAAGGAGACCCCAAACACAGAAAGTTAGACAAAATGAGAAGACAGAGAAATACACAACAAATGAAGGAGCAAGGTAAAAACCCATCACACAAAACAAATGAAGAGGAAATTTTTTTCTTCCTGAAAAAGAATTCAGAGAAATGATAGTAAAGATCCCAAATCTTGGAAATAGAATGGAGAAAATAGAAGAAATGTTTAACAAGGATGTAGAAGAACTAAAGAGCAAACAAACAATGATGAACAAGACAATAAATGAAATTGAAAATTCTCTAGAAGGAATCAATAGCAGAAAAACTGAGGCAGAAGAACGGATAAGAGACCTGGAAGATAAAATAGTAGAAATAACTACCACAGAGCAGGATAAAGAAAAATGAATGAAAAGATTTTAGGACAGTCACAGAGACCTCTGGGACAACACTAAATGCACCAACATTTGAATTATAGGTGTCCCAGAAGAAGAATCGAAAAAGAAAGGAACTGAGAAAATATTTGAAGAGTAATATTTGAAAACTTCCCTAATATGGGAAAGGAAGGAGTCAATCAAGTCCAGGAAACACAGAGTCCCATACAGGGTAAATCCAAGGAGAAATATGCCAAGACACATATTAATCAAATTATCAAAAATTAAATACAAAGAAAAAATATTAAAAGTAGCAAGGGAAAAACAACAAAAAACATACACGGGAGTCCCCATAAGATTAATAGCTGATCTTTCAGCAGAAACTCTGCAAGTCAGAAGAGAGTGGCAGGACATATTTAAAGTGATGAAAGGGAAAAACTTACAACCAAGATTATTCTACCCAGCAAAGATCTCATTCAGATTCGACAGAGAAATCAAAACCTTCACAGACAAGCTAAGAGAAGTCAGCACCACCAAACCAGCTTTACAACAAATGCTAAAGGAACTTCTCTAGGCAGGAAACAGAAGACGAGGAAAAGACCAACAATAACAAACCCAAAACAATTAAGAAAATGGTAATAGGAGCATACATATTGATAACTACCTTAAAGATAAATGGATTAAATGCTCCAACAAAAGACATAGATTGGCTGAATGGATACAAAAACAAGACCCATGTGTATGCTGTCTACAGGAGACCCACTTCAGACCTAGGGACACACACAGACTGAAAGTGAGGGGATGGAAAAGATATTCCATACAAATGGAAATCAAAAGAAAACTGGAGTAGCAATTCTCATATCAGACAAAATAGGCTTTAAAATAAAGACTATTACAAGAGACAGAGAAAGACACTACATAATGATTAAGGGATCAATCCAAGAAGAAGACATAAAAATTGCAAATATTTACGCACCTAACATAAGAGCACCTCTGTACATAAGGCAAATGCTAACAGCCATAAAAGGGGAAATTGACAGTAACACAATCATAGTAGGGGACTTTAACACTCTACTTTCACCAATGGACAGATCATCCAAAATGATAATAAATAAGGAAACACGACCTTTAAATGACACATTAAACAAGATGGATTTAATTGATATTTATAGGACATCCCATCCAAAAACAACAGAATACAGTTTCTTCTCAAGTGCTCATAGAATATTCTTCAGGATAGATCATATCTTGGATCACAAATCAAGCCTTGGTACATGTAAGAAAATTGAAATTGTATCAAGTATCTTTTCCAAGGACAACGCTGTGAGACTAGATATCAATTATAGGGAAAAATCTGTAAAAAATACAAACACATGGAGGCTAAACAATACACTACTAAATAACGAAGAGATCACTGAAGAAATCAAAGAGGAAATCAAAAACTACCTAGAAATAAATGACAATGAAAACATGACAACCCAAAACCTATGGGATGCAGCAAAAGCAGTTCTAAGTGGAAGTTTATAGCAATACAATCCTACCTCAAGAAACAAGAAACATCTCAAATAAACAATCTAAACTTACACTTCAAAGAACTAGAGAAACAAGAACAAAAAAACCCCAAAGTTAGCAAAGGAAAGAACTCATAAAGGTCAGATCAGAAATAAATGAAAAATAGATGAAGGAAATAATAGCAAAGATCAATAAAACTAAAAGCTGTTTTTTGAGAAGATAAACAAAATTGATATACCATTAGCCAGACACATGAAGAAAAAAAGGGAGAAGACTCAAATCAATAGAATTAGAAATGAAAAAGAAGTCACAACTGATACTGAAGAAATACAAAGGATCATGAGAGACTATTGCAAGCAACTATATGCCAGTAAAATGGAAAACCTGGAAGAAATTGACAAATTCAACCTTTTGAGACTGAACCAGGAAGAAACAGAAAATATAAACAGACAAATCAGAAGCACTGAAATTAAGACTGTGATTAAAAATCCAGCAACAAACAAAAGCCCAGGACCAGATGGCTTCACAGATGAATTGTATCAAACATTCAGAGAAGAGCTAACACCAATCCTTCTCGAAATCTTCCAAAATATAACAGAGGGAGGAACACTCCTGAACTCATTCTCTGAGGTCACCATCACCCTGATACCAAAACCAGACAAAGATGCCACAAAGAAAGAAAACTACAGGCCAATATCACTGATGAACATAGATGCAAAAATCCTCAACAAAGTACAAGCAAACAGAATCCAACAGCACATTAAAACAATCATACACCATGATCAAATGGGGTTTATCCCAGGAATGCAAGGATTCTTCAATATATGTAAATCAATCAATGTGATAAACCATATTAACAAATCTAAGGAGAAAAACCATATGATCATCTTAATAGATGCAGAAAAAGCTTTTGACAAAATTCAACACCCATTTATGATAAAAACTCTCCAGGAAGCAGGCAGAGAGGGAACTTACTTCAACATAATAAAGGCCATATATGACAAACCCACAGCCAATATTGTCCTCAATGGTGAAAAACTGAAACCATTTCCACTAAGATCAGGAACAAGACAAGGTTGCACACTCTCACCACTATTATTCAACATAGTTTTGGAAGTTTTAGCCACAGCAATCAGAGAAGAAAAAGAAATTAAAGCATCCAAATCAGAAAAGAAGAAATAAAGCTGTCACTGTTTGCAGATAACATGATACTATACATAGAGAATCCTAAATATGCTACCAGAAAACTACTAGAGCTAATCAATGAATTTGGTAAAGTAGCAGGATACAAAATTAATGCACAGAAATCTGTTGCGTTCCTATACACTAATGATGAAAAATCTAAAAGAGAAATTAAGGAAACACTCTCATTTACCATTGCAACAAAAAGAATAAAATACCTAGGAATAAACCTGCCTAAGGAGACAAAAGACCTGTATGCAGAAAACTATGACACAAGATGATACAAACAGATGGAGAGATGTACCATGTTCTTGGATTGGAAGAATCAACATTGTGAAAATGACTATACTACTCAAAGCAATCTACAGATTCATTGCAATCCCTATCAAACTACCAATGGCATTTTTCACTGTACTAGAACAAAAAATTGCACAATTAGTATGGAAACACAAAAGACCCCGAATAGCCAAAGCAATCTTGAGAAAGAAAAATGGAGATGGAGGAATAAGGCTCCCTGACTTCAGACTCTACTACAAAGCTACAGTAATCAAGGCAGTATGGTACTGGCACAAAAACAGAAATATTGATCAACAGAACAGGATAAAAAGCCTAGAGATAAACCCAAGCACCTATGGTCACCTTATTTTTGATAAAGGAGGCAAGAATATACAATGGAGAAAAGACAGCCTCTTCAATAAGTGGTGCTGGGAAAACTGGACAGCTACATGTAAAAGAATGAAATTAGAACACTCCCTAACACCACACATAAAAATAAACTGAAAATGGTCTGAAGACCTAAATGTAAGGCCAGACACTATAAAACTCTTAGAGGAAAACATAGGCAGAACATTCTATGACATAAATCACAGCAAGATCCTTTTTGACCCACCTCAAAATGCAAGATCACAGCAAGATACTTTTTGACCCACCTAGAGAAATGGAAATAATAAATAAATAAATAAACAAATGGGACCTAATGAAACTTAAAAGCTTTTGCTTTTAAGCACAGCAAAGGAAAACGTAAACAAGGCGAAAAGACAACCCTCAGAATGGGAGAAAAAAATTCGCAAATGAAGCAACTGACAAAGGGTTAATCTCCAAAATATACAAGCAGCTAATGCAGCTGAATATCAAAAAAAAAAAAAATCCAAAAAATGAGCAGAAGATCTAAATAGACATTTCTCCAAAGAAGATATGCAGATTGCCAACAAACACATGAAAGAATGCTCAACATCACTAATTATCAGAGAAATGCAAATCAAAGCTACAATGAGATATTACCTCACACCAGTCAGAATGGCCATCACCAAAAAATCTACAAACAATAAACGCTGGAGAGTGTGTGGAGAAATGGAAACCCTCTTGCACTGTTGGTGGGAATGTAAATTAATACAGCCACTATGAAGAACAGTATTGAGCTTCCTTAAAAATCTAAAAATAGAACTACCATAAGACCCAGCAATCCCACTACTGGGCATATACCCTGAGGAAACCATAATTCAAAAAAAGAGTCATGTACCGCAACATTCATTGCAGCTCTATTTACAACAGCAAGGACATAGAAGCAACCTAAGTGTCCATCGACAGATGAATGGATAAAGAAGATGTGACACATATTTACAGTGGCATATTACTCAGCCATAAAAAGAAATGAAATTGAGTTATTTGTATTGAGGTGGATGGACCTAGAGTCTGTCATACAGAGTGAAGTAAGTCAGAAAGAGAAAAACAAATACTGTATGTTAACACATATATATGGAATCTAAAAAAAAAAAAATGGTTCTGAAGAGCTTAGGGACAGGAGAAGAATAAAGATGCAGAGGTAGAGAATGGACTTGAGGACACAGGGAAGGCAATTGGTAAGCTGGGACAAAGTGAGAGTGTCATGGACATATATACACTACCAAATGTAAAATAGATAGCTAGTGGGAAGCAGCAGCATAGCACAGGGAGGTCAGCTCAATGCTTTGTGACCACCTAGAGGGATGGGTTAGGGAGGTTGGGAGGGAGACACAAGATGGAGGAGATTCAGGGATATATGTATATGTATAGCTGACTCACTTGGTTATAAAGCAGAGACTAACACACCATTGTAAAGCATTTATACTCCAATATAGATGTTAAAAAAAATCTGCATATGATGCCGAGCAACTTTTGTTTGTTTCCCCCCAATGAATAGACTTATATATCCATTCCTGGGGGCTCTAGCTGTAGCCATAAATTCTTTAATGTTTTTAGGACAAGGTTTTTCAATTACAAGCACCTAAGACCTTTACAGAGGCAATTGAGATAGAGAACTCTATAATGGGAAGTACAAGGTCGTAGAATACAAATTGTCTCTGGTTTACCAAAGACCTCAGTGAACATAGTAGGAGCCATGGAACTCCTTTCTTATTCTCTCCACCTTTGAGAATGCTGTGCACTCCTCCAATCATCCCTCACCCCGCTCTTCACTATCTTGGAAGTAACTCAAATTTTGGAGGCCTAAGAAACTCAGTGCTGGGACAGAGGGTTGCTTAGGTAGATCGGTGGCTGTAAATTATAAAATTTCAGCTTTGCTTTCAGTAGACTTTCACGGATGATTTTGGGAACCTAACCTGGACCTGCAGCACTGTCATTATTGGAAGATGCCTTTTCAGTTGCAAACAATAGGCTTATAACTTAACCCTTCAAACATAACCCATTTCCAAGGTTGCCTGCACCCAACAATGTTGAGGAACCACATATGAAAATAAATTCACATGCCTCTTGCACCCTATACTAAAGGAAACTTTTCATAATACGACATGTGGTAGCTGACTCCTACAGTGCATTTGTATGACAGACAGTTGTTCTTTTTGGCAACAGCTAATACTTCTGCCCAGGAACAGATTTTTACATTGCTAATGAGACATGTGATGCATTACTGAGGTTCCCATCATTTCAGTAGGTCAATGTCCTGTTATATGGCTAATGCAGGGTAACCAGTTCAAGATAAATGACTCTATTTGCTGTTGTGGAAGATATGCATCTTCAGAGGAAGACGAATGGTCAATTGAAAAAGAATGAAGACATCTAGGTTCCCCTTTGGGAGCTTTATTAACGTCACAAATAAACATGTCTTTCAATTTTCAATTAGCAATAATTTTGAGATAGAGTCATCCATGTGAGGCCCAAAATAATAGGTTCAGAATTGTCACTCTGAATATTGCACTCTCTGTCAAAGACCCTCCTAGGTATCAAGGGAAGGACTGTCCAGAGATTTTGAAATTACTCACCCTGTGGGAGAGGAAGACAATATGTGAGTAAAGCTTCTTTAATCATAATTTCCAAGAGGAGAGACTGAGGTTGTCTGGCTCAAGTTGGGAGGTGTATTGCCTCTTTGACAAGTGATTATAAATGATGAACCAGGAGGAGGAAGACAGGAGAAGGAAGGAAAAAGGAAGGATAAGGAGGAAGAAGAGAAAAAGGTAGAGGGAGAGGAAGAAAGAGGAATAAAAGAAAGATGGACCCCAAATAAGAATGTTCAACCATAAACTTGTGCGTACTTTTCATCTGGAGGAATAATATTCCTCACTTTTCAGGCTCTATCTTATTTTAAAATTTTCCAGGAGTTCATGATTTTCTTTATAATCCTTAGAAAGAGAATCTTGCCCTTGTGACTTAATGTGTTTAGTTCTGGTGAGTCATCATTTGTTGTATTATAGAATAGAGTCCCTTATTTTTAAGGAGGGAGAGTGTTTTGAGTGAGGTCTCAAAGCTAGCTGCTGCAGATAATACTTTTTCTTCAATTAGATTGTAAGTGTCTAGAGGAAAGAACAGGTCTTCCACTCATTTTTGAACCCGTCCCATGTGAGCACTGTGGCTCATCTATCACATAGAGCTAACCAAGTCCCACTGAATGAGCGGAGATACAACTCTGATTTGATTCACTACAGAAAGCTACCAAATGCAACTGAGACTGGGTAAGTTGGCCCTTCCAAAGGTACAAGAAATATCTCCCTAACTCATAACATAATATTTGCCAGTATTTCCTATATTTGGGGTAATGTTCCAAGTGCTTAATGCATTCTAAAGCATTTAATCCTCATGACAGCCTAGGTGGTGGGCTCTTTTATCATCATCCCCATGATCAACATCATCAAACTTGTTTTACAAATAAGGATATTGGGGAAAAAGTGTTTAAGTAATTTGTCCAAGACCATATAGCACATAAGGGGCAGAACGAGGATTTGGACCCAGGCAGTCTGGTTCTAAGGGTCTTACTCTTAAATGCCATACAATATTGCCTCTTGTTACAAAACTTGTGAGAAAGTAAACATTCTCAGAGCAATGTTGCTATTGCCAAGACAATCTCTGGGTTAAAAAAAAATAATTATCTAGTCCTGATGAGACATGGGCAGGTGCTCAAAATTATGGCTCATCATATCAAATTTCTCTACCGGAGTTTGACACATGCTGTTAAATTTGTATGTTTGTTGGTTTGCTTGTCAAGTTTTGCTATAGTACCCAGTCCATGCAGGGCTCTGACCACACTCAGTGTTTACTGACTTAGGGAATCTGATAGTGCATCATGCTGACAGACAAATGTAGGCAATGTCAGTCCCTTTGACACATTGTCTTCTTCCAAGGAATAACTGGAGAAACAAAAAGTTTAATATACATGTATATCTTATATTTGTATATGTATCTTCATATGTATATTTTAATATATCTCATATATGTATATGTGTCATATATATATAATATATAATCTTTGTCTACTAGATATGGAGTGCTTGCACATTTTATCGTATTCATTCCTCACTTACTAAAGGACAGAGTCAATTAAGTGACACAACAAGGACTCAAAGTAAAGACTGGCTTCAGCTTCTGTGGGTCCCCAGTCACCAGGAGATATGGTCTTTATTAGTTGGCTAGTAGTCTGTGCCTCTTACTAACTCTGTCAGCTCAACCAAGTTATCTAACTTCTGGGAGCTCAAGTTTTCTCATATGTGACTTGTAGACTATAAAGGTTACTCTATCATATTGTTATGAGAATTACATAAGATAAAGTGGAAAAACATCCAGCATGTAAGAGCCAATTAACAAATGTTAGTCCTCTTCCTTATCAATAAGACATTTGAAATTCCCAAAGATCTTACTTTGTCCCAAGTGTCCTCCATTTTGCTTGCTGACTCATCTACCCAGAAAAAAATAAATAGGAGAAGGGCTGTGATGCTTTTTACAGCTTCTGAAAACTGCTGGAAAAACCTCAATTTATTCCTCAAATGTAGATTCAAAGGCACAAAAGCTAGGCTTTCAATAGAGCATGGCTCAATTGTATAACTAAAGCAGATGGTCCATGACTCTATCTTATCCAAAAGCCACGTCATTCCCAAAGTCAGCAGTTCAATAAGCAGGCCCTGATCCACTGATGGGTCAAAAAATTGATTTACTTAGTTGCTACCGGCAATTTTTAGAAATAAAATAGAATAAAAATAAAATAAAATACATTTTGAAATATCAGAGTTTATGACACACTGGTAGATAAAAGATAAGTTTTGTTTTGTGCAACTCTCATTTCAGTTGTGCTTAGTCTGTGCACACTACATTGCAATGTAATTCTGTTTTCAACTCATTGGTGATTTCTTGGAGATGAGTGTCAAAATCAAGGGACTGTTAAGGAACTTCTTGTGTAACCTATGCCAATACAAGTTGACATCCTTATTACAATTTGGTTCAGAAGTTGCCTAACTCTTTTAGCAGTACTGATCCACTTGTGTTGGAGTTTGAGATCCAAAATTAATTTATTAAAGGGTTAGAATCCAAAGGCCCAGGAGGATTGGTGTCTGATTTCTTATTATTGGGTTGACCAAAAAGTTCATTCGGGTTCTTCCATAACATCTTCTGGAAAAACCTGAATGAACTTTTTGGTCAACCCAAAACTAATTTCTGCTATAGTCCCCGCCACTGTATCCTCAGTATTCTTCAGTAAATCTGAGAGGGCTTTATAACCTGATGGACTTGACAAGGGTGTTAAGAAAACTCAATGCAGGTGTCTGTTTAAGTAGTGCTTTAAAACCCACAACGCTTAAGAAGTTTCACAAGGATAATGTCCGTGTTTTTCTCAGTCATCCTTCATTCCCCACCCTACCCTCTTAGTCATTCTGCATTTCCAAATCACAGCACAGTGCTTGGTACAGTCTAAGAACTAATTAATACATACTGAATGAATTAACAGTAAGTCTAGCTTCAGATGGCAAAGTAAAATGATGATCGCCCCAACAGTCTAATCCATTTAGCTACCTCTGTATATTTCTTGTACACTTAAAGAATGAAGAACTCAACTAAAATTTTCTCAACAAGAAATAGTCCTAACAGTACAAGAACAAGTTAAATGACACCACAGGGAAGCAATCAGTCAAATCAAAAGTATGCTTCATTTCTATGGAACAAAAATAGGAATATCACCAACAAATCTGTAGCATAAAATAGAAGAAGAAGGGGAAGAAGAAGAAGGAAGAGGAGGAGGGGGAGGAGGAGAAGGAGAAGGAGATGACAACAATGAAGAAGAAGAAGAAAAAGAAGAAGGAGAAGGAGGAGGAGGGGGAGGGGAGGAGGAGGGGGAAGAGGAGGAGAGGGAGGAGGAGACAGAAGAAGAAGAAGGAAGAGGGGGAGGAGAGCGGGGGAAGAGGAGGAGGGGGAGGAGGAGGTGGAGGAGGAGGGGGAGGAGGAGATAAGGAAGAAGAAGAAGGAAGAGGGGGAGGTGAGCAGGGAGAAGAAGAGGAGGGGGAGGAGGAGGAGGAAGGGGGAGGAGGGGGAGGGCAAAGAACTACTGTTGTAGAACAAAAGAGATTAAGAATGAAACAACTAATATAATGAGTGGACCTTGCTTGGATTCTGAACTATAAAAAGACATATTTAGGGCCTCTGGGAAAAGTAAATATGGACTATTAAATGATTTTAAGAAATTATCATTTTTTTAGGTATGATATTGACAGGGTGATTATGATAAAAATAGAATGTCCTTATTAGTTAGCAATGCATACAGAAGTGTTTACAGAGAAAAAGACATAACATCTGTGATTTGTTTTTAAATCTCCAAATAAAGAAGATGTGTATGTGTAGGAGGAAGATTAGATAATATATGAGTAGCCACATGTTTATTGTGAAAGTTAAAGCAGAGCTACATGGAGGTTCATTATACTATTAGCTCTACTTTTGTACACATTTGAGAATTTCCATAATAAAACGTTAAATATAGTTAGTCCCAGCAGAGCAGAAATGACAATGTAAAAGTTCAGGACTACAATTTCATGCTCTCTCGCAGAGCCATATTCCAGGGGGACCAGGACAGCATTTACTGGGTTTTGTGCACTGACTTTGAACACATTCCAAATGTGATAATCTGGTGCAATTGGCTCATTATATTTTTAAAAATAAGAGATCATATGCACCGTTAGAAGCATCAAAACTTCATTCTATTCATCTTAAACAAAACGTTCCTCCCAGTACAATTTTTCCTTGAAAGAGGAGGAGGGCAGAGAGAGGCTGGGGTGAGAGGTCGGGGAGGAGAAACGACCATTGAGTTTTCCACATTCGGGAGAATGGCAAGGTCCGTGGGGAGACAGTAAATTGAAATTAAGGCTGTTTCAAGCAGGCTACAGGATATGCCTGCAAATGTAGACATATCTAAATGGTGAAAAAGTCTGTTTGTGCCCATTCATATGAAGTGAATGCCTTGTAATGTGCTCTAGCCCCTGGGAATGGTGGCTGGGTTGAGGAACGGAGGCCGGAAGAATGGGATAGATTTGACATAGTACTTTTAAGTGCTCTGAAGGCTGGGCTTCTCCCTGCGGTTTAATAGCAAGGTCCCCTGGGAGCTACAAGGAAGGAGCCGAGTGAATCCCTACAGCTTTTCGTTTTAAGGATAACAAATCTTAAAACAGGTGTGAGCTCAGAAAGATCCTTTTACTCCTTGTTTTCAGTCTGCTGTGGCTAGTCAGCTCTCTGTGTATTATTATCATTCCACAGAATGAGGTCTGGGGTAAGGGAAGGGAGGAGAGGAAAGAGAAGCTGAATAAACAAAAATTGCTTCGAGTGACTAATATTCATTAAGTCCGCTGGTCATGCGCTATGAAATTTATTAAACTGTGGTTTCCAAGAGAAGGTATTAGCAGAGCTAATGAACACAAATAAAAAAGAGGCCTCCAGGAAATGATTTTCCAGGGCCTAGATGAGATTGCTGAGTAATGTGACAAGAGATTATAACTTTAAAAGCTTCTGGTATAGTCTAGAAGGCTGATTATTGGAAGGGGTTGCCCTCTGTGGGGGAAGGGAGATAGGCAAGAGACTAAAAGTCTGACTTGTCTGAAAAGGGGACCTAAAGCTTTTCATTTATATTCATTAAGGAAGGAGGCTCTGTGCTGAAGGCCTCTGAACTTTAGTGCTGCCATCTGGTGGAAAAGGTGTTTGAGAGGCCATAGAATAATGACGGCGACCACCATCTTTAAAATGTCAGGAATTTGAGTGACACTGGGGGAAATCCTTTGTGGTGTCAGGAGCAAAGACTAGAACTCCTAAAGTCATCAGCTATGCATAATCTGACTTAAATATTGTATAAAGAGAGCTCAGGTATCCCATTCTTGCTGTTCTATTCCATCAGGATCTTAGAGATTCATTTCATATGATTAATTAATTTTGTAGGATCCTACCTAAGGTATTATTCCTGCTAAGAACATTTGTTTAGTATCCTAGTTCAGTTCCCCCAACCAGAAACCTTGGGGACATCCTTGACTCTCCTCTTTCTCCCACATCCAATCCACAAGCAAATCCTGTTGGCTCTAGAGTCCCAATATCCCAGGACCACTTCTTACCGCGTACACTTCTATGACCCTGATTTGATCCATTGGCATCTTTCTCCCGGATGATTGCAATTCCCCAACCTGTGCTTCTAGCTTCCAACCTTGCAATCTACAGTCTGTTCTCCACCAGCTACCAAAATGAACTATTGGAACGTGTTAAATCATTTCACTTCTCTGTTCAAAACCTTCCCATGGCTTCTAAGCTCACTCAGTAAAATCTAAAATCCAATGATATGTTCCAGGCCCTAAATGATCTGACCGCACCCCCCACAAACTGCATCTCTTATGCTCTCCACTCAACTCAGTCTGTTCCAGCCACATCCTCCTTGCCAGTCCTCAAAGAGGCCATGCACATCCTTGACTCAGTTCCCTCCACCTGGAATGTTCTTTCCCCAGATAGGGCATGGCTCTCTTTCACTTTCTCCCAGGTCTCTAACCAAATGTTACCTTATCAAGGAGGCCTTCCATTACCATCCTATTTAAAATAATCCCTCCTCCTATTCCCGTCAGCATTTTTTATTTCTTTTCTTTGATTTAGTTTTATTAACAGAATTTATCACCTCCTAAAATATTATATATTTATGTATTTATGTCCTTATTTTTCATCTTCCCCAAATCCTCTATAATAGAAAGTAAGTTCCATGAAAGCAGGGACTTTGGAGGAATATAGGATATTTAACATGGTTCCTTTTTTTCTGAAACTTCAAAAGTAGGCCAGCCTGTTCAAAATCCTTACAGACTCTTGCTAATTGTAAGCCACAGAAGGGCAGGTATTTTGTCTGACCTAGTCTCCCTCTATTGCCAGTGCCTAGTACTGTGTCTGATAAATGGTATATATACAATAAGACATTTTCTTCTTTATTTAACAGTTTTAGTGAATATAATTTAATTTATTCATTATAAGTGTACAAGTCAATGACTTTTTAAGGCAGATTTAGAGAGTTGTACAATCAACACCACAATCCAGTTTTAGAGAATTTCCAAAACTTTAAAAAGTGCACTCATGCACATTTGTAGTTCATTCTCACCACCCACCCGCTCAGCCCCAGGCAATTAATGTCCTGCTTCCAGTCTCTGTACATGTGCCTTTTCTGGAGATTTTGTTATATATATATGGAATCATACAACATGTAGTTATTTATATCTTGCTTCTTCAAGTCAGCATAATTTTTTTGAGGTTCATTCATGTTGTAGCATGAATTAGTAGAGTCCTTGTTTCCTTTTTATTGCTGAATAAGTACTGCCTTATATTGATATATAATTTTTTAAAAACAGTCATCACTTGATGGACATTTGGATTGTTTCCATGTTTTGCTCTGAACATTCATATACACACCTTTGTGTGGACATATTTTCTTCGGTAGATTCCTAGCAGTGAAATTGATGAGTCACATAAGTTTATGTTTAGCTTTTTAAGGAACTACTAAACTGTTTTCCAAAGTGGCTGTGCATTTTATATTCCCATCAACAATGCATAATGGTTCCAGTTTCTCTACTTTCTCACTGACTCTTGGTATCATCTTTCTTTATAGTCATTCGAGTCAATATACAGAGGTATAACATTGTGGTTTTAATTGGCATTTCTCTTACAACTAATGTTGTCGAACTTTTTTACTCAGAATAATTATTAGCAATTTGAATATCTCCTTTGGTAAAATATCTATTCAGATTTTTTGCTGATTTTTATGTCAGATTATTTGTCTTATTATTGAGTTGTTAAGAGTTTTTCATGTATTTCAGATACCAATCCTTTATAAAAAATATGACTTGCAAATATTTTCTCCCTATGTGTGGCTTGTCTTTCCATTCGCTTAATGGTATCTTTGGTAATACAAAAAACAGTTTACATTTTGATAAATTTCAATTTGTGAGTTTTTTATGGACCATGTTTTGGGGTCATATTTAATAATTTTTGCCTACTCAAGATCACAAAGATTTTCCTCAATATTTTCTTCAAGAAGTTGTATAGTTTTACCTCTTACATTTTGGTTTATAATCCATTTTGTCAATTTTTGTGTATGGTATAAGGTAAGGTTCTAAGTTCAGGTTTTTGCGTGAGGAATACAGTTGTCCTAGCACTCTTGTTGGAAAGACTATTGTCTCCCAATTGATTGTCTTGGCATCTTTGCTAAAAAATCAATTACCCTTTAATGAATTGGACTATTTATGGACTCTTAAATCTGTTCCATTGATCTATTGTGTACCCTAGCACCAATACCACACTGATTTTTTGTTTGTTTGTTTGTTTGTTTTTTACTATGATGTTATAGTAAGTTTTGAAATCAGATAAAATAGTACCTCAAGTTTGTTCTTATTTCCCAAACTAATTTTGGCTATCCAGGTCCTTTGTATTTCCTTAAAATTTTTAGGAAAATTTTGTCAATTTTTACAAAAATAACTGCTTGTATTTTGATAGAGATTGCAATGATTATATATACTAATTTGTGGTGGATTGCCATCTTAATCATATTGTTGCATGCTTTTGGTTGAGTTCCAGAAATAGCTGTTTTTATCAATTTTGTCTAGCTTGATAGTTGCCTTTAGAGAGGGGATTTGCCAACCCCATCACACAATCATATATGTGAATTCTATAACCCCAACTAAACTCTAAGCTCTAGGAGGGAGCCACCATATTTTCCACTACTTTGGCACTCATTAAATAAAGTAAATTGCTTTTCTCTATCACATAATGTCCTGTGATGGAAAGGATTTAATAGACTTTAGTAAGATTGGAGAGGATATTGCTTGGAGATATGGCAGGAAGAGTTGCAAAACAAGCACTGTCAGCATTATTATCTTCAGAAGGAGAGAAATGTCTGACAAGCTTCACTGACTAAAGTCAGGCAAGGCCCAGGCAAGAAAAGTCATGGATACCAATCCAGTGTTCCAGAATTTGCCTCCTTCAAAGATAGGAAAATAGAAAATAAACTTAAATTCCTATAAAATGGAATTTGATTCATTTTATGGGGACTTCTGTAGAGGAGAAAACATAGGAATATTTTTCTAAAGTATGTTGAAGAAAATTTATCTAAGGCAACCTTTAGGAAATGGGACTATAATTATGTTTCTGTCATGTTTTATATTGAGATATGTCTGAGGCTTGGGAATGGGTTAGAGGGCCTTTCAAAAGTCCCTCCTAAGACTCTTCAAATCTTGATTTATGTATCCTCCTACCACATCCATATCCATACTTGTATTTTCTGAGTTAAAGCACAGAATATTTATCAGTTTTCAACATATAAGAACCTCACACATTTATCTCTCAAGTGTCATGATGGTGGACTTTCACAAGGCCCAAAAGCTTGGCACAGACTTTGAACTGTGTTTTTATTTTTATACCTTTCCAGTATTGAAAGACACATAGTGGAGACAAAAGCTAACTCTGTAAGAGAGAGGACACAGCTGATAACTACGTTGGGCCACCCAGAATGCACCAGAATTAATGACAATTTGTCCTGATAGCATCCTGACCACAAGAAATGAAGTCATCCTAGGAAGTGTTTTGTAGAAGAAAATTAAATCAGCAGAGTGAAACGGAAAAAAAAAAAATTAAAAGCATAAAGTCTGAAAAATACATTGTCCAAGAATTTTCCCCATTAATTTTGGAAGCCCTTGAATGTTTCCAGGGAAATTTAATCTGCATATTTCTTAGCCATTTACACTTAACTTACCACAACATTGTTTTGTAAGAGTCATTTGTTGTCCAAGAAGCTCTCTGAAACTTGTTCATAAAGATTTTTATTAAAGTGATTGTTTTCTTTTTCCTTCAAATGAAATTATGCTTTTCCAGATTGAAATGAACATTGAAATGAACCCTAAATTTAAAACTCGTGAAGTGTAAGATGGAGCCACTTTTGATCACAGTGTTTCCCCATTCAGGTTTCCAACCCAAGGTGTTTTGGTTTTGGCAGCATTATAATAAAGGGTTGAAAAGACACAGGTTTATTACTTCTTGGATAGCCAAAGTGAGTCCTCTCAGGCCTTTTTTAAAAAGCAAGGCTTTTAAGGAACACAGCCAGTCTAACAGTCAATCCTCCTTTAGAATGCATCACGCATAAAGCTCTGAACTTGAGCACATGAGGTGAGACACTGGAAGGACTAGAGATGCTTCATGATCTTAAGGGTTTTGTAGTCCAAGGGACTAAACTGCAAAATGAGGGCAGCAGTAGCTTCTACCTCATAAGACTGCAGTGAGGATTAAACGAGATCATTGTGTAAGGTGCTTAGTATTACCTAGAACATAGTAAGACTTCAATGTATATTAGCTAAAATAATAACAATTACAATTTACCTTTAGGAGTGTTTGCATTGACGATCAGACCCTAAAACAAGTCATCTGAAAACAAAACACTCACAAAGATAAAAAGACCATTCTACATAAATGCTCATTCATGCATTTACTCACCTGCCAGCTCCAAATAACCCTTGTGAGAATGAATGACTTCTGGGGCTGAAAATATTTTTGTACAGAATTTTTAAGTCATGATTGAAAGCTTAACTGGAAAACTACCATAAGAAAAGCCATTATAGTATTACGAGAATCAGGTTGAGCTGGGCTCATGAATCAACTGATGTAATGTACATGTACTATATATCAAAAGATTACATGAATGTAGGGCTATTTGTACCATTTAATCATTAATACCAATAAAGAGTATTCAAAGAGCCCTTTGTTAAATCAGCTACAGAATATTGACGTACTGTACTCTAATTATCGTATCTGTGATGTATCAACTTTTTCTTGTATCAACTTGTTTTTTGTTTTATTTATCAACTTGTCTAGAGAATGGCTTAGAGTTGTTTAATCAAAATCAAATCTAGGTGTTGCTGTGAATGTATTTTGAAAAGGTGGTTAACATCTCCAATCAGTTGCCTTTAAGTAAAGGAGATTACCCTCAATTATGTGGGTGAGCCTCATTCAATCAGTTTAAAGGTTTTAAGAACAAAAACTGAGGTTTCTTGGAGAAGAACTTCTGCTTAAAACTCCAGCATCAATTGCTGCCCCATTTTCCAGACTGTTGACTTGCCCTGTGGATTTCAGGCTTACCAGACCCCATAAACTGATACAATAACCATCCATCTTTAAAGATGCTGAAAATTTCTCTGTTAGAGTAGAGGCATGACCTGGAAAGTAATAGGTTATTTTGCCCAATAACTTCTGAAGCAGCCTAAATTTTTCGTGTTTCCATTCGGGGGAAGTAGCATTGTCTTCACTCCCTGTCTGTCACCATTGTGATCCAAGGGTACAGAAGTCTGCCTGCCCTGCTTGTTGAACAGTGTTACTGAGCAGCACATGATACAACATTTATTAAGTCAATGAAATTTCTTGAGTGCCTCCTCTCTACTAGGTACTCATCTAAGCACTGTGGAGTAGAGCTGTGAAAAAAATCAAAAAATCCTTGCCCTCAGGAAGCCTACATTCGCATGGTTGGGGTGGTGGGGAGATACTGTATAAACAAATAAATAAAATATATTATAGATCTGATGGTGGTAAGTCCTGTGGTGGAAAACAAGTCAGGGGAGGAGGTAGACAATGCTAGATGTAGGATATCATTTGAAATAGGTTGATCAGTGGAGTCTTCCTTAAAAATATGGCCTTGGAGCAAAACCAATGCATCAGTTATGCTATGTAATATTGCCAACTATTTCTATGTAAAATAACAGAAAATTCTGATTCAAAGTGGTTTAAACAATAAGAAAGACTATTTTTCACATAACAAAATAATAAGAATAGCCAGTGCTTAATTGAGAAGCCACGGTGCGCCAGCCTTTCTTTTGAGTGCCCTACATATATGACTTCACTTAACTCACAATAGCCTTCTAAGGTAGGTACTTTTAATACCCCTGATTCATAGGTGGGGAGACCAAGCCTCAGAAAGAGTAGGAATTTCCCCAAAGTTATGTGACTGGCGAGTGGCATAGCTCTGCAAATTTGTCCCTGGCTAAGTTACTTTCCTGGCTCAGATGCCTGCCCACGAGAGGGAAGGCAGGTTCCAGGGAGAACATATCAGGGCTCTGTCTCAGGTCTTCCATGTGTCTCTCCTAGCTCCGATCTCCTGTCTGTGTTGCCTCATCCTCAGCTGTAGCGAGATGGCTGCAGCATTTCCATGGGTCACACCTAGACATAAGGAAGAAAGAAACTGCTTCCTGGGTCTTCCCAGGAGGCACCAGGACACTTCCCTTCACAGAGCACAAGCTAGCAGTGGGTCATGGTCCCATTCCTAGACCAATCACTACTAAGAGGGATGGGATTAACAGGTTTAGGTCAAATTAATTCTTATGGGGAGTGGAAGGGATGTTGAGGATTCAGATGAAAGACTCCTCCAGTGATGTATTAAGGGTTTGTGTTTGTGTTACTTTCATCAGATGAGGTCCATCAAGAGAAAAGAATAAACATCAAGTCTTTCACAGCTAGAGTACATGGTTGTATCTTACTACCCACCTTGGGGAAACTGAATGTTTGATCCATTTGATCCTGTTGTGGATCTCAGACATGAATACAGGATAGGCAATGGTCATATAAAAAAGGCCATAGCTCCATTTGGGGTACGTGCTGCAAATTCTGTTCTCAACCCTCAAGATTTTAGTGTTGAGCGGCTTTATATTATTCTCTCCTAACTGACATTACCAGAAGTGCTGATAACAGGAAGGGCTGTTTATTTTGACCTCATGCTTCAAAGTGGTTGAATTTCTTATCAGATATTTTCAAAAGCTTTTAGTCTGACTAAAGACCTTTAAGAGATTTTTAGCTGTATGCTGAAAGTGAGAGCAGAGAAAGGTCACTGGGTATATTTCTGAAATCACACTTGGGTGAAAAAGCAGGAACTACACAAGTGGAAATTATTCTGAAATTTATCTGAAGATAGTGCATGATTATTTCAGCCATAAATTATTGTATAGACTGTGCTTGATGGTATTTACCCGGTCCATTATAAAGCCAACCAGTTAAAACGCCTAATCACCTATCCAATTTCATTGGATGCCAAACACTAATAGGGAGATTTTCATTATCAAACAAACTTGGGTTTTAGCCCTGTTCAGCATTTGTCTCCAATCAAACTTATTATCTCCCTTCTCATGTTTGGCATGGGAGTATGAGTATGACAAATATTTATATTGTCCGAGCACCCTATAATGGTATTACAATGACAATTTTATTAGGTCCATAAAAATTTTGCAACTTCCCTGCAGCACACTGTAATTTCACCAACAGTTGTAAAAGGTCTTAAATTATATTTGAGCAAAATTGAGATGAATGGGCTTGAGCATTAATGCATTTCTCATTGTGTAATAGGGACTTTTTTCTTCCCTCTCTCTTTGCCAAATACAGAGAAAAGGCTATCCCATTCAACTATCTGTCAACTCCCATTAGAAACATTTAATACTAATACAATTTATGGATTCAGTTTCCAAAGGATACTGCCAGAAGACTTCACGATTACTATATTGGTACTTAAATACAACCATTGTTCACCTTATAAAAATCTATATGCAGCCTGACAGGTATAAAATGTAGCTTTGTGTGCTGAGTCAGCATCAGAGACTTTTTTGGTTGAGGTAGAGTTCACAAAATAAAAGTAGATGTGTTCTCAAGCCAGTGAGGAAAGATTGAACTGAAAACATTCCCCCAATAAATATGAAACGGACAGACTATGATGCTATATGCCTATTCTCAACAGAAAAAGAAATAATGCATGATTCAATTGACTCCATAGGTAGGAAATAAGTTAACTCACTTTCCAGGTTTTATATACAAACACTCACAAATGTAAGCATGAGCATGTGAATTGCGACTGTTAAATAAAGTGCTGTCTTTCAAATAGGAAGATTGTGCCAACAGATCCCTCAAGTTGCATTCCTAAAAGTCGAGATGGCTTTGCCTCTATCCACACATATGCACACTGTCATTCTTGGGACCTGATTCTTCAAGCCATAACTGTTTCCTCCTCTAAACTCTTCACATAACAATGTAACACCTTCTAATTTGTACCTTGGTTATTTGTGTATAAGCCTTCTCATTCCTCCCAAATAGGAGCTCCTCAATTTTGGTGCTCTTTATCTTCAGCTGAGCTACAATGACTTGCAAATGGTAGGTATTTCTCATGTATTTGCTGAATTAACAAATGAAAAAAAAAAAAAAGAATGAATGAAGGGTCTGTCATACACAGCTATGCAATCTGTAACCCATGGAACTAACCAGTTCCTAAGAAATAGCGTCACGTCATATGTTGTAAAACAACTATACCCCAATTAAAAAAAAAAAAAAAAGAAATGGCGTCATGAAAGTAAGGAAGTTACAACTATGACGCCATCATAAATATCAGTGTGTGTTAAGCTAAGTGATAAGGGCACAGAGGAGCATAAGACTGTGGTCGTTAAGCTGGAATATGTGTAGCCCTGAAGGTGTGCACTGTCAAAGTGGCAACTGGCCTGGGTAATTTTAAGAGGATACGTTTTCTGATCCTCAACTTCCATATTTGTTCTTTTAAAAAAGTATTTGCGGGCTTCCCTGGTGGCGCAGTGGTTGAGAGTCCCCCTGCCGATGCAGGGGACACGGGTTCGTGCCCCGGTCCAGGAGGATCCCACATGCCACGGAGCGGCTGGGCCCGTGAGCCATGGCCGCTGAGCCTGCACGTCCGGAGCCCGTGCTCCGCGATGGGAGAGGCCACGACAGTGAGAGGCCCGCGTACCGCAAAAAAAAAAAAAAAATGTATTTGCTTGAAAAAATGTCTGGAGTTGAGATTTCCTGTCAGTTCTTCCTTCTGCTGATTGACAAAAGACAGACATACTTCTAATGCTCAACCTTATGATGGTGCATTGTCCTGAGGTGTAAACTCCCCCATCCCTTCCCCTGTCAAACAGACCACTTGAAATATTGGTGTTGGTGAAGGATCCTGTACCCATCAAAGACACCATAAACCAGTGAGAGGGCTCCTTGTATTTCCCTATCTTATGTGTATGTCTATAAAATCAAAGTGTAGCATTAGATCTGAGGTATTATCAACCTAGGTGGGATGTTCTGAAGTTAGATATATTTTAGAGTGGAATAGCAAGTGGGATGAAGATTTTTATTTAATGGCCTTGTCTTTTCCATCCTCCTACTATGAACTGTACCTAAGGGAGAGTTCTGTGAGAACAAAGAAAAAAATGCTGGTAAAAAATGTATATATATATATATATATATATATATATATATATATATATATATATATTGAAGGCAGCTGCAACTTTGTACACCCAGGCACAAACTCATGGCAAGGTTTCATGTCTTATTTATTCATCTTTAAATTAAAATTCAAAAGTGAAAATGTAGTCAAAAAGCAGTCAGTGAATGAATAAGTTTATTGGAATTAAAATATGAAGTCAGGCTTTCTGATTGATAGTAAATCTGATTTGGAGAATTTGACAGTGAGGGTTAAGATTGCCAAGTAGTTACATGGAAGATAGTTTTCACAGATTAATAAAACTAGACATGTCATTCAAAGGTCTTGACAAAAATACATTTAAACTTGTGATAAGACAAAACAATCTTACTTAAAAATAAAGAGGTATATTTAAATTCACATTATGTTTATTTCTTCAATATCTTCTGAATATATTAGGTTAAATATATTAGGTAAAACAGGTTTCTCTAAGTGAAAGAGCAACAGGTATAATCAGTAGTCTTATTAAAACATTTCTTGTAAGAAGTTATACTTCAAAATACACTAAGAAAAATGAAGGAGCACCTAACTGAATTGCCATCTGATTAATTATTAAAAATAATTTTTGATGACAGATCTCTTACTTGACTTTTAGCACTTAAATCAAAATGTATTCATTCCCATCTAATTTATTATGTGAACAAAATATCTCAATGCTATATCTGTTAAAATAAAAAACAGAAGTAGTATTGATTCTGAATTTCATTTATCTGGCAATAAAGAGAAGAAATAGAAAAATTTAAATCTCTAATCATTAAAAAGATTACTACCCATAAAATTTTGTATTACTGTATGAACAATAATCATAAATTGTAAGATTATAAATAATTATAAAATTGTGATATAATCGTGGTTTTTTGATTGACTATGCACTAATAATGATTGTGATGATTGAATGAGGATAATTCAACCCAGCAGAAATTGTTTCCAACATGGAGCCTTATGAGCACTGAAAATTTAAATTAAAAATTAAAATTAATCATTTAAAATGTATAGTGTTGCTAATAAGAATGATAAGGTACTCCATAAATGACTTTCAACCATGAAACAACTATTAAATTAGCTCAAAATTCTGAGGGAAGTGGAATGAAAGTATAAATTCAAGGGAAAAAAAGAAACAGTATAAAATTTCCAACTGTTATAATAGGGCTTATTTATGTATATTTAAGTAGATGATGGTAGGATCAAATTACTATTGTATATAAAATACTGTTGGATATATTTAAAATAGTGATGTAACAATGTTATATTAATTGTCAATACACAAGAAATTTTTTTAATATTGCTTAACTTATTATGCAAAAATTTAGGTGTCAACATAAAAATGAACAAAAGGCATTGCTTTTCAAGATTCTTATAAAAAAGTAAGTAATATCCAGTTTAGTGGGAAAGAAAGAAAACATAATTAGAAATTAGTTGACAATAAATACACTCAGCATGCTAGCTTTAATTTCTTTTTTCTCTCAGGGGCTGAAAGTACAAATCCAATCATTAACTCTAGTCAATCCATTCAACAACACTACTCAGCCATCTCTGGCCAGGCCCTATGTCAGATGCTGGGGATATAAAGGTTGACACAACAAAGATGTTACCCTGATAGGGTTCACTGTCTGGTGGGTGAACTTCCCAGCACAAAACAAACTGACCAGAAAATGGCCTAAGAATTTCAGCTACATTAATAGACTTAAAGGATTCCTATAACATGGATTCTTTCTGAGCAATGTTTTATTTCTTTTAAAAATGGTAAAAATTTGTATCATACACCATGTTCATAGCAACATTATTCACAATAGCCAAAAAATGGAACCAATCCGAACAGGGGAAGGGTAAGCTGGGACGAAGTGAGAGAGTGGTGTGGACGTAGATACACTACCAAATGTAAAATAGATAGCTAGTGGGAAGCAGCCGCATAGCCCAGGGAGATCAGCTCGGTGCTTTGTGACCACCTAGAGGGGTGGGATAGGGAGGGTGGGAGGGAGACGCAAGAGGGAGGAGATATGGGGATATATGTTTACGTATAGCTGATTCACTTTGTTACACAGCAGAAACTAACACACCATTGTAAAGCCATTATACTCCAATAAAGATGTTAAAATAACTAAATAAAATAAAATCTAAAAAAAACCCCCAAAACATCCAAACGTTCATCGATGGATGAATGGATAAATACGATGTGGTCTGTACATACAATCAAATATCATCCAGTCTTAAAAAGAAAGGAAATTCTGAGACACGCTACAATGTGGGTGAATATTGAAGACATGTTAAGTGAAATAAACCAGACTCAAAAGGACAAATACTGTATGATTCCATTACATGAGGTACCTAGAGTAGCCAAATTCATAAAGACAGAAAGTCGAATGGTGGTTGCCAGGGCCTGGGTGTGCGGAGCGAGAGGGAGCAATGGGGACATATTGCTTAATGGGTATAAACTTTCAGTTTGGGAAGATGGAAAAATTCTGGAAATGGATGGTGGTGATGGTTGCACAACCGTGTGAATGTACTTAACGCCATTGAACTAAAAATGGGTAAAATGGTACATTTTCAGTTATGTATATTTTACCACAATAAAAAAGGTGGTAAAAAGAATTGATCAGCTATTTAATTATACATTTTTTTCAAAATATATTTATGAAGCACCTACTACATTCAGGCACTGTGCTACTGACACAAAGACTAAAATATGATTCTTGCCATCAGGGATCACTTAGTCTAGTCCTGTTTGAGTATAAATCTAGATTCTACAGCCAGGGAATGTGCATTTTCAGTATGGGAGCAAACAGATAAATCAAGTCCCTGAACTAAGCTTGAGCCCAGCTTCTGCAGCCTGATTATCCGTTTCAATAAAATTAACCAAAGCACTAATAAATGTATACTTCGTGGTCAAATATCTTTACCCACATGCGACATCTTTTTATAAGTAGAAATTAGTCACACAACGGGAATTCTTGAGAATGACACCTGCTTCTTAAGCTACCCGATACAACACAATAGGTTGTCTTTAAAATGATCAGTAATTGCACTATAATCAACTTTCCCAAAAACTCTGTGACTAGTGTCAAGCCAAAAATAAGACATAAAAATTTCATCCCTGTTTAACTCAAATCAAATGAGATGGAGACCTGCCAAATCTTGCTTTGTTTTATGCTCTGTGGAGACAGCATTAGTCCCTCATCTTTTCAACATTTATGGGAAGTAGACCACTCACGAGTATCATTCTTCCCACATAGATGGAGGCGGAATAAAAAACAACTTCTATTCTTTGCCTCAGTCAGAGGATAAGTTAAAAATGTGGTAGTAAGAAAATCCTACCCAATTCCCTTCTAAAACAACAGAAGCAACAACAAACAGGGCATCAAATGAGAAAGTGACCTCAGAGAGAATCAATCCTTTCAAATCACAGATTGGGAAACAGAGGCTGCGGGAAAATGACATCTCCCAGGGACCAGAAAACAGATGACTGTTTTTTAACCTATCTCCTGGTGCCCAGTTCTATGCTTTAAAATTTTAATCCTTCTGGGGACCTCCCTGGTGGTCCAGTGGTTAAGACTTTGCCTTCCAGTGCAGGGGCTGCGGGTTCGATCCCTACACGGGGAACTAAGATTGCACATGCTTCGCGAGAAAAAACCAAAACATTAAAAAAATAAGCAATATTGTAACAAATTCAATAAAATCTTTTAAAATGGTCCATATAAAAAAATCTAAAAAAGAAAAATAATAATAATTTAATCCTCCTGAATCTAAGGGGTTAAAAGAGGAAAATTCATCCCAACCAGTTACTTAGAATTGCACAGAGCAAAGCAAAGAAGTCACTGTTGATTTCAACGGTGGTTTAATGTGTTTAAAACACTCAGCATCTACACTTAGACTGCTCAGAGTCTGGATGGCCATTCTAATGCCTTGTGACTGCTGTCCCCTTGGTGAGGAAAATCAATAATGACAGCAGGTAGCAAAGAACATCCCAGCATTTCTGAGGCCTTTCCCAGAGCAAGACTCTTTCTCCTAAAAGAGCACATTGACCATCTACGCATCACTATTTTGGGGAAAGAGGGTGGTCAGCCACAAAACAGTCTGTGGAATCCAAACTGGGATGCAAATACAAGGAGCAGGAGGCAGATGAGGTGGAAAGAGTTGCCTAAAACCTCCACAAATCTTCACAAACTAGAAAAACTAGGAAGAGAAACCTAATTTCCAGAACACGTTGGAGAGAGTGGAAGGAATGTAGGGATTTTCTATATGCCTTCCCAACCTAAATCTCACTTGCAAAATGGAGTTGTTATAAAAATAGATTTAAGGATAATGGGGGCCTTGTAGTTGGGGGACAAGGAAGGTACAGCTGACCAAATTTAGAAATAATAAAGACTTTCACAATGAGGTTTTTCTATGTTTTTTGATTATCAGTGACTACTCTGATATATTTTTTTTCCTTCTCAATATTCTCTACAGTAAATCAGAAACCACACAACCTTCCCTTCTCCTGCTGTAATTTACAGAGATGCAGTATAGCAAGAAAAACAAATGATACTGACTCAGATTCCAAAAGACCCAAGGATCAGATTTCCAGGCAAGAGTTGTGAATAGAATTTATCCAGCCATATAATTTTTTTTCAGTGTACGACTCTTTGTGTGTGTGTGTGTGTGTGTGTGTGTGTAAGCCTGGATCTAGCAAACAGAGGGTGGAAATAAGAGGGTAAAGGGAATAGTAATTTTAGTTATCTGAAGGGAAGGCTTTTTTATGCTTTACATAAATGCTATAAATCCCACCAAGTTTACTCGGGGTTCAGGAAGAAGGGAACGGGAAGAAAGCATGAAAAAAGGAAGGGAGGAAGGAAGGAAGGGAGAGAGGGAGGAAGAAGCAAGAGGAAAAGATGGAAGAGAAAAGGGGAAGAGAAAGAAAAGGGGCCAAAAACAAAAAGACTCATACTTAGGTGAAAACCACTACTTGGGAGAAAAACAAAGTGAGGCCCTATGTTGGGGAATAAATGTGTTTCCACATGTGAACGCCAATATATTATTGACTTACCCTGAGTCATAAATATGACAATTTGCCTCATTTCATAGTGAGGTCAGGCTCAGCCCAAATAAGCAGCTATCCTCTGCTTACTTAATGTTCCTAAATATGAGCTTTCCCCAAAGCTCTCTGCGCATATAATATAACGCCGTGTGCATATGCAGTGGGGAGGAGAGATTGGGGAGGTGACAGAAAGCAAGCTGTGAACACAAAGATACTTTTAAGCTGAATACTTGTACATGATATATAGAACAGAAGATCGTCCATCATGGTTATTGAAATTGTGACCAGCAAAGCTATAAACCTGACACGAAAGAAGAGAAAATATGACTTGTTAGGTTGAAAAAGCACCAAAGAGGGAATTATAAAAGGGAAAATTTCATGACAAATTAGTTTGTATTTTTTGTTTTCATTTCTGACACATGGTAGGAAATGCTATATGTTTGCTTAAGGAAGTGCAAATTTCTCCACTTCATCCATTAAAAATCCTCACCCTTAGGCCTTTTGTACTGAAGCATAAAGTTTGGAGACCTTAAATAGTCATAATGTTTCCCTGATGAATTTGGCCTCAGAAACATATTACAATTCAGAAGGGCTAAAAAGGAAAACCATTTTACAGCAATCTGGCGGTGTCTGCTTCAGACGGCTCATAAGGAGCATCAATTCATTCTCATGGTTTCTTTACCATATTTGATGAAATATTAGATGCGATTGGAACAAGCGGCTCAAACAAGAAAGCCATAAACTTGGAAACGGTGCTGTAAAACATAAGTGCGCCTACGTGAAATAAGTCTCAGATTGGAAAAAAATGCCCAGTGGCTTGCTCATAGCATAGTCATACAATAGGCTGGAAAGTCACAGATGTTGAGGGCCAATCTGCTTTTTTATACACATTCCCCTTCTGGGAACTAAGATTTGGAGTTTATTAATAATGATTCCTCAGCTCTGGGGAGCAGATAAAGCAGAGCAAATAAAAGAAGAAAACTTAAGTTCAAGAGAAAGTACTGAAAAGTCCCTATTTTAAATTTCTGTTGAGGGGGAGAGGTGGGTAAAAAGGTTGGGGTGAAGAGAAGACAAGATGATAATAAGGAAATTCCCCCAAATGCAACATATTAGTAGCTACAATAACAATAATACTGTACTATTAGTAGAATAATAGTATCTTTCAGTTGCAGCTGCAGTTTAACCTTTAAAGATGTCAGTTCTCCCTAAACTGATCTACAAAAAAATTATGGAATTCTACAACCCCGATCAAAATCTCAACAAAATGTTTTTAACTTGAAAAATAATTCTAAAATGTAGCTGAAAGAATTAACAAGCAGAAATAGCTAGGAAAATTCTGAAAAGAAGGATTAATGGGGGGAGGGGTACTTATCCTAACAGATATTAAAATTAACTATAAAATCACTGTCACTAAAACAGTCTAATTTTCAGGCAGGAATGGAGTATAAAAATAGTACCAACACATATGTAAACTTAGTGTATATCAAAGATGGGATTTCAAATCAGTGCAAAAAAGATGGCATATTCTTATAATATATTTGGAAAAATCTGTCAGTAATTTATAAAATAAAGTAAGCTGCATCCAAACTCACTCATGATTCCAATATAAATTTTAAATGAATCAAGTATTTAAGTAAAAAGAAATGCAAACATAAAATCACTAGGAAAATATGGGTGAATACTTTTATAATTTTGTGCTGGAGAGAGCTGTTCCAAGTATAACAGAAAATTCAGAAACCATAAAATATAATGAACTTTTGCTGCTTAAAAATAAGATGGGGCTTCCCTGGTGGCACAGTGGTTGAGAGTCCGTCTGCCGATGCAGGGGACACGGGTTCATGCCCCGGTCCGGGAAGATCCCACATGCTGCGGAGCGGCTAGGCCCGTGAGCCATGGCCTCTGAGCCTGCACGTCCAGAGCCTGTGCTCTGCAACGGGAGAGGCCACAACAGTGAGATGCCCGCGTACTGCAAAATAAATAAATAAATATAAATAAATAAATAAATAAAAATAAGATGAAATGTTGTACAAAAAAGAAATCAGCAAAGTCGAAATACCAAAGACAACAAACTGGGAAATACATAAGAATATTATATTTTTATTTTAGCAAATTATGTTATATAAATGAATTCATGCATTTAAGTTAATATAGCTAATATACAAAGAGTTCTCAGAAATAAATAAAAGGATGACCCCAATAGAAAAATGTATGCAGAATATGTATATACAATTAACAATGGAAATACAAATATCCAATTTAATAAAGAAAAATATTAAACTTCACTATTAATTAAAGAAATGCAAATAAAATGCCAAAGAGATATCATTTTTATCAATCAGATTAGCTGTGACTTTTTAAATAATTATAAGATCGTTAAGAATCTACCAGCAAATCCATCTATGTGCCACTTCTCATCACTTTGACAGCTACCAAGTCCAACAACTCTCCCCTCTAAAATCCTGTAATAGCTTCTGAAGTGGCCTTCTATGCTTGTCCTTCTATAGGCAATTCTTCTTACAAGGGGTATCATTTTAAAACACAAATCACATAATTCCAGGATCTGGAGCCTGACTACCTGGGTTTGAATCTTAGTTCTGCCTCCAACTCACTTTGTCAACTTGAGCAATTCATCTAATCTTTTTGTGCTTGTTATGTTATTTGTAAAATCGAGTTGATACCAATAGTATCTAGTTCTTGCTTTGAAAGGTTTAAGTGAATTAATATATGGACAATGCTTAGAACAACATCTGGCATATAGCAAACACTTATTAAGTATTAGTGATGAGGAAGATGTTGCTGCTGCTGCTGATGTTAGTGGTGATGATGCCACATCCCTGCACAGAATCTTCCAGTGGCATCTCATCAAGTTCAGAATAAAATGCAAAATGCTTGTTGAGGCCTAGGAGGTGCTACATGAACTGGGCCCTGTGTATCTGCAGTCTAACTGCTGGGCTTCCTTTGCTCAGTTGCAGCCACACTTGCCAACACCTCATACACCCCCCACTCTTAGTGTCTTTGTAATTGCTTTTTTCTAGCCTGGACCACTCATTCCCCAACCATGGTTCATTGCCTCCCTCCCCAGGTCTCTGCTCAAATGTCACCTCTCCAGAAGAGTTCCTGAAACACCCTATCTAAGAGAATCCCTGCCTCCACCCCAACCATATTGAATACTGCTATACGTGATTGATTAAAACACAAATTAATACTACTTTCCAGGGAGTAATTTAGCTATATATGTTATAACCTAAAATGAGCATTCCCTCTGATCCTGCAATCTCACTCCCAGGCAATTATACTAAGGAAATAATCTGACAAGTATGTAAAGATTTATGCAAATATTTTTTTCATCAAAGCATTGCCTATAATAAAGAAAAACGAGAAACGATCTACACGTTCATCAATAAGGTCATCAGTTATCAATTTGCTATAAAAAAGACACCCCAAAACTTAGTGACTTCAACCATAACCATTTCTTCAGCTAATGAGTTGTGGGTTGGCAAGTTGGGCAGAGTTTAGCTGGATGGTTCTTCTCTTTGCCTGGCCTCACTCATATGTCTATGATTAGCTTTCAGCTGGGCTTGTTCACATAGCAGTTTAGCAGGATTCCAGGAGAACAAATAGAAGCATGCAAGGTCCCTTGAAGCCTAAGACCAGATCTTGCATAATATCATTTGTATTTTACTCCTTCAGCCAAAGCAAGTCACAAGGACATCCCAGATTCAAATGATGGAGAAATAGACTCCACTTCATGGCAGGAGCAGCAAAACTACATTGTAAAGGAGCACAGATACAAGGAGAGGTAGAAAGCATGGCCATTTTTCAACCCACCAAAATAAAGAACTGGTTGAATATATTATGGCCATAATTACATTAGACTATTTTGCAGCTATTAAAAATAATAATGTCATTCTATATTTATTGGTTAAGAAAGATGCTTATGGCATACTTACCAATAAGCAAAGCTTTTTGCTGAACTTCTGATTTATATCCTACATACAAACATACCTATACATGTAAAAGATATTGGGAAGGAGGTTTTTCAAAATATTAATAGTACTTAGCTCTCACTAATAGAATTCTGTTAATTCTACCTTTCTTCCTTCCTTTCTTCCTGATATCTTTTCTTCATTCCTAATATATTTGTTCTTCTCTCCCTTCCTTCCTGCCTTCCTTCCTTCCTTCCATCCCTCTTTCCTTCCCTCTTTCTTCTGCCTTCCTTCCTGCATTCCTATATGCAGGCATCCCTTCCTAGGGTGAAGTGACTAGACTCTGCTCCTTACGCTTCATCCATGGTAGGTTAGTTTAGACATTTTCTTATGACACTAGAAGAACAAGAGTATTAGCATAAGCTTGCAGGCATGTTTTAATTCTCTGCCTGCATCAAAACTACCAAAGCAAGTCTCATAGCTAAACTCAGAATCACGGAGTGAGGAAACAGACTCCACCTCTTGATGAGAGGAGTTGCAAAGTCACATAACAAAGGGTGTGAGTAGGAAAAGGATAAAGAATTGGGGTCATTAATGTAATCAACTACAACAAGAATGGAATGTTGATCTAGCTGGAAGGAGAGAGCTAGGAGGTTTTGTCTTAAAGCTGTGCTTGCCCAGCAAACATATTGTCTTTTCTTAGAAAAGTTATTTGCTTAGGAAATGATAGAAGGCTAATCGGGATTATGTAAGGTAAAGCATCCCTACCACGGTTTGACATCCATGTCTGATCAGCGTTACTAAAAAAATAAAGTGAGATAAATTTTAAAATGCTTTGAAAATTTTAACGCTATGTGCAGATGATTATTCTATGTTGATTTCTAATTGCCAGGTAATGTCTTTTGGGCCTCTGTTCCTTTCCTTGGAGTATTCAGGCAATGTGAAAATCATTTCAATAATAGAGTAAGCCCAACATGATTGTGTACATAAATCTGTTGCTGCAAAACGAAGACAACATCACAGAACATCTACCAAAGCCAAACACAAATTACCTCGGGGAAATTTACAACATTAGTGTGAATAATTGAAATTTTGCTAAATTATTATCATTATTCTTTCTCATACTTGCATCTTATGCCTACCAAAGGACTTGGTGATATTTCAAAATCAGATAAATTCCATTAAGCTATTGCTTTCATTAACATGAGTCTCTTTGCCTGCAGGGATTCTAAAATGAGTCATTGTCTCTTGAAATACATCCAGTTGCTGTAGCAGCTGTAAACTGTGGGAGTTGATACTCCTTAATATTGAGGTGAAAGAGTCACTGAGCCCCACCCTTTGGAAACTACTTTGGCTACAACACTCATACAAAGTTCAAGGCCTTCATGAGGAGGCTTAAAGCCTTTAATTAATCTATTTGCCTCTGCAGCTCCTGTGGTTCCTGAGTACTCTACCACTGCATAGCAACAATCCCTTATATTTACTCATCGTTTTTCTCTGAGCAACAGTACACAGTTTTAGATGTCTTACCCAATGTCCAGTCAAGGAAAAATAGCAAAAATCTCACCAGGAAGATTTGTGCCCAAGAGTAGGAAACACAGAATTTTTTTTTGCAAAACCTTCCTACGATATAGGGAATTTCTTCCTTCACTCCAAATAAATATCTAGCCTTCAACTGCTTGTCTTTTCTATTCATTTTCTTTCATTAATTAATTCAACAAGTATTTATTGAGCACTTTCTCTTTGTTAGACATGGCGACAGGCACTGGCAGTAAAATCTACGTCATAGTTTAAATTAAAGCCTAAGAAGACTTCTCAAATCAGTTCTGTCTATCTTGTCACTCAAAACAAAAACAAAAAAAACAGTTTTATCCCTTTTCCCTAATGTACATTTGCTTAAGCTTTTATAGAATATAAAGGGCAAGGTGCTCCACTCTCCTATACCTTGTGTGAGTAACCAAGGTGAGCTAGTGGCCAAGGTGAACTAGTGGACTGGGCAATGTCATAGGTATACTGCCTCTCACATCTGTCTCTCTGGATCTGCCTGTATTTAGTACAGCTGCAAAGAGAAAAAGAAAGAAAGAAAGAAAGAAAGAAAGAAAGAAAGAAAGAAAGAAA
>NW_020837968.1:14956878-14958202 GCF_003676395.1 Aethalodelphis obliquidens | reverse complement strand
AAAGAAAGAAAGAAAGAAAGAAAGAAAGAAAGAAAGAAAGAAAGAAAGAAAGAAAGAAAGAAAGAAAAGAAAGAAAGAAAGAAAGAAAGAAAGAAAGAAAGAAAGAAAGAAAGAAAGGAAGGAAGGAAGGAAGGAAGGAAGGAAGGAAGAAAGAAGGAGGGAAGGAAGGAGGAAAGAAGGAAGAATGGAAGAATGGCTGGAAGGAAGAATGATAAGTGATCCAGCTGTGGGCATTAAAGGGAAGGTAAGATAAATTGAACAGGTTAGACTGCTTTGGTTTGAGATTATTTTGGACTAGTTATCATACAATAAAAAGAGCCTCTCATGTGGTTGAATTTTCTGATTAGAATTATGTCTTGGAGTTTAGAGTTAAGTTCCATCTAATAACAAAGTATTGCCTAATTTCCTTCACTTGTCAATGTTCTTGGTACAGATTTTACCTAGAGGCATATTATCAGAGATCTAGAACAATTTGGGGTGTGGTTTAATTCCATCAATAAAGGCTTTAATCTCACTATCATTTCTAACACTATGAAAATCACTTCCTTCCACACACATCCCCTTCAATTACCACCAGCCCCTGTCTCCGAAATGTCTTTAGTTTATGCTATGATTGAATGAAAATTTAGCAGGATTTACAACTCTAACTAGAGTTCCCTCCCACCACCACCATTTTTTGAACATATGATCCCATCTCCTTCTGGCTTCTACTGATGCTTGTGAAAAGTCAGCTGTTACTCTAATTGTCCTACCTTTGTAGATAATCTTCCTTTTTCATTTCAGCTGACTTTAAGATCTTCCCTGGAATTTAACCATGACATAGTTAAGTGAGATTTACTTTTATATAACTTGCTTGGCAGATTTATGTCTTTTACTAACTATGGAGTATTCTTGTCTTACCTTTTAAAATATTTCATATCCTGTATGATGTTGAAATATCCCATCTCATCTTCTATGACTTTTCATCTGTATATATATACACATATATATTATATATATAATATGAACATATATAATATATATCATATATATTATATATATGTAATATATATATAAAGGGATGGTCCACATCAGAAAACTCACTATATGTCATGTTAGAATCCCACATGGATTGCATGTGACCACCTGCCATCCCTATAGTACAAATTAAGCTATAAAAACACACGGAACTATTTCCCTGAAATTCTGTAAGTACATAGTCAAGATACAATGTGAAGAATTTGTTTAAAAACATCCTGTAGAAAGTTTATAAGAAAACTAGTATTTGAGCAAACTGTGGAATATAAATACAACTATTTTTAAGTAAAAATATATATATATATTA
>NW_020837968.1:14868136-14956478 GCF_003676395.1 Aethalodelphis obliquidens | reverse complement strand
ATATATATATATTATTTATATAATAAATATATAATATATATGTATATATTATATTATTATTGTATATATTATATACAATATATACATATGTATATATTATATACATATCATATATACATATGTATATATTGTATATAATATATACATATATTATATATATATTTTTTCTTTTCCAATTTCAAATATTTATCTTATTGTGCTGCCTCTGGTAATTTCTTCACATCTACCTTTCAGTTTACTCATTTTTTCATCAGTTATATCTAACCTGCTATGTCATCCATTCAATAGCTACTGAGCCTTTTAAAAATTTTTCTAGAATTGTTATTTGATTCCTTTTAGAATCTATTTTGATAATATTTCTGTGTTTATGTTTTTAATCCTTTCTTTTTAATGTCTTTCATCATCTAAGACATACTTATTTTATTATCTCTAAAAGATAGTTTTGTTATTTGAGTATTTTGGTAGCCTAATTCTTCTATTTTTTTTAATCTGATTCTTATTTATGATGGATCTGTGTTTCATAAGTTTGGATTATTAATTGATCTTTAGCAGATATTATTATGGGAATCTTACACGGCCAAGACTGAAAGCATGTCCCTCCAAAGAGGTATTTTACCTTCTGCCAGTCAATGTAGGTATATCATCAAGCCCAGGACCTGCTTCATACTTATGCCATAGTCTGGATATACCTGGGCCACATTGGTAGTAAAAATATTGAACAATAATACCACATGAACACAACTATCTATTTATTTCAAGGGAGACATTTTGGAGTTTGTTGTTATTGTTGTTGTGTGTTTATTCCCTAAAGAGGTTTAATACCCAGGCCCTCAGATCTTGAAGATCAAACTCCTCCCCATGGCCAAGGTAAATAGAGCAACAACTCAAATGTTTACCATCTTTTTATTAGTTGTTTCTACATTTTACCTTGAAAATTTTCTTTCCTTCTTATAAACTTCACTGTATATTTAATCAATGTTTATTCTGTTTTATGTTTATTCTATTTTAGTCTATATTTTTAAGTATTTCTAGAAGAGGATTTTCATGAAACTTAATCCAAAATATGTCCAGAAACTGAAGTTCTCCACCACCATTTTCTTTTTTTTTTTTTTTTTTTGGCTGTACGTGGGCCTCTCAGTGTTGTGGCCTCTCCCGTTGCGGAGCACAGGCTCCGCACGCACAGGCTCAGCGGCCATGGCTCACAGGCCCAGCCGCTCCACGGCATGTGGGATCCTCCCAGACCGGGGCACGAACCCGTGTCCCCTGCACTGGCAGGCGGACTCTCAACCACTGTGCCACCAGGGAAGCCCTCCACCATTTTCTTGATATGGTCATCTCTAAATGTCACCCAAGCAGGCTGACATATGTGTGAATTTTAACACAGAGCATTCACAATTGCAAATTAGTGAGTGACCTTCTTACAGTTAGAGGCAATGTCTGTGTCCTAGTTCAATTATGTGTTGGATAGATGCTTAATAAATACTTCCTGATGGAATTACTTAATTAAAATATTTTTAACTGATAAGCTTCTTGTCTCTTATGACTACCCCTTGTTTCTCTATGGCAAGAATGTTTTTATTATTATTTTAAAATATGTAAGTGTGTGACTCTAAAGTAATGAGGCAAATTCCACAAACCATGCATAAAAATTGGTGTTAGTAATTTGTCAATAGTCACTCGTTCTATGACAAAGACTTACAACTCCCAGAGTCATAGCTTGTTGCTGTGACAAGGAGCTATAGATATGGAGATCGTATGTTCTACTTTTAAGTTTTTAAATAATCCTTAAATATATCTGGACAATTGATTAGTTTTCAAACACCACCATAAAACCTAGCTTTAGAAATAAAGACTACTCATCTCTCTGGTAAACTGAAGACACTAAAACAAGTTTTTTATATTTGCTTTCCTATGAGCTGGAAGAAAAGTAATCAATTGACAGTCAAATAAAATAAAGATTTAAAATCTACGTTGTCTTCACAGAACACAGGCCTATAACTTAGTCACTAAGCAAGTCACTGTTTAATTATTTCCTTGATCTGCATAGTTCTAAAAATAGACCCCATATTTCAAGCAGGTGAAATGGCTGCTCTTTCTATTTCCCAGGGTTGTGGTGACAGCCCAGCATGTAGATTGCTGCTTCCTTGCCAACAGGATGCAAAAGACCATCAATTTACAGCTAAACGTGGATGCCGGAGAAACAGGATTACCTTGTAGGCAATGCTTTAGTCCAAGTAGGAAATTTCATTCTTTGGAAGAGTACAAAAAGGGACAAAGGAAAAAGCCCAGAGAGTAGTGAGGATATATGCAACTTTCAGTGGCTTAACTTTGAGATTAAACTTGCCCATCTACTAAGATAATTAAAAAAAAAAAAAAAAGGCCCACTCATCTCAATTTCATTTCTGAACTCAAAAAGCATGAAATTTAGAGATAAGGCAGCCTGGGACAAGGCCTTGTGCTAACTTACTGAGTGAATTTAGGCAAGTCTCTAATACTGGTTTCCCCAACCATAAAATGGGAATAATGAAAACACCAGTCTCATAGGATTGCTATTATAGGATTAGCAAGATAATAAATATAAAACAACACGGTGTCTAGCATTAGTAAGTATTCAAATATGTGCTATAACCATTATGTCAACAAACATTTAAATACTTACTATGAGCAAAACTTTGTGCTAAATGCTTTGGTGGATACCAAGGTAAGTTAGACAGATACCCTGTCTATCAGGAGCTTAGATTCTAACAGAAGAGATGAGATAAGATGAAGTTATAAACTTCATGAGAGCAAGGACTCTATGTGTCTTATTCACCCTTATGTTCCTAGTACCCCAAAAGTTTCCAGTATAAAGTAAATATCCAATAAATATTTGTTACATGTAAAACTAAATAACTCTCTATGTCACAGAAAATGCTAAAAGTGAACAGGAGAAATGCAAGAGAAAATCCAGGTAAGTATCAGGACCTTGAAGACCAAAGAAACTTCCCTGGTGGTGCAGTGGTTGGGAGTCCGCCTGCCGATGCAGGGCATGCAGGTTTGTGCCCCGGTCCGGAAGGATCCCACATGCCGCGGAGCGGCTGGGCCCATGATCCATGGTGGCTGAGCCTGCGCGTCCGGAGCCTGTAAGAATGTGTTACCTGACAGCAGTAGATGGAGGAGGCAAACAAAAGGATGATGAATTAACCCAAAGAAAATGAATAGTTACAAAGAGTCCTGCAGCGCTAGAGACTAGAGTCCTAGCAGTGCTAGGACTGCTAGGACAAAGAGTCCTGCAGTGCTAGAGACTGTTCTAAGCCTTTCACATGGGGTAACTGATCTTCTCTTTGCAACAACGCTGTGAGATAGGTCTTATTATTGTCTTCATTTTGTGTAAAAGGAAACTGAGACACAGAGAAGTTAAATCATATGCCCAAGATCGCACAGTGCGTAAGTTACAGAAGTAGGATTTAATCTCTGGCAGGGTAGCTCCAGAGCCTGCATTATGAAGCAAAGGGTACTTTGTCTCCCAAACAGTGCAGCCAGGGGCTCAGATTGTCCTCTGTTATTTTTACTTATTGGAAAACGCTGGTCCTTTCAAAGCAAGACCCTCCAAACTCCATGCTCAGCTTCTGTCTCTTTCTAGCAACCTTCTCCAACACTTTCTACCAGAAGCTTAATTTCATTATCTGACTGCTTCCTGGGAGGAGGAAGAGGAAGAGTGAGCTATAAATATCCCTTCCTAAGGGCCCCCCAAAGTGGAAACACCTGTGGGGCCTGTGTGAGGTAGAAGGAGAAGAAGAGCCTCCCTGGTGGAGAGGGGTTTGCATCTCATCACTCAACAGAGGGTTTTTAAGACCCCTTGTGGGGCTGACTGCTCCAAAGGGGAGGAAAGTAAACAAGCCATAATGAATGGTGTCATTACAGGGTTTTATCATCTACCTGCTTAATGATGTCAGTAAGAACCCAAAGGCAAGTATTGGGCAGATAAAGCATTCTGAGAAAGCTGAGCTCTAGGTATACTGCACCCCCAAACTACACAGCACCTTCTGAGGTCCTGGGCACTCCTTCCGTATATCCTGTTTTCTTGCACCATGTCTTTCAGTATGGAATCACTCTGTAAACTGAAACAGAACAAACGCTTCTATGACCAAGTAACACGGAGAAAAGGCATCGATGGGGTCTGGCTTTCTTTTGAACTGGTTGAGGAAATACATTTTCTGCAGGTGTCTGGAAGCAGCTGTTTGTACATTGCAAAAGACAACTGGTCCAAGGTCAGAGAGTAAGTCAGTGATTAACCTTGGTTTTCCAACTCCATCCTTATCGTTCTTTAATTCTCAGCTCTCTAAGGTGGGCACAGGGCTGAGCCAGCTAGCAAGTCTAAGGATCTGCTCACCCTGGACAGACCATTCTGGAAGGTCAACTCCAGGGCAGAATTGAATTAGCAAAATGTTGTGCTTGCTTTTGGCCAAAGAGCAAGATTTCTCTTGAAACACCCACACACAATTGCGGGTGCACCATGCACACACACACACACAACCACAAAGAATTTTTATTTTCCCCAATCTCAATCCAGAGTCAGACACAGCTGCCAAATGAGTCCCTCTGACAGCACCTCCTACACAATGAGACACCGGAGCTGCAAACTGTGCTCCACAGGCGTTTTAATCGTGAATCCAGATGCTCTACCCCTTCGGTTCTCTGCACTGACCTTTCACTTGAAAGTCAATTTGTCAGTCTGCTCCATGTGTCTGAAGAAATCATCAAAGCCACCCTGTGGAGGAGCTCCCCGTAGGTTCCTCTGAATGCGGCTGCAACACAGCTACACTACACTAGGGGGAAATGTGCAGGTGGGGGGCAAGAGAGCTGGCAGCCCCCCTCCGCTCAGGACTGCTTGGGTGTGTTCTGTTTCTCAGGAAAGACTGCATCACCAAGGGGTGGACACTGAATACCTTTGGGGAGGGAAGGAAGAAACAGGCACCTTCCCCTATCACATTTCCACCATCAACTTGCCCATAGGACCCAGTGAAATGGGAGGAGGGAGATCCTCCAGAGCCTCCAAAATCCAGGCATGCCTGATTTTCAGTCTGAGTTTCAATATTCTGCCAGCAAAGTCAAAGGCTGAGTCTGGAAATAAATACTCTTCTGCACAGAGGTCCAAGGAGATAGGTATCACCAAAGATACTCTACGTGTGAAAACAGCTAAAGAGGCACCAGGGGCTGACTGAGGACAACTCTGTCACCTTAAATTACGGGACACTCATGGGTATACTCTCTAGTTGATAGGAAGAACTAGAAAGTGCCAGGCCAGTAACACCCCCTTCCATCTCCAAGTACTTAGAGTTCTCTTTCTAGCTCCTGCCCTCCCAGAGCAACCACTCACCTCTAGACCTTACTCTCCTACACCACCCACAACCGCACTCCACCTGCCACCACACGTACATACTACACATACACACACACACAAACCACCATCACCACCACGACCAAAGTCTAACTCCTTACCAATCCTGTTGAGCTCTGTTGAGTGACTAGTCAATCTGAGAAGTTAACTGTTGTTAAATATGTGCACTGGAAAAGCGTCTTCTGGGAGCCAAACAATCAAGATTATAGCTAGTTCTACCCCTGGCTAGTTGTGTGAGCTGGAGTATATCCTTTAACAACTTTGAGCCGCTGGCTATTTGCCAAAACATCATGGAATGCACTTGTCTTGTTTTGCTTTGCTTTGCTCAAGTTAGAGAATGGTCCTTTGAGCAGCCCTCCTAGGTGTATTAATATAGAGTAAGTAATCACCCATTGCACTGGAATTAGGATTTGATTGGACTTTTTGTTGTTTCTGTATTGCTTGTTTGCTACATAGGGTAGTGGAGACAGGAGAAGTAGAGAAGGTGGGCCAGTTTGCATTAGAAGCCAGAACATTTTGGAAGGAAAGGGACAAAAAACCTATAGTCGGAACACCATGATTTGCATCTTGGGAGATGATTTGGAGAAGGTGAAGATAATCCCAGGGAAGGTCCAGTAACAGAGAAGAAGTGGAAGACTTAGAAAATAAAATTTCCTATAGGAAAAAAAGGCTAATTTGTCCAGGCATACAGCTAGTACATAAGGTAATGTGGCCCACAGATGGCCAGTGTTAAAACCATTGAGGAGGAGGGAGATCTGCTTAAAGGGGGATTTCTTTGCTTCTGGCCATGACAAAGTAACTGGTCCCAGACTAACCCACACACCATAAAAAACTATAAAACTAGAAAAATATATAAGCAACTGTTATTAGGCTTTGGACAAAAAGCAGTGAAACACAATGGTCCCTGAGATAAAAAGAAGATCACACGGTAAGCTGCACAATTGTGCTAGGGATATGTTCATCATCATAGTGCATTGAGCTGAAATCCAGGCAGAGCATGGCAGTCCCACTGAATTGCCTAAGCATATATCTGAGTTTAGAATAATTAAGCAGCTAGAATCCAAAGGGTAGGTAATCAGAGAAGAAGGAACTATTCAAAACCCCAAGTGAGAGAATCTGTGAGTCCTTGGTTGAGGGTTGCTGGGCTAAACATGCACAGGGCAAGACTACATGAGGCTCTCAAGAGACTGGTTACTGTGTGTTTGAAAGTAAAACAGAGATATGAGAGGAATAAGAAGTACTTGGGGATGTTGGAGTTCTGCTACAGGCAGAGTGAGAAACTTTGTTAATACCTTGTGAACATCCCAGGCAACTAGCTGAGAGGTCAGAAAGGCCAAGCCTGAGGAGTAAGGAGCATACGTTAGAGTAATTCCTACTCTGTTTCTGCCCTAAAAATGCTGCAAACTAAGCCCTGACAAAAGCCTCAAAGGAGGCAGAGTTTGGTGATTCTTCCACCCAGCCCCAAGATGGAGGGGGTTGGGAAACACTTTGGGCTCTCCATAGATCTGCCATAATAAAGCAGAAAACTAAGGCTTTACAAGTTCAGTGTAAACAGCTGGTCATTGAACTGCCTACTAAAACAAAACTCAACACCCTTCAGAGATTCTACAATGTAGCATTCACTAAGTTGAGCACACAATCAGGAATATCAAGATATGCCAAGAAAAAGGAAATTGTGACAGTCAAGAAAAAAAGCAAGCAATAGATATCTATCCTGTGATGGCCCAAATATTAGATATAGCAGACAAAGACTTTAAAATGGTTATTATAAATATTGTAAAAGAAATAAAGGAAAATTGGGGACTTCCCTAATGATCTTGCGGTTAGGATTCAGTGCTTTCATTGCTGTGGCCTGGGTTCAATCCCTGGTTGGGAAACTGAGATCCTGCAAGCTGTGTGGCACAGACAAGATAAAAAATAAAAATAAAAAATACGTTTAAAAAAGGGAAATATGTTTTAAGTGTTAAAGGAAAATATGACCTTAATGAGTGAAGATACAGGGAATAAAAACAAATGTAATTACAAAATAAAGAATCAAATAAATGTTATTAAATAGAATAATAAATTAAAAATTCAATGGATAAGGGAGATGGCAGAAAAATAACACACTAGAAATGGCAGAAGAACAGAAAAGTAACCACTGAAGAAAAATAAACAGATGCTCAAGTACTTATGTACAATTAAAACTAATACACATGTATTTGGAGTCCCAGAAAGAGAATAAGTAATAAATGAAAATTTCCCATATTTGTTCAAAAATATCAGTGTACAGACCAAGAAGTTCAACGAACCCCAAGCAGACTAAATACAAACAAAAGAAAAAAAAAGAAAAGAAAAAAATTCACATCTAGCCACATCACAAACTGCTGAAAATTAAAGATAGAGAGAAAAGCCCTGAAAGCAGCCAGAGGAAAAACATAGGTTATATAAAGAAGAACAATGATGCAAATGACAGCTAACTTCTCATCAGAAGCAATAGCAGCCAGAAGATCATGGAATGTCATCTTTAATATAACAAAGGGGAAAAACCCCACTATCAACATGGAATCATATAAACAATTAATATTCTTCAAAAAGGAGGGTAAAATAACGGCATCTTCAAATGAGCAAAAGTTGATAGAATTTATTACAAGAAAATCCAAAAGATTTTCTTCAGGTTGAAGATAAATGATACCAGATAGAAACTAGAATTCACAGGAAGAAATAAAGAACACCAGAAATAATAAACGAGTGGTTTACCATAAAATATCATGTGTCTTCCTCTTATAAATTCCTTAAAAGAAATTGACCATTTAAAGCAGAACTAATAACATTGTAAGGTGAGGTTTGTAATGTGTATAGAAGTAAAAGATATAGCTAAAATTTAAAAAGCTGACAACACCAAATTTTCCAGAGCACGTAGAGCAAACGAGACCCTTTTACATTGCTGAGAGGAGTATAGCATGGTACAACCTCGTAAAAACTGTTAGGCATTTTCATATAATTTTAAAGATACATTTACTCTATAACACAGGAATTGCACTTCTAGGTAATATTTACTAAGAGAAATGAAAACATACATCCAAACACATACATGGCAGAAATGTTCATGGCAGCTTTATTAATAATGGCAAAAATAAACAAGGAAACAAAACAAACAAAAATAATCCAAAGAACTATCAATAGTACAATGGTTAAATTACTTGTGGCATCATTATACAGCAATTAAAAAAATGAACTACTGATTTGCACAACAACATGGATGACTCTCAGAAACAACATGATGTTCAGTGGAAGAAGCCAGCCACAAAAGAGTAAATACCATGTGATTCTATTTAAATAAAATTCTAGGACAAATATAACTTATTTTTTGTGATTTAAAAAATTGAAATAGTGGTTGCCTAGAGCCAGAAATTGACTGAGAAGAAAAATTAGAAGAAACTCTGGGATAATAAAAATGTATTTTATTCAGAGGTGTTGGTTCTATGAAATGTATACATTTGGCAGAATCACATGAGAATACACTTAAAATTTGTGATTTCACTCTATGTAAATTTTACCTCAATTTTTAGAAAATGTACTCATCCTTGTGGAAAAAGCTAAGTCAGGTAATGTCATTCCTTGATTCAAACCCTCAAACATCTTTCCATCTCAAAGCCAAAGTGTAAATCCTTACAATGGTCTTAAGGTCCTATAAGTTCTGGTTCCCCACTAAATCTAATAATCTCCCTATTGCTCACTCTGCAGGTACATTGCCCTTTTCACACTTTTTTGAACATGTAAGCCTGCTCTTGTCACACCCCAGGGCCTTTACCCTGATCTATTTCTCTCAATAGTACTTAGCATCATTGAACATAGTTCTTTTAAATCTGTTTACCCTCTGTCTCCCCCAAGTAACTGTAAGACACTTTATTTTGTTCATGTATAAATCTCCAATGACTAGGGTAATGCCTGGCACATAATAACTGCTCAACAAATACTTTTGAAAAAAAGTTTTAAATGAATAAATTATTATTTTTTCCATTAAAAACATTTTGTGCTTCCATTATTCTCAGTGGGTATAAGCTAAATTGTATCACTGAATGGAACTCTGTCTAGCCAAAACTATGGATCTTTGGCTAAGGCTCCCAAATTCCCTGTGTTTCTGTTGGGACTGGGGGTAGTTTACAATGTATTAGAGTAAGGAACACTAAGGAGATAAAATGCTTAATGTCCTAAGAGGTGGTCTGGGAAGAAGAAGGTTGGAGCATATTGGAGTTAATTGCTAGATCCACAAAGTGACTTTACATTACAAAAATGGAAGGTAAATTAGCATACCTTTAACTTCATGGGAAAGGAACTCACCTTGAACTAAAGTAGTCAGAGTTCATCTAATCAATTGTCACAAAAGAGCTGGGATTAACTTCAAGGACAATTTTGCTTGGTTCATAATGATAATCTCCTTACATTGTCTCCTAATCCAGTCCTAAGAAAAAACATGCCCATACTCTAAAAGGGAAGGGGTTTTTATACTAAAAAAAATGAAGTATGGACAGCCACTACATGGAAAGCCAGAGCAGGAACAAGTCTTTGGTGAAAAGAAGTCTTGTACCAAGACAGTGACCAATCCCAACATGACCACAGTGTCTGCCAATTTCATGAGAAAAGACTGCAGTGAGGTTATTCAGGTGGAATGAATGGCACCTTGAGCCATTATACCACTGTACAAATAACAAGATTTGACTCTAGCCATCTCAAGCAGGAAAATAATTCATTGGAAGATATTGGATAGCTTCCAAATCAACATGAAGCCTGGAGAACCTGACTCAGAAAATGGATGGCAGTCAAGGAAAGTTGGACAGCTAAAAACATAGCTGAGTTCACTGCACTGAAACAATCTGGTTAAAATATCTCCAGCTCTCAACATGTGATGTTGCTTTCATTGTCACCACGTCCACCTTGGACACTAGCTGACCCCACCTCAAGTCTCTCACCTCTGCTGTCCCTGTCATCATAAAAAGGTTCTTACCTGATCCTTGGTCTGTACATCACTCCTTCAGGTCTCAAAGTCCTGGGTGGGAACCTAAATGTGATGGACCAAGTCTAGGCCACATGGCCATACTGACATCAGGAAGCAGAGAGAGGAAATAGCTACCTCCTTTGTTTCCCTAGTGTAAAGTAGGGTCCTGCTTTCACACCTATTTGGGGATTCTGCCAAAATAAAAAGAATGTTGAGATTCTGGATAGTCAAGTCTATTATAATTTATTCCTGTGTCTGCCTTACATCCTGACAAACACTTCCTCCCAAACTTACACTTCCAAAAATATTTTTACACAATATTGGTAGCCCATCTCATGCAGCCAAAAATATACTCACTTTTTCCCCAAACAGAGAAAAATAATAAGATTTTTTATCTATTCCCTCCAGTTTCAGTCCAAGTTCTCTGGCCATTGACCATTCCTCCTGTTACAATCCCATCTTGAATTTCTAAAATTGAAGATTAAATAGTAATTATAACCACCACCACCAACATGTTCTATACACAACAGGCATCTCTACGTGTAGACCATAACTAGTATACGCAGCTTTTCCCTCACTGCCATTCCGTGTTCTCTGCTTCAGCTATCACAGAGTAGGACAACTTAAACCAGAAACTTCATGCTTTAGAAATCTGAGCCCTTATTGTTCCTGCCTGAATAAACTTCCAATAGTCTTCTATTCATCTTTCCCACCCAAAATAATAGTACAAAATGTGCCCTTAAGTTGCGTCCATGGTCCTCCCTTTCCTTCTTTTTAGTTGTCAGGATCAATCAACCCATCAAAAATTCAACTTCCTCTTTTCACAATTGGTCAATGGCATGAGAATCCCTGAATGTCCAAGGGAATGTTTCATCACTAAGTTTTATAGAATTATTGTAATATCTCTTAGTTGAATCAAATCTCCACTGGGGACTAAAATTATTAAACCATCAGGGCCCAGGGACAGAATGCAAAAGTTTGGTAGTGGGTTATTAGATGTGATTGTGAGTGGTTACCCATATTTCTTCCCTAAGGTTCCTGAATCTGTGTGTTCTAGAACAGGGAGAAAGAGGGCCATTTATTCACCATTAACTCAAAGTAAATGTTTCATCCTAGGGATAGCACCCCAAATATGCAAGAAGCTGTCTACCAGTTGGTAGCCAGTTGGTATGATATCTGAGTCTTCAATAGATCATTCCATTTTCTATAAGGTCAGTTGCTCTGAATAGTGGGACAGATGGTTAGAACAGTGAATTTTATGGCCACTAGCCCACTGCCTTATTTCTTTCTCTTCAAAGTGAGTTCCTTACAGCAATCTACTTACAATTTTAATTTTTATCATACGTCGGTTATATAGAGTCATCTTAAATGTTACTTCAACAGATTTAGAAAATAAATGTCAAGAAAATCACAATGATTTTATAAAACAAAAGTGTAGAGTAAGAATTTCATTATGATGTTTAAGAGTGTAAATAATTTACATGATGAAAGTGTTAGCAGGAGCACAGTGGGGCAGTAAAAACAAACCTACATGTAGAATAGGTGTCTATTTCAGTGAGGGCAATTTCTGCCCCTTCCAAGATGGAAGTGTCCAATGTAATCAGTTACTACTGTGTAGTTGACTGGCCTTGCAGATATAGTGCCATCCTGGTGTTCAGGCCTCGTTGCTAGTCCTGGCCAGTGGGGGACTCAGCTGAGGTACTAGCCATAAGTCACCATAATGGGAGCATGTCCTTGTCATTAGTTCGTGTCATTAGACCGATTTCTGCCAACATAGCTGTTTTATTTATGAGTCCATTGATCAAACACCAGGAAAATACCCTGATGGATAATTTCAGTGAGAGTCATTCTGTCCTCCTGATTATTTAAAAATCTTTCCATAGAGGACTTTTGATGAGCATGCAGATTGGGTACAAATATTCTCATATTCTGGGTTCATTCTAAGAAGTGTATCCAGCTTTCTCCCTAAACTTCTGTATCACCAGTTTTCCAATATTTTTCCTTCTGAGCCTCAGGTTGTCTGGCCAAACCATTAGCCACTGTCTAGGAATTGGATCTAGATCATTGCCTTAGGCAATTTCTCCTGGACATACCACTGAACATCTGCTCCCAGGGGACTTCTTATTCTCCACTGTGCTTTGGGTCCACCCTTGAGGGGAATGCCCTGCAGCAATTTACAACCAAGAAAATTGGCTGGCCCTTTGCCATATGCTAGAGAGAATCTGACTTGCCACAGGCAGGACACAATCTCTGCAAGAACCTGCAGTGAGTGGGACGGGTATCCTTACAATTGCATCTGAGGGAAACCTGGAGCAGGGCTACTGATGTGGTAGCTCATATTCCCTTTGGTTCTGCCCTGAATTCTGGTATCACTGGAAAATCCCACCAAACCACTCAACCCACTTGGGAGGTGTACCCACCAGTCTTCACCCCAGGTCTATATTCCAACACAAACAGAGGCTGTCAAAATACATCCTGCCTCTGTGGTGGGCAGAAATCTGGAGAAATTCAGGGGGAAAAAAATGCTTTAGAAATGGTTTTATTTCTGAGAACTTCTTGAATTTCCAATCTTCCCCCCATAACCGCATTTTCTTAGAGCTCGAGATCAGAGGTTGACTACCCTGGTGGCCTTTGAACCCTAATTAACCGAGGAGCCCATTTGGAGCCCCTGCCTCACTGAACTGCGTGATGCAGCTTATAAAAAGATGTGGCCTCTAGTCTGTCAAATACTGCACATTCCACTGTCCTTGCTCAGGCCACTTCCTTCCCTATGGAGCCGCTGCCTGACTTTTCCAAAGCTGATATTAATATCACAGACCATTATAATAGAGTTATTTTCATGGAAGGCAAGGAGGAAGTCACGTGGCATTAATTGGTCCCACGGGGTCCTGAAAGTCTCCGTTTAGCATGTTGTTTTTACTCACATAAGCAGCAATGAAGTGGAAACAGTGAGGAAGTCGCTGTGATTGTATTAAATGAGTATTTTCTTTTTCTAGGACTTGTTTGGTTAATGAGTCATTATTCCTTTTTTAATTGTATGAACATATGTAGTAGCTAGGCCAAAGGTACACGTGCATTTTCTTAAATGCACACACACGCACACACTCACACACACATAAACGCACATATCTTGGCCACTGTCTGTTTGCCTTATTTTAACCTCTGCTGTGATGTCAGCTTATTGAAAGGTTGGGACACAGAGAATCTAATCAAAGTGTATGAGTTTTGGTAATTTGGGGGAAAGGAATTCAAAAGCTCCTGAGCATATTAAGATATATTTCATTCTCTTTAATTAAGTTACTGAACCAGGTGGGTTTCATATCGGAATGCTAACATCACCAGAATCCATTACTTTGTGTTTGTATCACAAATTTTACCTTTCAAAATCCCATCATGGGGCTTCCCTGGTGGCGCAGTAGTTGAGAATCTGTCTGCTAATGCAGGGGACACGGGTTCGAGCCCTGGTCTGGGAGGATCCCACATGCCGTGGAGCAACTAGTCCCGTGAGCCACAACTACTGAGCCTGCGCGTCTGGAGCCTGTGCTCCGCAAAAAGAGAGGCCACGATAGTGAGAGGCCCGCGCACCGCGATGAAGAGTGGCCCCCGCTTGCCACAACTAGAGAAAGCCCTCACACAGAAATGAAGACCCAACACAGCAAAATAAATTAATTAATTAATAAACTCCTACCCCCAACACCTAAAAAAAAAAAAAAAAAATCATGTACATCATCCCTTTTGACCTTTATAGTGAGACTGTGAGGTAGGTAGGGCCAGAATTATTATCCCTGTTTCTAAACCGGGAACTGATCTCCTAGAGGCACAGTGGCTTTTTAAAGATCCCGTAGCTAATAAGTGATGGCCTGAAAATTAAGGAAACCCAAGAAAGAAGTTGGGGCTCTAAGGAGACTTCACCATGGCTTAGAGGCCTTCATAAGCTGTACAGTGGACATGGCAGATTTTGGAGAGTGAGCCTGAGCTGTCACCAAGTTCTGCAAGTCTTCCTCTCCTCCCCAGGCAACTGCACATGACCCGTTGACTCTGTGTTCTCAGGACTGTCTGCACTAACCGCAGTGATGACATTCTATTTTGTAGTCAATAAGTCACAAGGAAATGATGAAAAACCCTCTTGAAACATTTTCTTTTGGAAGGTGTTGATATTAGCGTAATTTGTGGATTCCTTGGACATGAGAAAGATTCTTTTGACAAAGATGTATCCCTCAACATGGCAGACATCTATCATGTATCCCTCAGCATGGCAGAGGTCGTGGGTCATGAGCTCTACTTCTCTTGAAGATTCTGAAATAAGAAAAATAAGATTCTAATAATAAAATTATTAATTTTTCTCAGTCAAGGAGAGCTTTAGTGTGGTTCACCCTGACGGCTGAGTATTAATATGGATAAAGTTTCATAATTCTTTATATCATACTAATGAAATTTCATTCTCATGGCCAATAGGTCCTTCAGTCAGGTAGGAAATAAGTGCACATTTACTTAATTTCTTTGGGTCAAGGTACTAAAAAGCTGTTCAGTTACAAGAGCCAGTTTACTTCATATAAGAACAACCCACACATAGGGCTTCCCTGGTGGCTCAGTGGTTGAGAGTCTGCCTGCCGATGCAGGGGACACGGGTTCGTGCCCCGGCCCGGGAAGATCCCACATACTGCGGAGCGGCTGGGCCCGTGGGCCATGGCCGCTGAGCCTGCGCGTCTGGAGCCTGTTGCTCCGCAACGGGAGAGGCCACAACAGTGAGAGGCCCGCGTACAGAAAAAAAAAAAAAAAAAAAAAAAGAGCAATCCACAAATAGATGAACACTGCTCCTTGACCACAGATGTGACACCCTCTGGGACTCTGTCACCAGATCTTTACACAAATGCTCATAAGCATTCCCACCAGAAGACGGGGCAGAGAAAGCATGGCTCCACTTATGTCATCACTATGACCAGAAGCATGACTGAAAGGGCTGCTCCTACAGATGGTTTTTAACTGTCTCACCTTTGCAGAGGAGAGCATATCACCACACTGAGCTTTCAGAACCCACAGAAGTTCTGCCCCTCTTGAGAGGAAATCCAGAATGTCCAGTGGGACTGCTTGAGTTGAAGCTGTACACAGGCAATGGGAAATGAAGGACAGCTTACTAACCAGCGTGTGAATGGACTAAGGTCACTGATTCTCCCCTCTTGTCCTCCCTCCTTGTCATCTAATTGTTCACAAAAGCTCTATGAGGTCAGTTGAAGCAGTAGGTGAAAAATAAACTCATATAGTCTATATTGTTTCTTCTGGGTCATCCTAGCTGAAGTGTGTTAAGAGGAGAATGTTGAATGTACTGGCTGGCTTGAGGACAGGTCATGGGTGGATTTTGATTGCCCATAGCATCCACATCCAAACCAAAAGGAGAGTCACAGGGGCAGAGAATGAGGAGTTATGGAGACAGAGCAGAATTATTTTTCAGTCCCTCACACTTTACAGATGTAGAAACTGATGCTCAGAGAGCATAAGGGATGTGGCAATGTCACAGAACTCACTATAAGTGCTAGAATAAAGCAAAAAAGTCATTTCATATTTGATAGCGAGCATTGATTAAATTGAATGTATATGTTTATTGAATATATATATTCGATATATTTTATTTGTGGAACATATATATTCAATAAAAATTTCATCTTTGGCTTAGCTTTTTCATAACAGTTGTTTTCCATCACAGAACTGCAGGGACGATTTTCATAAGTCATCTGTTCATAATATTTTGTTTCAGGAGCACACTATTCATCAGGCAATCCTAACGTGTGCTCTGAGGTGACATGCCTTTTGTTTTACAGAAGGGAGCAGAATGAGATACACCTGATGACGAAAGCATGAAAATGCCTTTGAACCATTAGCCGACCTGCTCCTGTTTCTGCAGAGAGATCTTAAAGGCCTATACAAAGTGAAGGGCAGTGTTCCTCTTGGGAGGTAAGAAAAGAGAGGGAGGGGGAAGGGGAGAAAGAACAATGAATCTCTCCATCCACCCATTTTCTTGTCACTGTGCAAACTCCCCTTATATCTGGAAGGTATGATTTTAAATTTTGCAAAATCTTGAAAAAGGAAACTTCTCTGTTGACACTGGAGAGACATAAGGGCTTGGCATTGGGAGAGATGAAATTCTAGTTACACTTGGGTGAGATTTAATTGCAATTTATAATAAAACTCTAATTCAAGGCTCTACTACAGTCAGTAGAAAACTCGATTCAAGAACAGAAAAGCTTCTGGGGAGCACAGTAGGCACAGGAAGTAATTGTTAGATGGAAAAAGGCAGGAAGAATACAAGAAGAGGAAAAAATAACCTCCAGCGAATAAACGAGGTTCTCCCCAACCCGTGGAAAAATCAAGAAATGCATATTAACTGTACTGTGGATTAAAGAAAAGCCACATTAACAATAGATAATGATAGATTCACCAAAAGTAACTACCGGAGAAAGTGACAGGACCAGCCTAATTCCAGAGGAAACTGCAGGAAGAAACATACCTTTTATTTTCCCTTAAGGAAACAGAAAAATAGGTTCTGGCAACACTGAGTTTCTCAGAAACCTTACCGGCCAGGTTCACTCCTCTCATTGAAATTTTGATATGTGTGACACTCATTATTTTCTGGTAATTAAACCTCTTAACATAACTTTGTGGGAAGAGTGCTTGTCTGGTATTTCAGACATTCCTAAGATTCAAGGGTAGAAGATTCTACAACCCTGCAAATTTCCAAGAAACTTATTACCTGGGAGAATTCACCAACTGTGCTTGCGTGAGGAAGCTGCCTCTCGCTTTCAGAGCAGATGAGAAACTTCGCAATGGACTTCTGTTGTTTGTGGTGTTCCCTTCCTTCTCCTTAGCCCAGTCAGCTCTTTGGCAAATTGTGGAAGCTGGCGGTGGGGAGGGGTATTCAGGGATGTCAAAGAGAGTGTGAAGATGGGGGGCAGAGGACAGAAGAGGGAAGAAGACAGTTTGCTCAGGGCCAGAGAGAGGGGTCAGGGAGAGGCAAGCTCAGAGCCTCATGAGAAGCTCCTCTCCCACATTCACCCAGTTTATCCCATCCAGGAAAAATGTCCAGAAGAAAGAACAAATAACGGTTCCAGTTTCCTTCAGTCTTAATATAGAAAGCCCCCAAAGGTCCAAAACAATTTTAGAAAAAGAGCTGCAGGGCGGGGAGGAAAGAGTATTGTGCACCTCTGAGGAAATGAAGGGGAGGACAAACAATATTGTTTTAATGCGACTGCTACAATCTTTGTGGGCTCTCAGCGCTGATCAACTGCAGCCTTCTGACCCCGAGACATGTATTGTTAAATTTTCTAAAGAAGAAAAAAAATCTGCTTTGGACACAACACCCTGAGTTATTCTATTTCACAACAAACTATTTAAGGAGGCTAAGCTATTAGTACTTTGACGCATTTGTCTCGTCGAGGAATGAATAGACAAAACCAAAAGCCTCATTTCCCTTCTCACTGAGTCTGTATATAGTTAAAGGGATCGGAGAAAGACAATCTGACTTGACTTTATAGAAAAGGAATTTTGTAGATGCTCAAAAAAATATCATTCTGGAAAAGTCATCAGAAATCAATAAGAAAAAAAAAACTTCAAAAATAGTTTTCCTTCCATTTATTGTTCAGTCATCTTCCCCTTCTTTATATGGTGTCGGGGATGACCTAAATCTCATGTAAAAGGAGGCTATATCACTACACGTGCACAATAGGCTCATTAACTCTAGACCCAAAAAGCTCTAGCCTTTCTTCTACTGGGTAGAGTCTTGGCTTACGTGCCTGCCAAAGAGTACGGATCACCCTAGTCAGTATCTGAACACTGACCACGCCTAGGAATAGTATACTCTGTGATATTTAACCACCAATAGAGGTAGGAGTATGTATGCGTTATCAATTGCTGTGTAAAAAATTACCTCAACAGTTAGCAGTTTGGATAATATCTCATAATTTCTGTGGGTCAGGAATACGAGCGTGGCTTAGCTGGGTGTATTCTGGTGCAGGGTCTCCCACAAAGCTGCAATGAAGGTGTCAGCGTGGGCTTCAGTCATCTCAAAGTTTGGCTGTGGGCGGATCCACTTCTAATCTCACTCACGCGGCTGTTGGCAAGCTTCATCAGTTCTTTGCCATGTGGGTCTCTCCATGGGGCTGTACACAATAGAGCAGTATACTTTCCCCAGCATGAGGCTTACAAGAAAGAGAGCTCGAGAGGATACCCAAGGTGGAAGCCTGTCCTTCTGCAACCTAATCTCGGTAGGGTCAGCCCATCACTTCTGCCATATTCTATTCATTAGAAGTGAGTCAGTAAGTTCGACCCACACAGAAAGGGAGAGAATTACACGAGAGCCTCAATAGCAGGAGGAAGGGATCATCGAGGGTCATCCTAGAGGCTGCCTACCACACAGTCCCTGACGCACAGCAGCAGCTTGAAACATTAAAGCTTCCTAGAATTAATATATCAATGGGGCAACTTCTATTAACAGAAAAAATAGCAGCTGAACTGAACTTAGGGTGATTTATAGATAGGTAACTTGTAAAGGCCATAATCTGAATGATCTGCCAACTATTGGAAACAAAATATGACAAATTCCCTGTTATCACTATCAAATTAAGAGACTAAAGAGAAATAGTGCATTCACTCTGATGTGTTGGTCATACTACATTGGTTATGGTTACACTTCAGTCATTTGGTGAATGTAGCAACTTGACATATGAACTGCCTTGGAGGGAAATTTGGTTTAGAAGCCTCAAGACTTCATCTCAGAACAATTTATCACCAAACCTACACAGTATAAATGTAACCAATCCTACCTCGAGTTGCCTATGTGTGTGTGTGTGTGTGTGTGTGTGCGTGTGTGTAAAAGGCAAAAAGGTTAACTGTGTGGTGTATATGAAGTTGAAGATCTTTTCAACCTATTGCAGCCAACAGCTCTATATTATGATAAAAGCTTATCAACCACAATTCAGAAATTGAGGATCTTGGCCATGTCTTCCCAGATTAGTGGGGATTATACAAACCAAATGGAATTTAGAAGTAGCTAAAATAGTATTTTTAAAAAAGAAAGAAAAATAAACAACTATGGAGAACTTACTAGCCTACCAGAATTTGATTTCCTAATCTATTAAGTAAATTTACTCTCTCTGATTTGATTTTCTGCTCAGAGCTTGTCGCTTAGAATTCATCTTCTGATTCTCTAGAATGTTTTAGGACAAGGCTAACATAGGCATAATATGTTTTCATATGGCTACAAATATATCACATATCCGTAAAGTGAAGTGTGACATGTTTGGGGTTCATGGTGTTATCTTTGAGAAATCCAAATGCATAAGATCATCCAGGCTTTAAGTGACAATCTGGTTACCTATTCTCCCTACCAACCATCCTTCTAACCCACACACTTACATTTTCCTTAACCAGGAGGCTCGCTGCCTCTACTTCTATAAGTGCAGCATGATTACAACCCTGAGGAGGCTTTTGTTCTCTAGTGTTTGGAATCCTTAAAATTGTGTGAAATTGCACAGTTATGAAAATTGTTGGGAATATAAAAGCGTTTGGCTCCTTTCCCCTGATCCAGAAGGTACTGTGTGTTCTTTGGATCCCAGACAACTTTCTGGGCAGTTCCAGATAAGGTATCCAATAACTTCACTCCGTGTCCCCGTTTTTCTTGCCCTCATTCCAGAAAAAGTTGGAGAGCTGCCTCTCAAATGATTTTATTGTGAGGAAAGTTATTATGAAAATGTACTCCACTGCTTTTCACTGACCTCCAAAACACACTCCCTAATTAAGTGCAAATGGGAAACTGACTTGGAGCAGGTTGTCTCTGATTTTGGACTTGGGAGAAGTATTAAAGTTTATGAACTCGATATGCAAGCTCCATCTGCCAAATGAGGAATTTCTTATTTCATTTGGTAACTGCACTGAGATTATATAATGCTCCTCGGAAAGCTCTAAATGCTGAAGATGCGTAAACCATCTGTCTGTGTTGAAAAGTCAAAAAATACATTACCCGCACAATGTGTCTCCAGGCATAACTAATTATGTATCCAGAGAAATTTCATCAGAGAGTTTTGATAGGGGGGTTTAACATTGAATTTCTACATAACCATAAATTTTTACAGCACTAAAGAGGCAATGATTATATCCGTGCTCTCACATCCTTTTATAGGAAGCTAGGGTTATTCAGATTTAATATTTAAAGAAATCTGAAGACCTGGCAGAGAGAAGTGGAAGGGAGTAGGCAGGAAGGCAAATTGACTTTTAGCTCTTCCATCGCCTCTTTCCCTCCCCTGCCAGCAGGGGGCAGAAGTAGCAGAGGAAGTGAAGCTTGCTTTCTCTGAACGTGAAGATATATAAACAAGGAGAGAGGGTGAAAGTTGCCTGAGATTTCCCTATTCTCCAGGGGCTTCTTACTGGCAGGGCTAAGCGTCAGGTGTAGTTCTGAATTCCAGTTCCGTCACGTACTAGCTTAGTTTGTAACAAATATTTATGATAATAATAGTAACTAATATTTTGAGACCATATTCAGAGCCAGGCACTGCATTAAGCGCTTTATGTGCATTATTTTATCCCATCCTTCAGCAAAGCAGGATGAGTAGGTACTGTTATTTATTTGTCTCTGAAAAATGAGAAAACCGAGGCTTAAGATATTAAATAACTTGCTCACGGTTACATAGTTCAAATTATAACGATTATGAACAAGAACTGGAATATTCGTCTTTAACCCAGGCATCAATTCTCAACTTGAATCAATTTGTTTTTATGCACTTTTTTTCATTCAATTCTTTAACCTGACAAAGTAGATGTAACTATTTTTAGTTATTTTGTTATTACCCAAAGTGTACTACATGGAATACACAATTATTGGGTGAATTTGAATGTGTCTGTGTTGCCAATCAGAGTAATTCAAGAAAATTCAGTTTTCCCCCAAATTACCAAATTGGCTAAGAACAGTGATATTTTTGAGTAGTATTTTTCACTTAGATATTATGTAGTCTCCCTTTCTTTGAATAGTATAGCCACAAGTTGGATATGCACCATTTGTTGCTATAATCCTCTGTAGTTGTTTTGACAACAATGTGGGACACAGTTAACAGCACAGGGTTTACAATCAGACCAAAGCTCTGCTCTTCCCTCTCTGAGCCTCAGACCCCTCATCTGTAAAATGAATATATTCATCATTCGGGACTCATTCACCTGTTGAGGGTTAAACAAGCGAATGCAGGTAAATTATTTAGCCTGGCTCTGGCACATAGGAAGTACTCGGTGGCTGTTATTATTCTGACACAAAGTCAAACTTGGAAAACAGTGTCGAATTCCAACAAATGTACAGATGTTTTGGTTCTGGGTGCCAAAAGTCCAGATGTTTGAGAAACCTCAGATGTTAATTGTTGTTAGTGTTCACTGGTATAGTTGGCACAGTATGACCACAGATTACGTTCAAGGGCAAATGGGGGTTAATGTTCTTCCCATTCATGCACAGTCGCCCTTTGTTAGAAACTAAAAATACAAAGATATAAAGGCTTCCCCTTTCCATGCCTGCCGAAGAGATTATGGACAGTCAAAAGGCAACTTTTTTTTTTTTTAAGGTACTTGAATTCCTTTTAAAATATTAAATGGGGGTAGAAAAAGCATGTCTTAATTTCCTATACTTTCTTTTCAGCTTTCAAACATATCACAAAAATCTAAATATAATCCAATATTATTTTCTTCACTCTCATCTTGAACAGCCCCACGTTGAAAATAAAGATCCACGATTGATCATCTCCTTTTTTGTTGTTTGTATGTGTACACACTATTTTAAATAGCTGACTCCTCCAAAATAAATAACTTTTATGAGCCATAAATTCCTTTCAGTAGAAAGTTCCTTCTTAAAACTCTGCCCACGTAATAAAATCTGACATATAAAATCAGAATTAACACATTAAATACATTAGAAGGTAATTGTTTGTATGATAGAAGAACTGGCCAAAGGGCATAATTCCTAATAATTGTAAAAATATGACATTATTTCACACACTTAAATTTCCTCAAACATTTCTGTTTTATTGACCCTATTTTAATTTTTCTCACTCTTCTCCTTATGTATTCTACATAGTTTAATAGTTTTCAAAACACACATAACCTCACAAATTTTTTTTCATGCTCAAATGAGACAAAGTTATTCCTTGTTAATGATGTCTTGGAGTATGAGAAAAATAAAATGTAGAATTTTCCTAAAATCTATCTCAAACCCTAGACGCTATAGCTAATCAAAGGGAAGTGGGTGGATAGCTTTGAAAGTAAGATTTTAAAATAGTTTTCTATAAAAATTATAGATTACCCAGTTCCTATGAAGTCGGTCCTTCTAAAGTTAGAATCTACTCCTGTTTCTGCTTTTAAACCTCTACCAAGGACTATTCTAGACAAATCAGCAGATAAACCACTGCACTGGTCCCAGAGTCAAGCGCTGAGCTGGACACCATTCTAGACTGAAAAGGGCAGCACTGTAGATCCCAGATAATCAGTCCTTCATAGGTTAGCATAACCTGGGAACCAAAGTGGTCACCTCAGATATCCTTCAAAATCACTTTATTATTGATCTGTTTGATCAAGACTGGAGAAGAAGACCCAATTTATCTCCTATGGTTGTAGGTCAATCTGGAGGAAGAATCAACAGGGCAAGGTGGTAAATTAGTGCAGTCTTAATCATAGAGGATGAGTATGAGAGAATGCCTTTAACTCGCTTATATCCTTAGCTTAGAATACTCTGTGGGACTATTTGTGAACTTGATGAACCAATCAGTCAACTCTATGGCTAGCACCTAGCACATAATAGGTGTTCAATAAAAAGTCTGATAAATTAACAAATTCAGTCCAATCCTGTCAGTTTTTTCTCTTGATGGCCAATCATCTACTGAGTCATATAGCTGCCTCCAGGCTTTTATTCGAAGACTTGCAAATTCTCTCCCATGTCTCCTTGTTTCTTTCCTGTTGAGGAGCCTGGCAAAGAGGGCAGTGGGGGTGGAGAACGAACCTAGACCAAATGGAAGGCTCGCCAGCTCGCTGGGGAGGTGAGAGACCCGTCACCCCCTCTCTGGCTCTTCTCTGGTGACTTCAACCCATGATGATGCAACTTCATGCTCTCAAAGGATCCTACAAACATCAGTGTCATTTCTGAAATGCTCGAATCCAAATCATCTAAAATGACTTACAAAGAGTTATGACAAAAATAATGATGTAGTTAATGATAATTTATCAAAATCTGAGTAATTCTATCATGTAAGCCAGAATAACAACAATCCTCAGTGCAATTTAATATAAAGAGAAAGGCAATACATTTTCTAAAAGACTAATAATCATAATTATTTCACTGACATTAGACTACCTGTCTCAGTAGGCAGTGACAGTGTAAGAAACTTCCCCATTTTCCCAATTTTCCAGATATTCTATCTAGGAAAATCTTTTAAAGACACACACACACACACACACACACACAAGCAACCAATCAAACAGCAAAACAATTAACTGGTCCTATTTTTAATATAATCATTTCCACCACTTCTTGGCTAGCAGATACATGCCAGAGACTTTATAAGCCTTCTCTCTAATCTCTGCATAAGCCCTGTGCCAGGGTCTTGAATTATGGTTGAATCATTATTCAAATTTTTAAAAGTCAGGAAGAGACACTTGCCCTTTGCAAAAGGTTAAACGCAGCAAATGCATCTCCAACTCCTTTAAACTGTCCAGGCCACATGAAGAGGGAAGAGAGGTGGTTGGTTCATGCACGTAATCCACTGCTCTCTCACTGATATCAGCCCTTCCTCCACTCTCAGCCAAATTCAAACAGGACCAGAGTCAGGAGATCCAGCAAGGAGTCCTGGTTCTGTGGCCTTGAGTCCTTCCACTCTTCTGGGTGTCAGCCTCTGCACACACGTAAATAAAAGTGTTAGATCATAACCTAACTGCTAACGGGGTCCCTTCACATCCTTGTTTTCTGCAACCAAGATATGTGGCTGCTTGATCCAGTGGGGAGATATAGATGAACTCAACATGGTACCTGAAGTCCACTCCTCCAAGGACAACTCAGAGGAGAACATATCAATACCATGCTTCTCACACTGAAAAACATGGGCCCACGTGGGTCTTTGGCATCCTGGTAGCAAATACGCACGCCCCAGAAAAGCATGAAGTATCTTCCTGGTGTACTGATTTTTCTTTAAAATGTTTGAGGAAAATCCATTCTTTAATGTCAAAATGAAGAATTTATGGTGTGGAATTTAAATTCTCACAGACATATAAGACAAAACAGGAGGCAGTAGAGAGGTTGGTCACTAAGGGTGTGGTTCTTTAGATATACTTTATATCCTCTGCAGTAGGAGTTCTTTGGTAAAAAATTATGTGAAGTTGTCAATGGTGATATTTGGAGGACAGGTATACTCTTGTATTGTTTTCTTTCTGAGTCCTTGGCAGTCACTGAGTGGGAATTTTATTCTAAGAGAGCAGAAAACCCCAGAATAGGATGGAGGTCTACCAAGGCCTGGGTAGCTAGAGCTGTCATTAATAAAGGCATGTCTACATGAAGGGCCCATTAAAATGGGCTGTTTCTTGATTTTGTTAAAGGCAAATCCTTGGAAATGATGCTTGCCTTTGAAACTCCATTCCCTGAGATTTTTGGCTAAATCTAGATGTATCCCCAGAGTCAGCTTCTAAATGAATTTGGTCTTCCCCAAAATCTAGACTTGATGTTTTGCAAACCATTAAAAACCATCTGCCATAACTGAATCATTACCTTTCCTGGGGAACTGCAAACACATATGGTTATCCCTTTGTTATTTCCCTGTCACTATGCCAGGCGAGTGTATCCATAACCCAACTTCCAGGTCAAACTCTCACAAGATCTCAGACCTCTTTTCTTATGTGATATGAATGGGAGATGATAAAATGCTGCTGAATAATGTGAAAGAAAAGAAGTGTGTGTTCTGTTTGTTCCCTCTAGAAATCTCCCAATGGGAGGAGGAAGAGGGAGAAGGGAGAATGGGATGGGAGGGGCAGGGAATTGGGCTGCAGGCAGGCAAAACTATACAACATGTAGACAAAGACAAGCTCATTCCCAGGGTTCCAGTCCTCTGGTCAGACTTGCCAGGTTTGGCCACAGCCCCTTATCCATTTTCCAAACCCACAAGATTTTTCATTACTCATTTGGCGGCAATACTTCACCTGATCTGAACTCATTTGATAGTGAAGCCTGATCTGAACTGATGTGATACTATTTATAGTCTTTATTTGTGTGACCTAGTGAGGATATTAATCGACTTCACAACAGAAATAACCATGTATTTGACTACAGTTGTTGCATCAAACCCTGCTGAGGATTTTGATGACAGTCTACGCACCATATGGCTTTCTATATGCCGTCAACAAAACAATGAATCAAACCCTCGTTTGCACTATTTATCTATTTCCATGGTGTAAAGACTCGTTTCCACGATGATATCGTTGAATGTGGAGTAGGAAACAAACACGAAGTCGTACGCCATTATACATTATTAACACCATAAAGTTACTGTCCAGGCTTATATAACAGTGAAATGTGGTGAAATAATTAGGAAATAAAGAGTTTTGAGTATTTATTAGTTGGATTTCCTTACAGTTTATTTCAGTATAATCTTTTATAATTGAAATTGTAATAATGGCTGTGGGTAACCACTAGCTCACAGAACCCCTAAAAATTTAACCCTAGGCTCTCCTGAGCAGCTCTGCTCTGGCTTTGGCAACTGCCTGCCTCCAGCCACTGGACATTTGGCTGGACCCGCCCACTGAAATTCCCAGAAGCAATTCCACTCCAGGCAGCAGGCAGCCTTTACCACAAACTGCTTCTCAGATAACCGTTTGCCCCTTTTTCTCATGCCATGAGCCGCCGTGGACGGTTGTCTTTTTCTTTATTCACTATTAAGGCCTTTCTTAGAAACTGTTCTAACCTTTTCAGCATTTGAAATCTTATTAATTAAAATAAGATTCCTGGGCTCCCCTGGTGGCGCAGTGATTAAGAATCCGCCTGCCAATGCAGGGGACACGGGCTCGAGCCCTGGTCCAGGAAGATCCCACGTACCACGGAGCAACGAAGCCCGTTGAACCGCGCGCCTAGAGCCCGTGCTCCGCAACAAGGGAAGCCGCCGCAATGAGAAGCCTGCGCACCGCAATGAAGAATAGCCCGCGCTCGCCGCAACTAGAGAAAGCCCGCGGGAAGCAACAAAGACCCAATGCAGCCAAAATTAGATAATAAATAAATAAATTAATTTATTTATTTAAGAAAAATAATAAGATTCTTCTGAGATCAGTAGAGGTTTCCTAATAATCCTCTTTGCTAAGATGCCTGGACTACTTACATCCACGTCCAATATTTTTAAATATATAAATGGACTAAACAATAAATTGTTTCATTTAAATCTGCTCATTGCTGGCAGTGGGTTACTCACTCTTAAGGTTACTTGGAACATAATCTGGGCAAAGCTTCTTTCTTGCAATAACTTTAAAAAGCCTGGCATCCTTAGTGAGGCCCCTCTACCACCCACTCAGAGCTGTAAGATGTCACTAGAGTCAACTTCCTTCTTAATTCAGGGTCCCCTGACACACTCACCCTTGACTTTGTCACCTCATAAATGTGTCACTTCCAGCACCACCTTCCTTCTGAAGAAAATATTCTGCCCACCCGGAAGACATGGACGTGTCTGGGAAACACGGAACCCGAACCAAGATGAAGGAATTAATTTACTCAACCAACTTACATTAAGTGGCTCCAGTACCCCAGGCGCTGTGATAGACCCAGGAATAAGAAGGAAAAATGCCCATCTTCAGATCCCCATCTTCAGACTCTACCAGTGGTTCTCAACCCAAGAGGCACTTTCAAACTTTAAAACCTACAAGTGTCCAGGCTCCACTCCCATCTAATTAAATCACAATTCCTCAGGTAGGACATAGGCAATAGAATTGTTTAAAGCTTCCTCATGTGTTTCCAATGTGAGGCCAGAATCGAAATCCAATGAAATAATAGTTAATAGCTTCCTCCCTTTGCATAAGCACCATTAGCCATGCTGTTCTGTATCCTGAAAGCACCAGAAAACACAGAAAACTCTCACTACCCATTGTGGACCAAGAACGCGTGCCCTCGGTATCACCTGGGAGCTTGTTAGAAACGCAGAGTCTCAGGCCCCATCTCAGACTTATTGAATGAGAATCTGAAGTTTAACAAAAATCCCTAGGTAATTTGGATGCATCTTAATTTTGGAAAATACTAAACTGAGGCAAAAATCCTGTTTTCGAGACGTTTTCAGTCCACAGGGGAAAATACATGTACATAGAGATGATTACAAAACATTGTAATAAGTTCCATGCTGAGAGGTGTCCAAGTTATTCCATGAGGACCAACCTCCTGGACAATGGATGGAGTGGATGATGCTGAGCAAAGCTGTACATGAAGAGTACAGATTAATCAGGAAGAACAGGTTGCAGGAAATAGTCCCGTGTTGCCAAAACATAAGTGGACACAAGGAGTGTGAGAGAGGCAGGCTGCGCTTTCCCAGATCCTAAGGTAACCCTCCGTCAGCGTCAGGAGTCAAACCTTAGTCATCCCCACCTCCTCTGAAAGAGAATACACTTCCAGGCTAGTGATCCTCCAACTTGTCAAGGTAAAGCTTGCTCACAAAGTACCTTGGAAATAAAAAGAAAAAACTTAGTTTTTCTTTTTTTTAAAGTAGTAGAATATACACACTACTATAAATAAAATAGATAACTAATAAGGACCTACTATATAGCACAGGGAACCCTACTCAATACTCTGTAATGGCCTATATGGGAAAAGAATCTAAAAAGGGTTGGATATACGTATATGTATAACTGATTCACTTTGCTGTACAACATTGTAAATCAACTATACTCCAATAAAAATTAATTTTAAAAAATTTAAAAAAATAATGAAGTAGTAGAAAAATGAAATGGGCCTGGTATACCAGTGATGCTTCCATAATATTTCCTTATGCTACCTGTATTAACCAACTAGAGCTGCTATAACAAGATTCCACAGAGTTGGTAGCTTAAACAAAAGACATTTATTTTCTCATAGTTCTGGAGGCTGAAAGTCTAAGATCAAGGTGTCAACAGGACTGGTTTCTGGTGAGGACTCTCCCTAGCTGGTAGATGGCTGTCTTCTCACTGTGTCCCCACATGGCCTTTCCTCTGTGTGTGTGGAGAGAAGAGGAAATCTCTGATGGCTCTTCTTCTTCTTTTAAGGACCCTGGTCCTATTAGATGAGGCTCTCTTAATATGCATTCCCTAGATTTCAGTCTGTATAAATTAGAAAGCTCAAGTAGTTCTTTCAGAGTATAGCACACCTCTTTCTCTTGTTCATACATCACTCCTCACCTTTAAGGGTCTACAGGGCCTTGAGTCTAGCTATAGGTCTAGAAGCAAAGAGGGGTTGGGGAGGGGTGGGTCTTGAGGAAAATCAGCAGTGTCTTGCAAAGCAACTGCCTCAGAGAAGACCATTCAAGTTTCCTCAGGCAATTAAGGGTTAATCCCCTCAGACCCTCAAATGGGGGCGGAAAGTCTTCTACTGGCAAAGAAGACTCATTCGAATTTAAGGGCCCAGTGTCCCCAGGTCCATCAATGTCTCCCCACACATTCCCATCCCAACTTCCAGGACCCTGTTCCTTCCCAGTCCATTTCCTCACTCTACCAGTAGATACTCCACAAGGCTGGGAATTCAATTTTCATTGTGATTCAGCCATTAGCAGGAGAGATTCTGGTTTTGTTCTTAGCATTCTCAGTCCTGTGGCTATAGGAGATAAGGGTCTCTATCAGAGCAGATGTAGAAGTTTCCAGGTCACTTATGTGGCACTTGAGCTGGGACTTCGAATCCTTGAGGCTCATCCCATTTTTTTCTTTCCCCTACTTAGTCCAGCAACATTAGGAGCAACCAGCCAATCTCATTATACTCAGTAGTTTGGCAAACATGTTTGAAAGTATCCTATACGTGGTCACCCAGATCCTTGCTTCTTAAACGTGTTTGATCAGGAGTATGAGTGGTGACATTTTGTCTTCCTCTATTGCCAGATAGAGCCATGGAATCAGTGCTCTTTACTACTGGAAATAGTCATTAGTGTTTTTAAATCTAATCAGATTAAAGACCCAGCTCCAGAAAACCCAGAATCAATTTAGAAAATTCATCCTCAAGACTGTGTTCCACTACATCTTTATCCCTGTCCTGTCCCTAGGTTCTTCAGAACCATTTTTTTTTTTTTTTTTAGATTCCATATATATGTGTTAGTATACGGTATTTGTTTTTCTCTTTCTGACTTACTTCACTCTGTACAACAGACTCTAGAACCACTCTTGTCACCAGAATTAAGGATGAGGCCCTAATCCAATAAGACTGATGTCCTTGCAAGAAGAAGAGACCCCAGAAACCTCTCTTTTCTCCAGACACACAGAAGAAAGGTCATGTGAGGACATGGAGAGAAAGTGGACATCTGGAAGCTGAGAAGAGAGGTCTCACCAGAAACCCACCCTGTTGGCACCTTGATCTTGGACTTCCAGCTTCAGTCTGTGGTATCTTGTTATGACAACCATAACTATTCTGACTAACACACCACCCATCACTATTCTCAAGAAATCATCAGTGGAAAGGTTGTCAGACCTAAAAAACGAAAGCGGGTCATCCCCCGACAAACTCTGCCCAAGTCAGATCACCCTGTCAGTGACTCATCCGTTTAACCATTCATCTATTAATCCATCCATTTCTTGAAACATTTCACCAAACTTAATTGAGTGCTACTCTGTGCCAGACACTGTGCTTATGTTGGAAATACAAAGTTATCTGTCCTGTCCTCAAGGAACTTGCAATTCAGGTATGTTCACTGTTACTTTTTAAAATTAATCTTTAATGACACAAGTAAAACATAAATATAGTATACTTTTAAAAAGCCACAACCAATAAATTTAAACTCCTCTTCAACTCATTGCTATCCTGTTATGATTTTTAAACTGTTATTATTTTTCTAATTATACACATACCCACAGAAACTACTACTATAGGTATCAACTGGTACTTTCTTTCTTCATTCAACAATACATTTTTTAGCACTATCCATATTATGATACAAAGATCCAGTCTATTCCTTTTAACTGTTACAGAATAGCATGTCTCATAAATGCAACGCATTTTGTTGAGCATTGCATTATGTGTGGGCTGTTTAATTCACTATTACTTTAACGAACACCTTTGCACCTGTCTCATTACACACATGTGCAAGTGTAGGTTAGATATGAAAAAGGGGGATTACTGGGTCTTTGCATTTTTAATTTTAATGAATACTGCTCAATTGCCCTCCAAAATGGTATATAAGCCACACTCCCATCAGCAATCTGTTGGAGTACTGGTTCTCCACAATCTTCCTGGTACTTGCCATTCTTTACATTTTACTTAAATGTTTGTTTGCTCAATTTCTGCCTAGTTGAAGGGTAAAAATAGTGTCTCATTTATTCTTTTATTCTGCATTTTCCTCATTAGTAATGTTGACCTCTAAGAAACAACAGAGCCAGTTATTATAACAGGAAAATGAGTTTGTTTGGGAATAGCAGAGGATTGTGATTCCAGACAAGCAAACTGTGGTAAACCATAGGCAAGTCCAGAGAACAGAAGAGATGGGCTTGCTCTTACAGAGGAAACGAAGAAACTGGGGAGGGCTGTGGTGATTCTTCACTGGCTGCAAGCGGTGGGCAGCTAGTTGCTGGGTCAGAAGGCTGGGTGTGTGAGTTCCCCCTGCAGGGCTTCTTGACTCCATTGTAAATGAAGTTTCCTTTATTTATTTTCACAGTACGTACTTAAAATGATCATCTTTTCATATTTTATTGACTACTTGTATTTTGTCTTCTGTGTAATACCCATTTATATATTTGGCCCATTTTTTTATGTTGAACTGTCTGTTCTTTTTGAATTGGTTTGTAGATAGTCTTTATATATTGATATTTGAGGGGCAAATATGTTGTCTGTGAAATATTGTCTGGAAATATCTTCTTCCAGTCTGTTGTTTGTATTTTATTATTGCTTATGGTATCTTTCTGTTATGTAGAAGTTTTCTTTCTCTCTTTTTATATGGTCAAATTTATCAATATTTCCTTTTATTTTTGTTTTTTAAATAAATCATTCCTGAGGTTTTATAACATGTATGTAAACATTTTGGCCTTTAATCCATTTAGAATTTTTTTGACATAAAGTGTCAGGAGGTTGAAACTTTTTTCCATATGGAGAGCCAATTGTCCCAGTACCATTCTTCCCTGACTTTCAAATGTCACTTTTTATTCCAAATTTTTTATTTTTTTGGCTTGCAGGTTCTTAGTTCCTCAACCAGGGATTGCACCCAGGCCCTTGGCAGTGAAAGCATGGAGTCTTAACCACTGGACCTCCAGAGAATTCCCTCCAAATTCTTATATATGCATGTACTTATTTCTTTATTCTAGCTTCTTTATTCTGATCTATTTCTCTCATGCTGTCCCACAGCAACACTGCAAACTCATAATGTTTTAATATCTAGTAAGACCAATTCATTTTTTTGCTCTCTATCAATTTTATCTTTATTAAAACTCTTACACATGAATTTGAGAACAAGTTTATAATGTTCTATGAAAATTCTGGCAGTCACATTACATTTATGAGGCAATTTTGGAAGAATTAACATCCTTATAATATTGAGTCATACTCTTCATAACCAAATTACCTGAAATATACTCACTGACACGCATTACGCTCTGAATGCACCCAGCTGGAAGAACACTCCAGAACGCCCACATATTTCAAATGAGATGAGAGCTTACACACCCTTTTGTGACATCTGCTCTAGTTAATATTGTTATGCAGTTTAATTAAATATTACACAAAGAGAGAATTAGTGTTTCTCCCAAAGCTGAATTGAATGCTTTGAAAAGACTCAATGAAGGGAAGTTGATAAAATTAGATGTAAATGACAAATTAGTCAAATATTAGGACAAGCAAACTGTGAAATTCTAGAAGGATTCTGCTCTCAGATTGCTTCATTGATACTTTCAACTACTAGTTTCACTTCAAAGAAAATGAAACTGAACATTGAGATACTGCCTTTACAGATATGATTTATGCAAAAAAGTCAATGAGGAACTCCGATCAATGACCTTGCTTAAAGGTAAGACTTACAGTTCAGCTCTATGGAAAAATACTGGTGAATAAATGTAAATTTATATGTTGAAAGTTGCAATAAAATATTTTAGGCTTACATATATCTTTGTCTTAATTATTCCATGCCTTAAGAGACTTTTTATCATCAACTGACCAATTATCAGTCCCAATCATGACAGAACAGAGGTTTTCTAGAATATTTCTCTCTACTTATCCAGGTCTTCAATGTCCTTCAGTAAACATTTTTATCATTTTTTCAAAAAGATTCTGTGTATTCTTGTTAATTTTATTTGTAATTGCTTTATAGTTTTGCTACTATTGTGAAATACATTTTTATCAGTGATATGTTCTAATTGCTTTTTGCTAATTAAAGGAAAGCTACAGATTTTTGTACATTGGCCTTGTATTTTTCTACTGGTCCTTCTGATAGACCATTTTATTAATCTTAATATTTTGCTTAATAACTAATAAATCTTAATAATTATTTGGGAAAGGTTATATTAGATCATGAAATCCTCAGTATGGGTTTCAGGTCAAGTTCCCTAGGAAGTAGAGATTTTCATGAAGAGAGTGTATTAGGAAGATCTTTCCAGATTTGCCCCTGTTGGAGAAGGGAAAGTAGCAGGACTGGGCAGAGTGAGAAGTTATGATGCTGTCACAACAAAGGCCACAGGGTTTTCCCCCAGAGAGCTTCTGTGCTGGGATAGCCCTGAGGAGTTGCAGATATGAGGCAATAGGGCCAGACCTTTCTATCTTTAATTTTTCCAGTCTTTGTATATGACCCACACCCAGGAACAAGATGTGAGCTTGTGTAAGGCAGCACTCTTCAGCCAAGAGCCAACCACCAGGAGGGGGAATTCAAGTAGCTATGAGCCTTCATCCATCAACAGTCATAGCAACTGGGAGAGTGAGTGTTCCAGTCATGAAAGAGGAGGATAAGGATGGCACACCACAGCATCCACTACAGTATGAAATAAAAATTTTGTTCTTTTTGCTTAAGTATTTACATCTCATTTAATTGTTAGTACCTTTTAGCATGTGTCTAGACCCCTTGAGTATCATACTGAATTAGTAACAGTAGGCACCCTCATCTTTCTCCTGGGCTTTAATTGGACTTTTATGGTTCACTGTTACATCATATTCACTGTAAGCTTCTAGTAGATACTCTTTTTAGCATAAGAATATTGTCTTTTACTCCAAAATAAAATGATAAAAATTTTTAGCATGAATAAATATTAGAACATATCAAAGCCTTTTGTAACAACTAATGGAATGAATGTATGGTATTATCCTTTAATCTGTTATTTTTTTAAAGTTTAAATATAATTTACTACAATATCAAAAAACTCTTGCATTCCTAGGGTGAACCTTACATGGCCATAGGTTATTCTATTGAAACATTGCTAGTTTCTTTTTTCCTAACAACCTCATTTAGAACTTTTACACCTGCACTTATAACTGAGATTGATCTGTAATTTTGTTTTCCCTTGTTCCTATCTTCCTATTATGGTCATACTTGCCTCATTAAAATAATTGAGAAATTTTCCATCCTTTCTATGCCCTAAAATGATTTGTATGATGAAAATTAGCTGCCTTTTAGATTTTAATCAAACATATAATTTTCTTGGCCCAGTGATATTAAAATCTGGTATGTGAGCAGATCTTCACTGTTTCAATTTCTTTTCAGGTCATTATGGTCACAGGGTTTCTCACTCTCCTTGGAACAATTTTGATAATGTGTATTTTTCTAAAAAGCTGATTAATCTAGATATTAAATTTATTAGTATAATTTGCTTTATTCTTAGTAAACTCAAGTTTTTTAATTTCTTTTGAGTGTGGAAGTTATATATGTTTTATTTACTTCTTTATGTAGTTTATGACTTTTTAAATTTTCTTTATCATAGTTCCCACAATCTTTGTTGAGGTCTAGATTCTGGGTTATTGATCAACTCTATTTTGGTTCTTTAATTCTTCCTCTTTACCTATACTATTTCCTTCTTCTTAATCACTTTGTGTTTACCTTGTTGTTTGCTTGTGGTTTTATTTTCCCTAACTTTATAAGTTAAAGCTTAGTTCATTTATTACTTTTTCTTTTGTAAATGCATTTCAGAGTGTAAAATTTCCCCTAAGAATCATTTTGACTTCATCCCCATAGATATTAGAAATTTCATTTAGTTCTAAATATTTTAAAATTTCTATCTTAACTTCCTCTTCGCTCATGAATTTACTAATTTACTAATATGTTTACTAATATGTTTAAATTTATAGATAAATGATGTTGATGCTCTGGGGGAAACAGGGTTGGATATCTTTCTGTGTTTAGCATGACGATATATATATATATATATATCCAAGACAGATATTTATATATCTTCAAGAGATATATCTGCAAGACAGATATATCTCCAAGAGAGATATTTATGTTATTCAAATACTCTCTTTATGTATACAGTTTTGTTTGTTTGTTTTTAGTTGACTCTGAGTCATTTTGTGAGAAAACTGGGTTAAAATCTCCCACCATGTTATGGATGTAGGCATTCTCCTTATGGTTGTATTCATTTTTGTGTTATATAGTTTGCTTGTTGCCTTTTTGTGCCAAAATTTCTTAATTTGTAAGCCTCTTGTTAACAAATTCAAAGCACTTATTTTATATCATAATAATCACAATTGTAACTTTCATGGGTCACTTAGGAAGCCAGCCCTAAAACCTCAACTTCCAATCAGGCTTTTTACCCAGACCTCATCAGAAGGACACAGGTAACAAAAAGACACCATTAGTCACCAAGTGTTCTAAAATGCCAATCTGTATACACTTTTCCCCTCTTCACTCTCCAAACTCTTATCCCCTTTTTACTCTTTTCCTCTTCCCTTCATCTCTCTCACCCAAACACGGACACAGACACACAGACACACACACACACACACACACACACACACACACACACCACTCCAGCAAATACTCAGGCTATATACTTGATAGGTTCTATAATCTAGCTTAGGAACAAAGAAAGCACACCTAGAGGTTTTTAAAAGAAGAGATATCTATGAGATTAAAGCACATAAAAAAGGACCAGCAGAAATGCAAGGTTGGTTCAACACCTGAGAATTAATCAGTATGATTGACCATACTGATAGATTAAGAAAAATGTGATTATCAACAGATTCAAATAAAGCATTTGAAAAAGTCAGCAACCATTCATGACAACAATTCTCAAACTAGGAATAGAAGGTCATTTCCTCAGCCTAACAAAGGGCATCTACAAAATCCTATAGCTAAAATTATATTTAATGGTGAAAGACTGAATACTTTCCTCCCTAAGATCAGGAACAAGACAAGGATATCTGCCTCATCACTTTAATTAAATATTGTCTTGAAGGTGCTAGCCAGGACATTAAGTCACAAAAATTAAACAAAGTGCATACAGAATGTAAAGGAAGAAAAACAATTGTCTCTATTCACAAATGACATGCTCATCTATATAGAAAAGTGTTTGAGATTAGAATCAAAATTATTTAATTTTCCCTCTATTATCTATAGGTCTTTCATTTTCATCTACTCTCTCCTGGGGTTTTTTCTGGAAATGCTTCCAAATTAATAGTATCAAAAGGAAGACTAAGCCACAGATTTGGGTAGTCAAAGGAAATGTGAGTGACCTAAAAGCAGAAATCATAGTGTGGAAAATTGATATATCTGATTAAAACAAAATTAAGAATTTCTGCTTAACAAAGGACACCACTAACAAATTTAAGAGAAAATGACAATTAGGAAAAGGTACTTTCAACACCTAAAGCAATATATGATTAATACTTAGAATACAAAAAGCCCTCTGAAAACCAATATGCAAATGATAGAAACTCCAGTTGAAAAATGGGAAAAGGGTATGAACAGGCAATTCAAAAAATGTGAAATTCTAATGGTGAACCAGTATTTGCAGTCATGTTAAAACACTTGAGTAATCAGAAAATTTTCAGATTGACCAAAGTACAGAGGCTGTTTAATGCTAGGAGATGGGAACTCTAACCCCTGCAGCTGGGGGTACAGCCCAGTCCAGACTTTCTGGTGGGCAATGTGGCACTGTGTAGTCAAGCTGGATCCATATACACTCTGTGACTGAGCAATTCAGTTTTGAGAAATCCACCACAAAAAGTGGCTCACACAGGTCCACAACACACAATGATGTGCACTGTGAATCTGCACTGTGACACCCTAGAATTACTTTTCCAAGAATTATCTTTTCTGTATAATTCTGAATTACTCTAGGTCATGGGGACATTTCATGCTATTTGGAAGGCAGAAGAGAAGCAGCCAACGTAATCTTTCACACTTGGAAAATCATTGCCATGCGTCAGACACTATAGTTGTTCATGCCCATTGTTGCCAATCTGCTAGCTCACCTTGTTGGGCAGCATCTCCTGAAGTTCCTGCCAGATTTCCTACTTCAGCTTCTCCATCCCATACTAGTAATGAGCGTCTCCTGGGCAGCAGCTGAGCCTACAGCCCCTCCAACTTTTGTTGAGTCTCCTCCTTCTAATTCTTCAAATCTTGGGCCCAGGGTGTATTTAGTTCCATGACAAAGGTCTCCAGCTTCTCCTGCAGGTCACTTGTACCACCAAAGGCTTGGAGGTAGCAAGAGAGAGGTGCAGGTTCTGGTCATCTTTGAAGGCTCCAGTTTGTCCTTGCTCTCCCTACTTCCTGTCTCTTTCCTTCCCAACTGTCTGCTCTGCTGACTTCAGGCCCAGTACTAGATGCAGACACAATAGCCATACATAAACTGTTTAACCCTTCCTAGTGGTTCTGCTTCTCTGATTAAATGCTGACTAACACAGAGGAGGATGTTATCCCAGAGCTTTGCAGTATCAAGGACAAAGAGATAATCTAGGGGCTTCTTATGGACTTAATGTGTATGTATGCCAAAATTCATATTTTGAAATCCTAACCCCCAGTGTGATGGTATTTGGAGGCTGTACTTTTGGGAGGTGATTAGGTCATGAGGGTGGAGTCCTTATAAATGAGATTAGTGCCCTTATAAAAGAGGCCTCAGAGAGCTCTCTCATCCCTTCCCCCATGTGAGGACACAGCCAAAAGATGGCCGTTTATGAACCAGGAATGTGCCCATACTAGATACCTAATTTGCCAGCACCTTGATCTTGGACTTCCCAGTCTCCAGAACTATGATAAATAAATGTTTGTTGCTTAATCAATCCAGCCTTTGATATTTTTATTGCAGCAGCCCAAACAAACTAAGACAGGGCTTAACACTCAAGAAATGGATAAGCAAAATGTGACAAATACTCACCATGAAATACTACACAACAGTTAAAAGTGGTACATATTATACATGGCAACATGAATAGGTCTTCAAAACAGTTCTAGTAAAAAATTAACAGTATGAAATCTCTAGCATAATGACCTTTATGAAAAATTTTAAACACGTACATACAAACATACAGAAAACACTGTAACAGGGTACATACAATCTCAGGGACACATACCAAGTCCCTTAGAGGAGGCCTATAGGGAATGGAGAACAAGATAAATGGAAAAAATAACTGAATACCTATAGATACACCTCTACTGGTCAAAGCAAGAGAGAGCCCTTGCCCAGAGCGTGATCTGAGGACTAAGATTAATTCATCCCTTTGACCCTAAAGTAAAAAAAAAAAAAAAGGAACCGTCATCTGAGGTTTCATTGCTCCCTGCTCCTGTTGACCCTCTGACACTTTCCCCACATCCAGGTGTGATCCAGGCTTTCTGGGCTCACCTGCTATTCGCTGCCCCTTTAGAGAGAGATTTTACTTACCTGACTCAGACCAATGCAGTTCTTACCAGTTGGACAGAGTCATTCCTGCCAGGTTTCCTCCCTCCCACCAGCTTGGAAGCAGACTGTTTCAGGACCACTACGATCAATACTTTCCTGCTAGTAAAAGCTCCAGATGATGGGATATAGGAAATGAGAGAGGGAGGCAAGAGTTGGGATGGAGGTAGGGATGCAGTGAATTCCACCTCTGTGGGCCTGCCTTCAGATTGTCTGTACCACCGTTTCTGACTCCACAGGGTCTTTGCACATGCTGTTCTTCTGTCTAAAACACTCTCCCTTTCCCACCCTCACCTAGTTATCCCCTATTCATCCTATTTCTCAGGTTCATTGTCATTTTGTAATGAGACATATCTTCCCTTAACTCTTTAGCTATGTTTAATAACCTTATATTTTCATAAACACATGTAAACCCCCCTTCAAAGAACTTATCACAGTTCCAGTTTTGCAATTTCTTTTTCTGGTTGTTTGAAAGTTATCCGACTACACTGTAAGCTCCAGGAGGACAGAGACTGTGTGTGTGTTTCTCACCATTGCCTGCACAGGTATAGCCTAGTGCCAGGCACTTAGTTAATGCTTGATTAAAATAAATTGACTTTATTTTTTCATTGGTTGGTTGCTTGATTAGTTTAAGTTCATGGTTCAATAGAGGAGTAGAAAACTGGTTTCAGTTAGAGCAGATTCTTAGCCATCATCTGGCATTCCCTAGTTTTAGGGCAGTGTATATTCACAGACTAGATTCAGATTTATATATTCTACTCCTGGGCTTTGCTGTTTACAAAATTGCTGACTATTGTGAAAGCTGTTCTCTCTCTGCCTCTCTCTCTATGCTTTCTTTTCTCTTCCTTCACCCTCCTCCCCTTGCTCTTTCTCTTCTCCTCTAAGACATCCTATGATGACTTTTGTTAATTACCCTTCAGGCTAAAGAGACTAACTTGTAATCAACTGAATAACTCTCCATGCAGGAGATGGACCACATTATATTAATAATCATTTCTAGACACATAATTTGATGATTGCATATCACTTTTTTAATGTACCTGCTAGGAAAATTATAAATTCAATCCCTCTTATTGTTAAAAAAAAAAAGATTACTATTTCACTAAGCCTGCTGTTAAACTGTGATTAATGTTCTATACCTAAAGTACAGATTACCTAATAGTTCCTCCCATCATGCAGCTCAGGAACTTAGAAATCCTGTGTCAGGATTGCCTCTGTAAACGTACGTCATGAATCTCTGCCTCCTTAGGAAACATACCAAGATGGCATTTTAGAGTTGCGTAGTGCTTAATTCCAACCCCAATGTCTCAACTTTGATAAAACTCAAAGGTACTGCACACCAGAGATCTTTCCTCCCCACTTTTCCTTTCTCTCTGTCTCTCTCTCCTTGTTTAATTCTTGAGGACACACAAAAGTATATATTTATATATCTTAATTCATTTATCTTTGCTTTTTTTTTTTTTTTTTTTTTGTGGTGAGCGGGCCTCTCACTGTTGTGGCCTCTCCCGTTGCAGAGCACAGGCTCCAGACGCGCAGGCTCAGAGGCCATGGCTCACGGGCCCAGCCACTCCACGGCATGTGGGATCCTCCCGGATCGGGGCACAAACCCGCGTCCCCTGCATTGACAGGTGGACTCTCAACCACTGCGCCACCAGGGAAGTCCTATCTTTGCTTTTTAAAGACAGTTAAATATGATATTTTTAAAGCACTTGAATCTATTATTTCTTTATAAACTAGATCCTAAATTAAAAAGAAAAAGAGAGAGAGAGAAGCTCTTTCCATTCCAGATTTTAAGAAATGTGGAGATACTTCTGGATTGGATTTCAAACCCTGAATCCAAGGCTCTCAGGGATTTAGCCTCAGAATTCTTCTACTATCATTCACGAGAAACAAATCAGTTAAAATTTCACATAAAATATTAAAGTATTAATCCTACCAAAATATATATTGCCATATAGTGACCCATGCATATTTTTACTACAATTATCTTTCATTCATTCTATATATACTAAGGAGGCTTGTTTTGAAAGCCGGTAGTAAATTATTTGGTAAAATGAGAAAGTTTCTGTCAATGCAAATGATTTTATCCTAATATGTCTTTTAAAATGCAGAAGTATTGATATGCTACCCCTCTTTCTTCAAGCACAAAGGCCAACTGTTCTATTGATTGCTATGTAACAAACCACCATGAAACATCACGGCTTGAAACAACAATTGAATTTTATCTCTTAAAGGTTCTACAGTTTGACTGGGGCTCAGTTCAATGGCTCTCCCTTGGGATCTCTCCTGGGGTTGGTTGATCAGATGTCAGCTGGGGCTGCAGCCTGAAAGCTCAGCTGTGCTGGGCATACAAAATGTTTCCCTCAGATGGTTGGCAGTTGATACTCATTGTCAACTGGAAGCTCAGCTAAGGGGTTTTGATTTCCTTTTATGTGAGCCTCTGATTGGATCCCTGGGTTTCCTCACAAGAAGAGGAAATCCAAGGTAGCAAGAGATCCAAGTGAAAGTTGCATGGCTTCTTATGAGACCTAACCTCAGAAATTCCAGAGCAATGTTTATGCTGCATTCTATTGAGTCACTAAGAAGAGCCATGATTGACAAGGGGAGGAATTAGATTCCATGTCTTAATGGAAAGTGGCAAAGCCATACTACAGAAGAACATCTGGGAAAGGAGATACTTTAGCAGGCATTGAAAAATACAATCCGTTTCACTAAATTCAGTCCATCTTAAACCTAAAGGAGATAGAACTCCTTCCCAATAGCAGCTCAGATTGATCAGAGACAGAGAGTGTGACCACTACATTTTACCCAGGATGATATGGAAAGACAATGTTATGGGGTAAATTGTATCCCCCCAAATGTATATGGTAATGTTCTAATCCCCAGTGTCTCAGAATATGACCTTACTTGGAGATAAGTCTTTAAAGAGATGCTCAAGTTAAAATTAGGTCATTGGGTTGGGCCCTAATCCAATATTACTGGTGTCCTTATAAAAAAGGAATATTGAAACAGACACACATACACACAGAGGACACTGTGTGATCATGACATTGGAGTTTGGGGGTGATGCATCTACAAGCCAAGGAACACAGAAGATTGTTAGCAAACCACCAGGAGCTGGGAGAGAAAAATTAAAGCAGATTCTCAGTCACAGCCCTCAGAATGAACCAGCCCTGCTGGTGCCTTGATCTCAGACTTTTGGTCTCCAGAACTGTGAGACAACAAATTTCTGTTGTTTAAGGAGTTCAGTTTGTGATACTTTGTTACTACAGCTCCAGGAAACTAATCCAAGTAAAAACGTTAGAGCAGCAGATCTGACCTTTCCCCAGGAATTACCCACACCCACTCTAATATTGACCTACCTCTTGGTAGACATTAATCACAGGCAAACTCAGAATGAAAAAGAATATTTAAAGGGGTTTTCTTCCGAGCCCAATAAAAGATCTGAAAATTGTCCAGCTACACTTGCCCACTAATCCTGAACAACATGGTTCCTTTTTTTCTTTTTCTTCCTTCCTTCCTTCCTTCCTTTACCTCTCTCTCTCTCTCTCTTTCTTCTTCCATCCTTCCTCTCTTTCTCTCTTCCTCTTTCTCTCTTTCTTTCTACCACATGATCTCAGGGGCAACTCTTTTTTTTTTTCTTTTAGACTGATGTCCTTAATATGACCTTTGCTCTCCCTAATTGAGTTTCACAGGATGACTGTAAGCCATGGTTAGGCAACCTGCAGACAGAGAATCAAAGGACGAAGCCTGAATTTGGAACACCAAGGTTTGTGGAATCAACATCAAACTCTGGCAAAGACCAGAGCCTCCCAAGAATGAATATTTAGTACCTGACAGTTTCCTGAGAGTGAGTCTTTTGGATCTGGTGATACAGTTGAGATTCCTCCCAGATGTTATGGGGGCAGCATTCTCCCAGGACCTAGAATCATTTCAGCTGGAGATTATTAAAAGTTGTTGTTGTGTGTGTGTGTGTGTGTGTGTGTGTGTGTATGTGTGTGTGTGTTGACAAGACTTTGCAGGTGTGTTGATTAGCACCTGCAGGCCACTGTGTAGACACTCTAAGGGAAGACCTCAGCAGGATGCCTTCCAAACTCTCCCCACCCTCAAGCATGGGAGAAAGCTTGACTTGACAGAGCTGCCCCAGAGAAAAATCTTGCCTCTCCTCAGCCTATCTCCTCTATTGTGTCAGGTACAGTGGCTGGTTTCTGATCAAAGCAACTCTTGTAAGTACACCCTTCTTTAGGATACAGTAAGTCCTCTACATACGAACCTTCAAGTTGAGAATGTTCAAAGATGCGAACATGCGTTCCATCAACGTCAGGCCTAAGTGAAATTGCAGCTTGCCCTCCATTTCCTATTGCTGACGATCCTTCAGCTCTACCATCTCCCACCTCCTCTCCCTCCTCCAGTCAGTAACTCTTCTTGCCTGTTCACTCGATGCCAGCCCCTGTATGCCAGCTGTTGTACTGTACTACTGTACTTTTCAAGGTACCATACTATAAGATTAAAAATGCTTTCTTTAGTTTTTGTGTTTGCTTTGTTTTTTATGTATTATTTGTGTGAAAAGACTTATAAACCTATTACAGTACTATATAGCCGATTGTGTTAGTTGGGTACCTAGGCTAATTTTGTTGGACTTAATGAACAAATTCTTGGGATGGAACTCGTTCATGTTTAGGGGACTTACTGTACCCTATAAAGACTGTGCTGTTACAAAGCTATACATTAAGATGACACTGGTGTCCAGGACCATGTGTGAATCTATTTCTTCTAAATATTTATTGAAACCTGTAGGGTCTAAATTAAATACGCTATGTAGGAATGGCAATTTTGCATGTTCGGATGAGTAAGGAGACTTATCTCTCACACAGGAAGATCATTTTTCTCCAGTTCACTGGCTGAGGGACTCTAGAATGAATCAGATAGTTACAGAATGTCAAAGACCCTCACAGATCCTCTTGTCCAACCTCCCCATTTTATAGATGAGGAAACAAAGGCCCAGGGAATAAAGTGACCCCATGTTACAAAGCCAGTTGATTGCAGAGTCCTGAGGGCTGGGAGCTTCCATATGTAATAAGATCTTCTGCAGGCAAACTTGGCTCACATTTCTTAATATCCACCTCCACAACATCTGCCAATGTTAAAAGACTTCTCAGGAATTAAGGCAGCTTTATTTTGTTTTGAGAAGCTGCTACAACCAACTTTACAAGGGGGCATACATAGTGCAAGAGCTTAGAAGGTAGCTTGCAGTGGTCATGACAACATGATTCCTTTGAGTTAAAACACCCTCTCCCACTTTCCCTTCCACATCTAATGTGCTGGGACCAGCCTCATTAGAAGGATGCTTTATTAGCAGACTTTCATTGAACTTTATTGTTTCATTTGAGGAACATCACCTACGGGATAGGTCTCAGAAATGAGCCTTGTAGAGTTCCCTAAAAATGTAGAGAAGACACACGTGTGGCCGTTGTTATTTTTCATAAATGGAGAAAGTAACACCTTTGGTTTGCCAAGATCAAAGCAGTGGAGTAATTTTGCATAGTTTGTGCTTCTGTTGTTTTAATCCTTTTAAAAATACTCAGTATCGTTGTCATTCCTGTGCTGAAAGTCCTCCTCTACCCGCACAGCATGACCCTTCTTTCTCCCTGGCTTAGGTTCTACTTCACAGTCAAAATCAATAGATGGTTAAGAAAACTTGGTGTGGAGCAGTGGTCCTTCAACTTGGGAATCCCGTGGAGGGCTTGACAAAACAGACCACCAGGCCTCACCCCCAAAGTTGTTTCAGTAGGTCTGGGGTAGGGGCCAAGAATTTGAATGTCTAATATGTTTCCAGGTGATACTGATGCTGTTGGCCTGGAGACCACACTTTGAGAACCATTGGTGTAAGTGTTCAACCCAGAAATTACGTGCCAAACCACCTTTTATACACATTAACTAGCTTCCCACTTATACCTGAAAATGGTCCACATTTACTGCAGCTCCCTTTTTTCTGTGCCCCTAATTCCTATTAGTTGTTGCTTTAAATTCAGGGAAAATGAGAAAGAGAAAGATTTTGGAATCCTGAAAATCCACACCTGAACCAGGGAAGTCAGATCTCAGCTTGCTTTGTGTGCCATGTGGGAATATTCCTCAATCCCTCAACAGTCCAGTCTAGACAAGAAAAAAAAAAAAATGTATCCCATGAGCAGATTCATTCCAACCTGCCTCACAATCCTGAATGAATGTCTAATTATAAAGAGGTTAGAAGGAGAGGCAGAGGAGACAATTTCTCCCAGACTGCCTTCCTTCAAGATTAACCAAGTGTCTCTTAAACATTAGGCAGGAGCCCATGACCCAACTTTTTTGTGTCTGTGAGGAAGTGGGTAATGAACAGGTTGTCGTCTCTGGCCTTAAACCTCAGCAGTGGTGGCGAAGAACCCCGCCCACCTGCAGTGTACACTGGCTGCCTCTAGGCCACTGCTGTCTCCCTGATATTTGCCCTTTGGAATCATACTCTGCAGCGGCGTAGCGGCCAAAATCAGACGTAGAGGCGGCAGGGCCCAAATGGAGCCATAAATAAAACAACAAATATATTTCAAAGGGACCTAATTCTGCTTCTGCTTGGATCCTGATAGAGAAATGTGAGCTCCATGTGGGCCTGGGACCTGCATGGTCCGTCTTTCTGTGCCGTCCTGGCAGAAGGGCCCTGTGCACATTAAAATCCAACAGGTGCACGGCCTCGGTTGTTTTTCTTCCTCAGCTCCTGAGGAAATCATAAACCAAATATATTACTAGGGGATGGTTTCTGGGGTGCCCTGTGAGCAAACGGAGAGGAAAAATGGATCAACAACTGGCCAACGGGGACAGTAAATCAACAGACTAAAGGAGGAGTTTGAATAGACTCTCATGGGCCTCCAGGGCTCAGCCAAGGACAAGTCCCCTGTCAGTCAAGGCCTGAGCACTAATGTCAAAGCCAGCTGGTGCCGGGAGCCCTCTGGCCCTGAGGAAATGATTGAGCCGTCTGTCAGCTGCTTGGGGGCCACTAGAGGCCAATGCGATGCTGAGGGAAGGGCGGTGTTCCTCGGCCCTGAGCTGCACTCCCCCTAGAGCCTGAGGGTTACATTTATGCAGATCCCAGTTGCTCACCGCCTGCTATTCTCAGCGCCTCCAAACTCAGCTAGGAAAAGAGATGAAGAATCATTCCTACATCAGAGAATGTGCTGGCTGCAAGATTGATTGGTTCAGGTCACACCTATTCCTTCTAGGCAGATGAAAACGATTTTCTTCCCAGATTGTAGGGGAGCTCGTCACAGGGGTTAGTGGAATTAAGGGAAATTGGGAAAACAACCAGAAAAGGGCTTTCCAGGAGACCCTCTCCTTACACCATGGGATTTGATTACATACAAACTATTGGAGTCTTGGACACAACTTCCATGCTTTTCCCAACTGCAGAGATTCTCCCCCAAATGATAACATCTAAGTCAAGCTGATCATTTCTTAAAGACATGATTGGATATGTGATCTGAAAATCAAAATATCTGTGATGCTTTAGTCTCCTCTTTATATAGAATGGAAGCAATCACTGTAACCATAATAACAATAATTACAGTTACATTGTATTTTCTATCTCAGATACCATATGAGAATTTTAACTGTGCTAACACTTAATCTTCATGACTGCAACAGATAGGTATTATTCTTACTCCTGTTTTGCAGATAAGAAATCTGAGGCACAGGGAGTTTTAGTAACTTTGTCCAAGATGAACTCTATGCTCTTTGTTACTTTGCTCTGATGTCTTCATTCATTTTATCAAGAAATATTTATTGAGCTGACACTGTGTGTCAGAAACTTGCTAAACACCAGCTTTAGAGCACTGTTGAGGATATACAAATTACCCCTCTGCAAAGTGACCCTTTGTACCCTTTGTTGAAGGGGGTCCAAACTATACTTTTTAAAAAAATCAATTAAAAAAATTCTAGCTATGATAAGAATCACTCACTGTTTTCCCAATGCTTTCTGTTTTACTTACAAGTTTATTTTTTTCAATACTGATTTTACAATGAAGAAATCAACCTCAGCTTTATTTGTCATGTTGACAGAAGTCAGTTTAAAAGTGAAGGAAATGAAAGTATGAAGGATTGAGTATGTCAGGAACCCTAAAGATATTGCTTCCCAGTGCAGCCTAAAAAACGAAGAAATATCCGTACCATAACACGCGCACACACACACACCTGACTACCACACACCTTATGACATACATACATACCACACCATATATACACACACCCCCATAGTACATATACACACAAAACACACATATACGCATGCATACACACCACCACATGCACATACCACACATGTACACACATGGTATGATTCTTTAAGCCCATCCTAGAAGCATCAGTGCAAGTTCTTGAGCTGTCTGTATTATTCTTGTCACGGTCATTTCTGGGATCAGGAGATCACAGTAACAGTGGACCACATAAACATAAATTTTAACAGCCCCTGTCTTTGGCTCATGACCATTTTGAGAAAGTTTTTCAATAAATTTTGGAGCAAATTTCTGATAAGCCTGAAGGAAGTGAGCCCAACTGTCCAGATCTCCATTCTTTCATTGTGTGGGTGTGCTTGGGGGAATTTGGCTACAAGTGGCTGTCAGCAGTAAGTCTAAAACTAAAAAAAGGAAGGAAGTCCTGATTTATGACCCAAAGCACTGAGTTTCATTTCAGAAATGTAAGGAGTTCCAGAGTACACAGACCACATACACATGTGCACACATAAACACACACACCACTCATATACATATTCATATACACACAATCGTGTGCCACTCCTACATATACACACAAGCACACACATTTGTCACAGATATACATATATACCCATACACACACATGCATACACATACTCAAAAAATATACTCTGATACAGATGTTGAAAAGATATCTAGAGACAGTTAATACTCAAAAGAAGATGAACTGTTCAATGACAAAAGATGCAGAACTTAACCTTAATCTTTCTTTGTGAGTCCAAGTGAGATTTGTAAAAAGACTATCTTACAAGACTGTCTCATCCATGCAAGAGAAAACAATATACTTCAGGCTGAAACACAAAACAGTAGTTATCATTTATATAACCACTTACTATGTGCCAGAAAGCAGTAAACTGAGCTAGGTTTGTTCTTGGTTGTTTAGAGGTTTGTGTTATGTGAGAAAGGGTGACGATTATTTTCACTGAGTTGCTGATGTAACTACCTTATAGACAGGATAAAGGAGTTATTACTCTATCCCCTGATTCCTTGAGGTTTACAAAGACACTAACCATGTTGAGAATTGCATTTCTGATCAAAATTGGGGAGGAAGCTCTGGGAGTAAGAAGTAATATAGTTTCTGCCTTTTTGCAGGTTTCAGTTACATTATGAGATCCTGAAACCCTAAATCTCTTCTCTGTCACCTTTTATGGTTTCCTATTTCTCATAGATATTTCAAGCTATTTGTTTAGTAATATTAACTTAAACTTTGTAAGCATGAGTATTTAAACTTCATAAGCATGTTTTATAATCTAGATCAGATAATTCCAAAATCTGATACCTGTGCTGACCAATATCTGCTGCTGCCTGTTGTTTCTGCTTAGTTCTCACATGTTGCTTTGTTTCCTTAGGTGCCTAGTTATCTTTGAGTGCATGCTGATCTTTGCCCTTGAAAAATAATCTGCAACTTAGGGTGAATAGTTTACCACAGAGGCTTTGTATTTGCTTCTGCCAGATATCTAGGACACTTCTAGACAGAAACCACGTCAAACTAAGGCTTGAGGTTCTAGGGTTCACCTAGTCAATAGCCATGTCAGGGAGAGTGTTTTGGGTTTTTATTTTCCCCCCTCCACTTTTCCTTCTCGTCTCCTGCTATGCTCAGTACTGATACAGTCCTTTCTACACTCCCTAGCATTAGAGGGAAGAGATGGGTTTAGTTCTGGTTCAGCTAAGTATAAAGCTCTTTGTGTTTCCACTTAATTAAAGAAGGTATCCCATAAAACTCTTAATCTTCAGCATATCTTGGGGCTTTACTTCTGTCCCTTACTCCACTGAGCCTTTGACCCAAAATCCAAGTGTGCTGAATGGGCAAATATTTTAAGGGCATAAGCAGCCTTTCTGAATACTGGCTTTCATCCATAAATTGGAGTTTTCTTACTATTTTTTAGCACTTCCGAAACTTTAAGCTGATTTTTAAATAAAAATTTTATCAAGAAGTTTTAATTGTTTTTGACAAGATTTGACTAAACTAGACCACAATGACCAGACATGGTTTATAAGAGGGCAGTTTTAATTTGGAAGTTGCATGGGAAATCTATTTAAATGAATCTAAACTGTTTGTCTCCCACCATGTTCTGAGTCTCCTCAGAGAGCTTTGCAGTGTACTGTACATAAGTTCACATTAGTATCATACATGAGACCCTTGACTACACTAATTATAAATGATTCATAGATAAATGGATTGGGAAAACCCCAAAACTAAACTTCAAAAAGGCTCTTGGATTTACTGTATTTCTCACATTGTGTAACCCATCATGCAATATCTAGTTTTATTGATGGAGACCTTCCAGATTATTTTCCAATATGGGAGATTTTTGAAAGAACAGCGTGAACACTTTGCAAAATGGCCTGTTTTAGGGCAACTTACCTGCTTAAGGCTTTCCTCAGATTTATCTTAGATTATAGTTCCTCATATGACAGCACATTGAAAAGGCAGACACTATAATTTTACCTTACAAGGAAAAAAACTTTTAGAGTTTTATGGTTTCTTTAAAAATAAACTAATTTTGTTTATTTGGTTTTTTTCCCAGTTCTAATGTCAAAAACAATAGTCCCTGAATAAAGAAAATGCCAAAGAATAAAAACAAGCCCATGCATTTAAGTTGTAGAATTACTTTTTGAAAATAATACTAGACTAGACTACAATTTTATAACTGAACCACATTTTAATTCTATCTTGCACAAGGTCATTGCACACATGACTTGAGTTCTCCTTAGAGCTTTCACATAACTTCCTAGGAGACTGAAGAATTTATAGAGACAAAATAGGCAAGGACATTTCTTAGAGAATATGCAATGCAGTTCATCCAGAATGACATCTTGGAGGTTACTTTGTCCTCCCTGGTCTCATATAAGTCATGCTGATGTGGTAAAATATTTGTGAAATTCATAACCAAAGTGTTCTGTTATATAAAAAAAATTAAGTACTTCCAGCCAAAGCCCTAATGAGACCAGTCTCAGCTTCACATTCCCCATGAATAATGAAAATGCTCCTCTTGAGAAAGTATGAGATTTTAATTTTATTAGTTCTGATACCAGAAAAATCCCCTCATGTACTCAACCTCACTTTAAGGTGCCTTTGTGATTATTATTAGATAACTCAGGATGGAGCATTTGGAAAGCCAGTGCTTTTCATCCAGTAAACCACTCAGCTCTTTAATCCATCTTAGTTCCAGTTTCTAAATATGGAAGTCACAAAAAGATAGATCCCGTCAACATGTCATATTAGAGAAAAAGACACTGGTTTTCTTTTGATTTACCTGCTACCACAGAGCATTTCCAGAAAACCATGCTTTTACAGGGCACATTAGGATCATAAATGTGTTAATGCATAAAACATCCCATTATTCTTGCTATCTCCTCCAGAGAAGGAAACGGTGATAGAGAGAGATTAATGGATGGACCAAAAGCCATCCAGGAAATTAGTAGCAGGTCTGGGATTAGACTTCTGAGTTCCTGCCACCCACTGTTAAGTAGAAGTCAATAGTCCACACAGCCTCTCCAGATTCCATTTAAAGCTGCAGTGGAAATGTGGGAGGGGAGGGCACTGCTCATTAGTCCTGGAAGCTAGGTATGCAAATCATCAGCTAAAACTTACAAGCAGCTCATGCAGCTCAATAACAAAAAAACAAACAACCCAATCCAAAAATGGGCAGAAGACCTAAATAGACATTTCTCCAAAGAAGATATACAGACTGCCAACAAACACATGAAAGAATGCTCAACATCATTAATCATTAGAGAAATGCAAATCAAAACTACAATGAGGTATCACCTCATACCTGTCAGAATGGCCATCATCAAAAAATCTAGAAACAATAAATGCTGGAGAGGGTGTGGAGAAAAGGGAACACTCTTGCACTGCTGGTGGGAATGTGAATTGGTACAGCCACTATGGAGAACAGTATGGAGGTTCCTTAAAAAATTACAGATAGAACTACCATATGACCCAGCAATCCCACTACTGGGCATATACCCTGAGAAAACCATAATTCAAAAAGAGTCATGTACCAAAATGTTCATTGCAGCTCTACTTACAATAGCCCGGAGATGGAAACAACCTAAGTGCCCAACATCATATGAATGGATAAAGAAGATGTGGCACATATATACAATGGAATATTACTCAGCCATAAAAAGAAACGAAATTGAGCTATTTGTAATGAGGTGGATAGACCTAGAGTCTGCCATACAGAGTGAAGTAAGTCAGAAAGAAAGACAAATACCGTATGCTAACACATATATATGGAATTTAAGGAAAAAAAATGTCATGAAGAACCTAGGGGTAAGATAGGAATAAAGACACAGACCTACTAGAGAATGGAATTGAGGATATGGGGAGGGGGAAGGGTGAGCTGTGACAAAGCGAGAGAGAGGCATGGACGTATATACACTACCAAATATAAAACAGATAGCTAGTGGGAAGCAGCCGCATAGCCCAGGGAGATCAGCTCGGTGCTTTGTGACCACCTGGAGGGGTGGGATAGGGAGGGTGGGAGGGAGATGCAAGAGGGAAGAGATATGGGAACATATGTATATGTATAACTGATTCACTTTGTTATAAAGCAGAAACTAACACACCATTGTAAAGCAATTATACTCCAATAAAGATGTTAAAAAAAAAAAAGAAACACGGTCGTGAAAACAGTCAGGGAGCCCATTTCCATTCCAAGTTGTTTAGAAGCCTCCCGCTGTCTCAAAGATGTCATCCCAACAAAGGAATCAAAAGGCAGAACATGGAGAAATGCCGAGCCTACTTGAACTGCAAACTTCCAAACTACATTATCTCCATATCCATGCAGAATGATACTATGAATTGTCTCCCAGAGGGGAGAATACCCTGAGAGTCACATTAAAGTCATAAACAGAAATAGGAGCCCTGATGGCCTCAGTGGCTTCTCCATTGACTTTTTTACATGATGGCGGCTGATAGTTCACAGTGGGCTCATATCAGTCTTTAGGCACCTGGGCCAAATGTCTTACACAGGGAGTTGTTTATGAAATAATGAAGAGTGAAAAGACATGAAAGAGGTTACTAGGTCTGCCACTTTCCAGCAGGATGACCTTGGGCAAGTTACCTACCTTTCTGTGACCTCATTTTTATCATCTGTGTCTGGAATCTAAATTACTTAGCCTTATATACTGCACGGAGCTATTGTGGACATAAATGAGATGGGAAAGATATAGTTGTTTATAAAATTGAAAGTCTGAAGTCGGTAAAAGGAAGTACAATAATTGAATATAAGAGCAACCACGTATGTATAAAAAACAAAACAAAATAAAACAAAAAGAGCATTCAGAATGGTTCTTCAAAACTTCAACCTCTTTAAGCAATAAATGTACACTTGAATATTTATGATGAACTGAGTATTTTATTTTGTGATTGCTTGCTTTTAGGACAGCAGTGTGTTTGGTGACAGGAGCACAGCCTTTGGAGCCATAGAAACTTGAGTTCAAATCCTGATTCCACTACTTTCTAGCTGTGAACTATTTGATTACTTCCTTAGTCTTTCTGACCCTCAATTTCTTCACTTGTAAAACGGGAACATTCATACCTACCCTAAAGGGTGTTGTAAGAAAAAGTGGTATTGTAAGTGCAGGCTTGGACTGTTGTACACAGTAAGTACTTAAAAGATGTCAACTATGATTAATATCAAAATGAGTTATACAGAAATGTATTCACTGTGCACATACCAACACGTCAGTGTAAGTAGTGCCATAGGCCATCCAGGTCATGGTTTTGGATTCTGATAAAGTAAAGATTCTGGTTTTGATGGTCTGATTTACTAGCCACTGGCCCACTACACTAAACACAGGAGCATAAATCTCCTACAGCAGGTGGTGGAAGATTCACCCTGGTGAACACCTGAGAAGGCAGTATTATGGGAAGAAAGCCTGAGGACCTCATGAGTGAACCCACAGTGCACCTTTTGGGAAGTGAGTTTATAGCAATTTAGCAATGGGAGAGCCTCCAATCTGAAGCTGTCTTTCATTAATTCATCAAGGATATCTTAAGTCCCTTTTCTGTACTGAGACAGGTACAGAAAAAGATTTTTTAAAGAAATATCTTAAATTTTTAAAGTATAAGGCATGACCCCTACAGTCCAGAAACTCATTATCTAGTTGGTTACACAAGATTAACCTTCATGAAATAGCTAAATAATAACCTCCTGCTGACCTCGGCCAAGATGAGACCAAGCAAACCGCTGGGTCACTCCTCCTCTTGCAGGTCAAATCTGAGCTCAGAAAATTGTAGTTACCCTGATCTTATAGAGCATATCCATGTCTCTCCTGGTCCATGGGCCTAATTCTAGGTCCCTGAGAAAGTCAGCCGAATCCATTTGTTCCTACTACACCACCACTCACTGGGTTGTACAAAAGATTTCTACTCTAGGGCAATGATCAGCCAAATGAAGGGGTACTGAGAAGGGTGAATGTCCTTCCAAATCAGGTTAAAACACACAAATGCACACCTAAAAGCACACAAACACTTCCAGCTGCTGCTTTTTTTTTTTTTGGCTGCATTGGGTCTTTGCTGCTGTGCGTGCGTGGGCTTTCTCTAGTTGCGGCGAGTGGGAACTACTCTTTGTTGCAGTACGTGGGCTTCTCTTGTTGTGGAGCATGGGCTCTAGGTGCGCAGGCTTCAGTAGTTGTGGCGCACAGGCTAAGCAGTTGTGGCTCGCAGGCTCTAGACTGCAGGCTCAGTAGTTGTGGTGCACGGGCTTAGTTGCTCCACGGCATGTGGGATCTTCCTGGGCCAGGGATGGAACCCGCTGTCCTGCATTGGCAGGCGGATTCTTAAACACTGTGCACCAGGGAAGTCCCACCAGTTGCTTCTTTTAAAACGACTCAGCACACACTGGACCGCTCGGGCTCTGGCCCCTCTAAGTCCTGACTCTCCGGTCACACAAACAAAGCACAGAGGGCTATTGTGAATATAAAATGAGATGGCAAAGATGTAGTTGTTTATCACATTGAATGGATCGATTTTATTTCCAAGGATCAGACATCTGACTTTCGAAAGAAGCGACTCCTTTATTTTTTCATTATAATTTAGTTATTTTCTGTATCACCAGTAGGAACTTCACAGCAACTTCAGAATCACAGCTACTTTTCCCCCATCTATCTGTTAAAATTCTCTCCATTTCCCTCAGTTGCTCTTCTTGGCATCGAATTCCTTAACTTTATCAAATATAAAACAAGCGGTGGGGTTGAAAGGCCCCAGAGCTTTTGGGGAAGTATAGTCATTTGCCAAGCCTTACATTTTAAAGTGATTAGCCAAGGTTTGAGAAATTTCTCAGAGTGACTGTAGTGTGGAACTAAATAAAAAACCACAGAGATATTTGTAGTTTAAATGTTCTTTAAGTAACTGCATTATTACCACAGCACCTCTGAGGCTTCCCCTTTCTGCAGATTGCACATGGTCACCACTTCCTAAATAGCTAGCCTTATTAAAACGCTACAGGCTTTTATAAAAATATCTCATGCTTTGAATAATTTAATAACTGTGTTGAAAGGGGAAGACCTCGTTTTGTCCTACAAAATCCTACCTTTGGGTTCACCACCTGAAAGAAAGGAATCAATTTCAATGCATATGGTATATGTACTATGTGCCCCAGACCATACTTTACAGAGAGGTAGATGGAGAAGAATTTGCAGAGGAGATGGCAGAGATCGCTAACACCTTCAAAATGATAAAATGGAGTTTCAGGGCTCGGGTTAATCAAAGAGTCTGAGGAAGGAGAAAACATTGGGTCCCAGGATACTCCCCAAGCTTCTGTTTGCTGTTGTTCCTTTTAGTTACTAGCTTGACCCTCAACTGTCCTTATGAAACCAAGTTATCACAATCTATACTGGGATAATGTCTTCAATCAGCTCAGCTGTGTTCTTGTTCTTATGTAAATATCATCTTGATATTTACTGATTTCCCACCAAGAGATTAAAAATGTCAGAATACCCATTTATGTCCCTGCTGTATCTTGATCCATCAGTAGGTATTGGAGGGTAGAGGCCCATTAATGTAGAAGAAATTTTGGTCCTTTCCCTGGCAGCCTTGTGCCCAAGTTAATGATTCTACAACATGGGTTTGTTTCCTAGGAGAAAGTGTCACCTTAGAGCAGGGAGAGGGAGGCATATTTTCTGTCTTCATAGCAAAGTATTTTGCAGTAGGCTTTTTTTTTTCCTTTCTGCTAATTCTTGGCCTGAGCAGACAAGTAGCAATGAGTCTCAGGTAAGGCAAAAACAATTTTAAGCACTTCTCCCAGGGGCAAATGCTATATAACAGGAGATCTGTTCTGCCCAGGGGCTGGCCTTGGTCTTTGTTCCATAACATGCTAGTTAAAATTCTTATCGTTGCCCAATGACAATCAGTCCCTGGGAATTCTGGAATGGTTGCAAACCTGCCATTTCCTGCAATTCATCAAAACCTGGTTTCCAAATGGTTTTGACTTTCTTCAGAAATATCATCATATATCATAGTCATAGGAGTCCCCTGTGCTCCTCTTCCGCACTAGGGCTGGGTCACCTTTCAGAGCACTTATTTTCATTGGAAGAAATTGTAGGATGGTGACCTTTGATGAGACATGTCTAATCTAAGAGAGATGGTTGTTCATGATCTAAATTGCAGATAAGTTAAATGAGCTTATCTCCCAGAAGGGCTAGAACAAGACAAAACAAAACAAAACAAAACTATCAAAAAATTCAGTGAGTATTCATCTGTGGTTTAGGAGAGAAAAAAAACAAGGATTCCTAGATTGAATGCAAATAGAATAAAAATTAAGGACAAGCAGAGCATCCTTGGGTAATGTGGCAAAAAGAACACTGGATTGAGGAGATCTGAATATCAGTGTTCCTTTTCCAACCTGGGGTAACTTCTCTCTGATCTCAGTTTCCTCAGCTCCATGGCTTTCCAGTACTAACATTCTGGGATTCAAATCAAGAGATCACTATAAAATCAGCCCAGAAGTCTCCGTCATCTCTTTCCCCTAAGGCAAGAGAAGGAAATAAGACAAAAAAGATGCTACACTGCATAGCTGGACTCCTCCCATGGTCTTGGCTATCGCTTACACCCTGTCACCCAATTTCTGCAGGGACCTCTTCACAATCTACTTGGGCTTCATCAAGTAAACAAAAAACAGTTCAAATCCCTATTCCTCCAAAAAGGCCCAGAGCCTCCTTTTTCTACTTCCAAGCTGAGAACAACGTGTAGCCCTTCTCTCCTTTTCTATTTTCATTTCACATTGCCTAGACATCTGCTATGTTTCATTCCCTCCTGTGGTCAGAGGTCATATTCAAGACCTGTTAGAGAAGCATCACAGACCTCATAAGTAAGGGTCGGCCTGTTTGGCATCTCTTCTAGTCCAAATCAGAGACTTCTTCGCCTTTGCTCCATTAATCTTCACTTGCGCCCACTGTGTGCTGAACCTAACCCCACACGCTAGAAGGCTTGGAGCTTACCATGAGGAGGCCGTGTGGAGTTGGAGGGAACAAAGCAGAGGAAATAATGACCTCTGTACAAGTGGACCATGGATCCAAAATGCCAATGGGAAGAGCAAAAAGCCATAGGAAGTGTGTGAATTTTCCTTCTGTTGATGTTCGTATTCCCAAGACTATTTAAAATTATCAGATTCACTGAATTGGAAGGGGCTTCAGAGACCATCTACTCATCTCTGTAATTTTAAATAAGAATTCTTCTTTAATTATAGGTTCTTGTGTATATGCTTTTCTGCAAGTTCATAACATTTTCAAATTTGTCTGAATTTAATACTTCTTCTAATTTACGCCTGTGAGTCAATATGGGTATGTATTTAATGTACTTAAGCATAACATAATTCATCATAATTACACAAACTAATGTTTCAGGTTCAGAATGGGAACATAGCTAGAAACACAATAATTATTGTTTTCTATGGAGAATATTAGACTATGAAAAGAAATGACACTTCCTTGTACAAAAACCTGCGAGGTGCATGAAAATGAGGTCTCTAGCTGCTCTGCTTTATTTTCTAATTGTGCTTTCCTCATGTCTTACTTAAATTAATATCTCTTCTGATTAATAACTGTACAGCTGAGTTCAAAATTCCAGTGTCACGGAGGAGCACTTTTAAATTTTTAATTTATTTTTATGGAAAATAGCTTTTCCCTGCTTGACCTTTTCACGTTCACATGTAATGCTACCCAAGCCCTGAGTCACATATCTAATCCGCTATGCCTGGCTCCGCAGGATTCCCCTCACTCTGCGTGGAAAATCCCTGGCCTACACCAGACCTTTGCTGTTGTAATTTACTGGCTGATAAATTAGAAAGCCGGAGCTCTGACTTGTTTAGTCCCTGACTAGGAAAGGGGAAGTTGTACTTGATTAAACTGGTTCTAAAAAAAGGAATGCTATCTAATCTATATTGCAATGGGGCCCTAAACCCAGCTGGGGGACTCATCCACCACAAGGCCTGTTTCAGGAAATCACATCACATACCATTGCAACGCTCTTGTTGGGGTTTGGTTGCCGTCATTTTAATAAGGCAGGTTGTGAAAGAATGAGGGTTTGTAGCTCAGAATAAAATTGTCTCGGAGTATTATCCATCCATTTAAGAACTGTGACTGAATGCCGCAACGTGAGACACTTTTACTCGTTGTTGTGGATACAGAGGTCAGTAAGCCATGAGGTGGCCCCATGGGGCTCACAGTTTAAGGAATCGTCCTCTCCTGGAAGGTAGGCACACACCTGATTTTATCCCAGCAGAAATCATTTCTTAAGCAAGCCTGGGTCTCATTGCCTCTTGGTTGAATGAAAAGGAAGATTCTGTAGACAGATTGAGCCCTGTCGACCAAGAACAAAAACTTACCAACTAACAAAGCTTTATCACCATCCTGCTCTCAGAATGGCTCCCAGGTATTAAAACTCGAAAACAAAAAAGCATGTATTTTTCTACTTTTGTCAAGTACATTTCTCTTTCATTCACGATTTGGCAATGGTGAACCATATATGTCAAAGCCTGAGTGTTTTAATTCCCTTCTCAGTTTTTGCTGAGTCCTGAAGGGGCACGGTTGGTTATTGGTCTTGTAGCTGCTTTTTAGTTCCTTATTTGGGTCATTAGCATACAAATGGCTCCTTCCACATATTTATTGTTATCTCTGCCTTCCACTGGAGGGTAGTGTACTGGGGAAAGTCCTGCATGTGGAATTGGATGCTAGTCCCAGCCCTGCTGCTGACTAGCCTTGTGACCTTTAACCAGCCACTTCATTTCTCTGTGACTCAGTTACGTTATCCATAGAATAACGGGTGATATTACGCAATCTCTTTACTTACTCTCTTTCCATCTTATGAGTCTAACATTTGTCAGTTTTAAACGATTACATCTTTGGGGCAAAATATGAATGTTCCTCTCTCCCCAGTAATATATCAAGGGTTGGCAGATAGGGACAAGGGACTTTTAATCTCCATTCACATTAGAAATAGGCAAATGACTAGAACTACACCCTTGTCTCACTTATCAGAACCACCACTTGTTGTTTTATAAATACTCTTAATGACCAGTTCACTCCTCTCTACCCCTCTTCATTTCATCAGCCCTTCTGCTGACCAATTTCTGTTGATTCTATACTACATTCCAGGCCTCAGTTCAAAAACCACTCCCTGCAGGAAGCATTCCTCAGTTCCCCCAGCCAGAAAAGAAATCTCCCTCTTTCTCATTCTTCTCCCAAGGCACTACCCTCTCTCGAGTCATTTAACTCCTTCTACTGTGTTTTACAATAAGGATGGATATTTTTAAGGGTTCTTGGATTTCCCAGAAGGAAAAGCCTGAGTAACTATGAAATCCTGGTCCCTGGCCTCTTACGGATGTGCTTCTTAGACACGAAGAAAACATGTAACTTACTCTGATTGGTGGCATCATTCAGGGCTGTAATTGTTCAGAGCCATAAACATGCTTATGTTCTATATCTTGTTTGAGTCTCAGTCACTTAGGGTCCTGAACCCAGAAATGACTCAGCCCTCAAGGTGAACCAAATGCCCCACATGTAAGTGTGAGACTTAGACATCTGACCTTGTATGTCTGGAAAAGCAACCTCTTGCCCCCATTTTCTTCTTAGTTCCTCCCTTCCTCCTTCCCTTTCCTCCTTCCTTTTCCATTGCTCTCTTTCTTCTTTTATTCCTTCCTTCCCTCCTCTCTTTCTCTCCTTCTCTCTTTCTTTCTCTCTCACAAATATCATCACATTGCTTCATTAGGATTCTGCCCTAGAGGAAGTCAAAAACCCAGCAAATTTCCAAGGATTGGGCTCCAACTAACTTCACCAAGCAGTTTCAAGATTTACCAAGACTCCTGGCTCCTCTTCCAAGCCTCCATCATGGAGTTTGCTACATGACAACAAAAACGACAAATAAGCTCATGACCGTGCAGCCAGGAACACTTGAACTTTCTGCGTTTTCAATTATTTAGGCCAAAATGAATCACTTGCTTTCTTTTCTTTTTTTGTTTTGGAAAAAGTTTTACTTCTCATTTCCTCACTGGACACATAATTTTGGTTTATAAACCCAACAGTCCCGAGTAAAAGGAAGTTTTAAACAAAGCTGATGCCCCTGCCTTGGGTTGTTTATCTCCTTTCCCCGCAATATTTTCAGAAAATGCTTTGACTGGCCTTCTTGAAGATGCAAATCCAACTTGCGCCCAGCAAACCTCCTGAGTCTGACTCCACAAGGCCTCTGAGTTCTTCACATTCAAGGGCTTCATCTTATAAATTCCACTGAACTTGCTTCAACAGTAATGTACTTTCAACTGGGATAAATCTGTCTTCCAATATTATGTCTTGTAAATCTCACTTTGCAGGGGTATTTACAATCCAGCTACTGCATGCTTACTTTATTGAGTAGGAATGAATAAATCAGTTTCCCATTTCTCTCCATTCTCCATTGCTGTTATTTTGATTTGGGGGCTATTCAGAAGTCTCTGATCAAAGTACATGATTATAAAAACATCTCTTGACCTGAAAATTATTTAAGAAACAGACAGTGGAATTTGCATCTCTTTTCGCTATTTTCTTAAAATGAATCTCTCGAAGTTGAAACAAAAGGATGAATATTAGATGGGCAATTTGCCTTAAGAGCCTAAAGACAACACATCCATCCCCCATGTCCAGATGTTGCAATGGATATTGATTATAAATAATATTTATTGAACGATTAACATGTTTGCATGTGCTAACTCGATTAATGCTCACAATAATCCTTTGTGGTAGGTACCCTGATTCTCTTCATTTTACAGATGAGGAAACTGAGGCACAGGAAGGTTAAATAATTTGCCAGAGTTTACACATCAGTAAATGGAAGAGCCTGAATGTAAACCCAGGCACCCTGGCTCCAGCATACTAATCTATCTCTCGTTTTAACCGTGCAAACTCTGTTCTATGTGTTTTATCATTAAACTTTACAAGTACATAATGCTTTTCAGTCTAAAGACCATTATCTCATTTTTGCCTTATCACCTAGGCAGCAATATTATTTCCATTTTACAGATGAGCACCCTAAGCCTAAGAGAGGTTTGGTGACTTGTTCACAGGGAAAGCTGGTTTCCAAACCCTAAACTTCTGACTGCCACAATGGTACCCATGCTGGGGGCTCAGTTTTCTCATCTATATGCAAAGTAGCCAAGGAATCCACCAGTCCTCAAAGACTTGGATCTCTGTACTAAGTACTCTTTCACTTATTTATCGAACACCTTCTCCAAGTGTTAACTCCATGAGAACAGGGGCAGGACCTATGTCATTGCCTCCTGTGACCTTCACATCCAGTGCAGAGTAGATGCTCAGTAAGTGTTGGTAAATGTACCAGGCACAGTGCTAAGTCCTGGGCATGCCAAGATGAATGAGGCTTGGCTCCTTAATCACAGGTGAGACTCTCAAGAGTCCCCTTTGCAGTTACGTAGGCCCTGCAAGCCCCACAATCATTACATGGACAATGGCTCCCACTGTGTTAAACTCCACCAAAAGATAATTGACCGTGACGTGAGTTATGTGTCCCAAGCTGAATGGCGTCAGGGTCGATTACTTTATTTTAAAGGCCACAGCAAAGAGGACCATTTGCAATGTGGGGCTCACATCATTAAAACAACATTTAGGGATTTTGTTTTAATGTAAGTGACGGGTTTCCAGTGCTGTGCAACCATCAAAGTAAAATAACCTGTGCTCTAAACACACCTCCCCAAGCTCTCAACACAACACAGAGGACACCAGGGAATTGAGCTGTGATGGATAGAAATGCCATGTCTGATCTGTCTAAATCAGTCCCAAGACAAACTTGGCCAGCGTTTCATCTCTAACCTGACAAACTTCAGGCAAGTTAGGTTTTCTCCAACCATCTCCAAGAGATAGAAGAGTGATTTTTACAATGTTGACATTCAGGTTTGAAACTCAGCTTATTTAGAGTTGCCAGATAAAATACAGGATGCCCTGGAATTTCAGATGAACAACAAATAATTTTTCATGTAAGTATGTACCAGGCAATATTTGGGGTACACTTACACTTCAAAAAAGTGTTTGTTGTTCATGTGAAATTCAAATTTATGTGGGCACTCTGCATTTTTATTTGCTAAGTATGGAAATCCTAAGTTTATTGCAAAAATCAAGCAAATAAAAATTCTTTATGTGATTGACCTTGCCTATTGATCTTGGGCAAGATATAGAAGCCAAGGAAGAATGGGAGATTAGGCCTTGGGTGAGGTCTGTCTTTTCAAGGAGATAGGCATATTACCCCAGACACTGTCTCTGTCATTCGTGAGTGCACCATAAGGAAGGATCATTTTGGATATTTAAGGGTGATAGTTAAGATGTGGGCTCTGGAGTCAGACTGCTGGGATTAAACTCCAGCATAAATCAGTTCCTAGCTGTGTGACCTTGGACATGGTGCTTACGTTTTGCCTCAGTCTCCTCAGGTGTAAAATGGACATAAAAATAGGACTGTGTGAGGATTAAATGATTTACTAGAGTGGTTTTAGTAAGCTTTCAATAAAGGTTTATCAACTCCACCACCGTCAACTTCATCATTCCCACTTCCAAGACAAACTGGTCTTCAACTAATAGTTGAAATAGCTTCAACTTTTCCTTTGGATGGCTCTCTGTTTCCTTATTTAAAACATCTCAGTGGTAACTTATGGTTACCAGGGGGAAGGGTGAGGGTGGGGGGAATGGATGGATTGGGAGTTTGGGACTGACATGTACGCACTGCTATATTTAAAATAGATAACCAACAAGGACGTACTGCAAAAATAAATAAATTTAAAATTAATTAATTTTAAAAATAAAAATTAATTAACTTTAAAAATAAATTAATTTAATAAATAAAGGAATAACTGATTCCACTATTGGTGAGTCACAGAAGTTTGCTCTAAAAACCCTCACAGAAGGAGGTGATGATGGTTGGATCTACATGGCACTAAAACAATCAGGTGAAAAATGAAAAGCTCAGCTGAAAAATTCAGTAGAGATAGCTGTTCAGAACACTTTCAATCTCCCAAAAGATGTTTTGGTGAAGATTTAGCATTTAATGAAATAGGTTTCTGTAGCCAGATACAGTCCACGAGTAACTCAACCATCCATCCGTACATCACTGGAGGCAGCTAATATATTGCCGGCATGTTTCTTCATGCCTTTAAATTCACACCTTCTGTTCAAATAAGTGGAGTCCGGTAGTAATTCTAACCGGAAGGCTGCAAAAGTGTGGGAAGGAATATCACTTTAAGGGGCTCCATTTATGATATAAGAAGCCATGGTAGCATGTTGTTAATTTTATGCACACAGTGGACTGCTGAAAAGCAAGGAGCACTTGTAGGAAGCCAGAAAAATATCTCCTGAGATCACTCCACTAGGTGATTGAATGTCCTTGCCTGGTGCTTTTCAACAGTCAAGACTAGTGTAATATGTGAGCTACATGCTACACACTCCTATAGCTTTTTGAAGGAACTTCGTTAACTCCAGCTTTCCCATAATTCCTTAGTGGACCTCCTAAACTAGATGTAAGATGCCAGAAGTCTCTTAGCCAAAAATACTCTATTTACCCATAATGGAAAACATTTACGCTTACCCTGTGTAATTTATTTTGTAATCTCAACATCTGAAAGACTTTTTTCAGTAAAATTAAGCCCAACAGTATCTTATTATATTCAGATCATGGAACTCTGATACCTTGTGAAGGATAGTTTGATTCGTTGTCAAAAAGTCTTAAAATCGCTTTCTCATAATTCTTTTAAAACTGCCTCACAACAGTATAAGGCCTTGATTAGTGTTTCTTTCTCCAGACTACCATTGTTTGAGGATTTTAATGAATACAAAGTTCTGTGAAAATATTCTTAATGAATGAGCAGGTACAATAACAAGAAAGACAGTCTTTGCAGATAAGGGTCACTGAGGAATCACTCATAAGTTGCATCATTAACTCTGTTGGAAATTAGAAAGTGAGAAGTTGTTTATAATTTCTCTATTTTATTCTGATATGTACTAAATATGCAAGTTATGCTTTGCATAACTCTAAATACATCTAACATTTTCTTCTAACACAGTATTTCTTTAAGTGCTCTTTGATACTGCCATAGACTTAATAACATCTATGGCAGGGAAAATTTTTTTTTTTAATATTAAGAAGCACTAGAATAGATCACAATACAGATCTTACCACCTGAAAATACCTTGAACGTGCTTTGCTATTTTGGGGAATTGCTTGTGAGAAGCTGTCTATCTTGCCTTCTTCAGCTGTGGTCTGCTTTTGTTTTTGTTTTTGAGGAAGCTCTGAAGTGTTCTTCATGAAGGCACTCTAAGCATGGTGTCCCCACTTGCCCTCACACCCCACAATTTAGAAAACTGTCTAATTGCCCCACTGACAATTCATGGATTGCACTTGTGTTTAGCTTTCTTTCGCAGTTTGGTTGTTTTTTTTAAAAAGTCTTGACTATAGCCAATACTAAATTAAGTTATTTCAATTCCTCAAGGTTTGCCTTTTTCACCAGGTATCCAATGCAATTATCATCAATAGATTGCTGGCAAGATGACTTTCAAAGGAAAAAGAAAGAGCCTTGATTTATAGTGTGTGCTGATTTCCACGGTATAAATATTCCCAGCAGAGCCAATTTCAAGTTATCAATGATTTAGCAACTGGCTCCAAGAATTCCTGAATATTTAATAATCTGCTCTTTCAAATCCATACAAACTGGCTCCAGCACATCAGCAGAAGTTTCTGTCAATGACTTTTCTGCAGACCACCTGGAAAACTGTGAATTATTTCCTTACGGTGGACCCTAATTGGCATTTAGTCCTTAATCACAGCACAGACAATTTATTTTAATTTATTTCATATGAAAGCATGCCTGCTCTATATGAGGTTCCATGCTGGTTGTGGGGGAAATGCAAAGATCCAAACCTGATTCCTGACCTCCAGAAACCCACAGTCCCTCAGAAAGCCCAGACAATACGCAAGAAACTATAATACAAATCTGACCATGGGAAGTGCTATATTAAAAGCACAGATTTAAATAGGAAAACAGGAGAGGAAGAAATACCGTGCAAACGGTGCAGAGGAAAGTACCTCTATTTCTAATAGTTTTAGATCAAGCTCAAGATGGTCAATGAATTTTTTAAAAAATAGAAGTAGAACTTTTGTCAAAAGGAATAAGGAAAAAGGCGGGTTTATAAAGCTTTTAACCAAATCTCCCAAAAGCTGAGGTGGGATGATTCTGCCCCAAACTAATCGAAAATCGTAGTGAGCAAAGCACTCCTTTTTCTACTTCCAACATCAAAATCATATTTCTTTCTGTTTTCCTACAGTTGAGTTTGAAATGTCATCTGACTAGATCAGCATACTATTGTTTCACAATTTCCAAATGCTGTAAGGTATTCCCAACCCAACCTCCCAAAATACCAAATACCATCCCATCCCATAATAAACCAGTCCCGAACAGTACTGATTATTAAATACTTAACATGTGGCAGCAACTGTGAAGTGCTTCATACATACATTATCACATTTAAATATGTGAGGTCCTACTTCTTCTGTGGCACCTCGCTCCCCTAAGTGCTACTTCCTAAGAAATCTTCCTGCAATATCAACTGATGGTCCACAGAAAAAGGAAAAGTGTCCCCTGCAATGGTTGTGAGCTAGAGATGCCTTCTAAGAATGAAAAGGGCAATAGTCCTATGGACTGTCAGTGGTAGAAAGCCAATGAGAACAAAACTGCCCCAGGAGGAAGAAGCCAGAGTGTAAGCAGATAGGGTATGGGAGTCCCTGGAGAAAGAGAACCAGGCATGGGCTTTCTTGACATAAGAGAAGCCATTTTTGGCCTAAGTCATTTTGTGATCTAAGCCTAGCCACAGTGCTTGCTCTTGAACAGGTGTCAGTAATTAATGATCTTAAGGGAATGAAAGAATGCAGAAACAAAGGACTGTTATCAGGCAAGAGAAGTAACAATAGCAAAGATAACATATCAGTTGTAAAGACCCCCAGTTCTGTTTCAATAGTAAAGATTAACCTGAAGTGCTCAACCACCTGATCAACTGGAACCTAAGGGATGATGATGTTAACCTTTTCTGACCCTCATGACTTCAATCAACTAACGGTTGGACTCTGCCTACTGCACAGGTCCCTTCATGAATATGCATGTACCCTAGCTTAAGCTGATGCTGAAAGCTTGACCTCTGTGCCTCAGTGCCGAATCGAATCTCAGAGACAGTTTTGGGTAAAGTAGAAAAGAATAGCTTTATTGCTTTGCCAGGCAAAAGTGGACCCAGTGGGCTCTTGCACTTGAAACTATGTGTCCCAACCCAGGGGAGTTTGGTGAGGAATTTTATAGCAATGGTACAAGGACGGGGTTGCTGATAGGATTAGGGTGTGTGCAGGGCCTGCACTCCTTTAATTTGGTCTCAAGTAATCTTTTGATGAACTTCTTTGGTTCCTTTAATCTGGCTTCAGGTGGTCTTCTCTGGAATGAAGAATGCTGACATCTTCCATTTGTTGGGGGTCTTAGTTCTATGAAGAGCTTAAAGATATTGTTATGTGTATCCCTTGAGGCGGAACCAGGACTCTGAACCAAGGCTGCACTTTTTTTCATGGCTGTTGCTCTCTTGTCTCTGCATCCCCTCCCTTCCCTGCTTAGCAACTGTTCCAATCTGCCCTTCAGAACTCAGGGAAGGTCACAGAAGCTGGAGTCTATTCCCTACAAACAACGGGGGACATGGAAAGGCTTGTGTACCCAGGAGCCCCATAGGGCCCTGCTCGGTTTCAAAAACTTCCCCAATTTTGCTGTTTGGGGAGACACTGCTTTGGGAAATCTCCCTGGTGTTCTCCTTGCTCGCTGCAGGTAACAAATCTTTCCTTCTCCTAATCTTTGCCTTGGTTGTGTCTTTTGGCTCAACACCCACCAAGAGGGGGATACAATTTTGGGGTAACAAGAGTACTTTCTGGAGACAGCATTGGGAAAGATGACAACATTTAACATTTCCTTCCAGAAAAGGAAAAATCTGATGCAGGGCCAGAGAAAAAAGAAAGGAGTGATGGAGTAAAGGAAAGAAAAAGAAAAGAAAAAGAAACCATGCCCAGTGCCTGATGTGGTTTCATTGTGCAAATCTGGGAATTCCAACATGGAAGCAACAGGTAACATATTTGTCAAAATCTCTACCCCAACAAAACACCTGATAAGAAGATAAATGATGAGGATATGAAAACAAAATAGGAGAAGTGAAGAGTAAAATGGGAGGAGGAGGATATAGAAAAAGTCAAGTGGGAGGCTATAAAATAATCCACAAAAGTTTCAAATAAACATAAGCAAATTTAAAGACAAATGACAGTGTAGAAACTGCAGCAATAGTAGCAGATGCTTTCCCTCAAGGACCTAAGCAGATAGGAGACCCTAAAAGACATGGCACACAGGGACATCCAAGAGAATCTGTCTTCCTCAATCTGGCAGACACCAAGAGTAGCACTGAGAACAGAGCAGCTCATCCCCTACCCTTTTCATCCTCTCTCTCAACTAAAGGTTGGGAGAGAATCTAGATTCCTAGGCTAGTAGGAAAAGAGCAAAATTCTTAACTACCTTTTTTTTTTTTTTTTACCAAAGGAAGAAAGAACTAACATCAATTGAACTTCCTTTACATTTGTTAGTTCACACAAACCTACCCCAGCCCTGAAATAGATGCTATTATGTCCATTATAAAGATGAGGAAACTAAAACTCAAAGAAGCTAAGCAATTTGCCCCTGTTGACTGAAAAAAAAAAAAAAAAGCACAACCTAAAAGTTGAGAATTATGTTTTATTAGGCAGATATTCTGAAGCCTCAAGCCCGGGAGACAGCCTCTCAGAGTGCTCTGAGGGACTGCTCCGAAGAGGTAAGAGAGGAGTCAGGATACATATGGGTTTTTGCAACAAAGACCAGGTAGTCTGAACATCAAAAGGTTACCATTAATTAAAGAAAACCAGACATCTCAAGTTAATGAATTTAGCACTTTTCTATGTATGGGAAGATGCAAGAGTCTGGACTTACTGAAATCATTCTTTTGATGTGCACCTTTGTTATCTAGGGCCAGTATCCTGTGCTTTCCCATCCTGGGTCCCCTCAGGGTGCACCACTGGGGGTAGCTGCAGTGGCTGAGGGCTGCAACATCCTTTGTTTACTGATTGGGCAGGCAACATTTTTCATTCACACCCAAAATAATTTCCCGTTCAGATTTGAACCCAGATCTACTTATTCCAAATTCATTCCTCTTTCCTCAGCAACACCACTTCCCACTTGGAAACCATAAAAAAGATGAAAAGACAAACCTCAGAATAAGAGAAAATATTTGCAAATGAAGCAAGTGACAAAAGATTAATCTCCAAAATATACAAGCAGCTCATGCCGCTCAATATCAAAAAAACAAACAACCCAATCCAAAAGTGGGTGGAAGACCTAAATAGACATTTCTCCAAAGAAGGCATACAGATGGCCAACAAACACATGAAAGGATGCTCAACATCACTAATCATTAGAGAAATGCAAATCCATACCACAATGAGGTGTCACCTCACACCAGTTAGAATGGCCATCATCAAAAAATCTACAAACTATAAATGCTGGAGTGGGTGTGGAGAAAAGGGAACCCTATTGCACTGTTGGTGGGAATGTAAATTGATACAGCCACTATGGAGAACAGTATGGAGGTTCCTTAAACAACTAAAACTAGAATTACTATATGACCCAGCAATCCCACTACTGGGCATATACACTGAAAAACCATAATTCAGAAAGAGTCATGTACCACCATGTCCATTGCAGCTCTATTTACAATAGCCAGGACGTGGAAGCAACCTAAGTGTCCATCAACAGATGAATGGATAAAGAAAATGTGACACATATATACAATGAAATATTACTCAGTCATAAAAAGAAATGAAATTGAGTTACTTGTAGTGAGGTGGTTGGACCTAGAGTCTGTCATACAGAGTGAAGTAAGTCAGAAAAAGAAAAGCAAATACCATATGCCAATGCATATACCTGGAATCTAAAAAAAAAAAAAAAATGGTTCTGAAGAACCTAGGGGCAGGACAGGAATAAAGACACAGATGTAGAGAATGGACTTGAGGACATGGGGAGGGGGAAGGGTAAGCTGGGACCGAGTGAGAGAGTGGCATGGACTTATATACACTACCAAATGTAAAATAGATAGCTAGTGGGAAGTAGCCGCATAGCACAGGGAGATCAGCTCGGTGCTTTGTGTCCATCTAGAGGGGTGGGATAGGGAGGGTGGGAGGGAAGGACATGCAAGAGGGAGGAGATATGGGGATATATGTATATGTATAGCTGATCCATTGTTATACAGCAGAAACTAACACACCATTGTAAAGCAATTATACTCCAATAAAGATGTTCAAAAAATAATCCATCCCTAAGAAGTCCATGTTTTTAACATCCTAACCTTGTCAGCCTGTGTCAATCAGTCACTGCCTCCCTGTCAAGAGCTCCACTGGCTGCATTCCTGACAGGATTTTGACAGGTTTGAGGATATCAAACATGTTTATTAGCATTCACTTTTGACTTTAGCCTGTTAAAAATTTGCTATCTGAAGTGACTTTTAAAAAATCTATTTCCAATCAGTCAGTGGCAAAAAATTGTCAACATTATTTCTGATATGACAATAATTTTCCTCTCAGAACCATTTCAAACTATCATTTCCTCAGTCCTAAGTTCAAGCTTCCTCAGAATTGGTCATATTCACTTAATACACAATGATTCTCTCAATTTGTACCCTGTTAACTGAATTCCTTCACAGGCACTCTCCCTCTCAGTTAACTTAGTTGTGTAGAAGAAACAGCACAAAGTTGTGTAGAAGAAACAGCACAAAACTTGAGGGTCAGGTTGTAAACTGGGCTCTTCTAGAAACTAGATGCATGACTATTAGCAAAATCACTTTATTGTCCTTTTTTTTCACCTACAAAATGGGATTGAAATTGGAAAGGTTAATATAAATCATTATAAATGTTCCAAACTCTAGAGCATACATAGATTATCTAGGCTTGACTTAAGCTCCCACATATTTCTCTAGACTAGTTAATGTCACTTTGTACTGACTCCTTCAAGCTGTCCTTTTCTCCACTCCTACAATTCAGTGTATCTCACACACCAACAAGCAGTGTAGCTACACATCCCTATAGATAATTTTCACCAGCACAAAATCATATACTTAAAAAATTAATCAAAGATTTATCCACCCCCAAAACACATAATAAATTCTAACTTAAGAGTTTTTATTGTCATAATTTAGCAATCTACCGTCTTCAACTTAGAGCAGAATCTACCATTAAAACCTTCCTTATGGCTAAGCTCTCAGCATTATTCAGACCACCATCTCTGGCCAGTTCAGAAATCTTAGGAAATACCTTTCATAATGTCTTCATTTAGCTTTGACCAATGAACCAGAAATCAGAGTAGGCTGCTTGCCTGGCAATGCTCTTGGAAATACATTGAATTATTTTGAAACTTCTTAAAGAAGTTTTGGGTTCAGTGTAAATTTGGGGCATAGGATGACATTAGTTCCTATTTTAGTAAAGGCTACTGCCTGTTTCAAATACGACTAAGCTGAACTGGTACACCAAGTTCAGTATGCCAGGCTCTTAGCACAAAGCAACTATTATTGCAAGTAATATATTTTTCAACAACATAATGCTTGTAGATTCTGGAAGCCGCAGAGAGAGTTTCCTAAGCTCTCACAAAAATGATTGGATTCGTGAGAGCACTGGTCCAGTACTTTCATCAAAGTTAAACAGGAAAATCTCAGCCAAGCAGTCCCAAAGCACACTCAGTTTCTCTTTGGAGTCTTTCTCCCCACGTGGTTCTTCAGACCAACTCCTTGATTTCCAACACCAATGACATTTTTAAATCCATGCTTCCAAGTCATGATTTTTGTGTGATTGTCTCTAACTACAAGCTTAGAGATATTAATAACTCTCTAATGACTTTAATAGATAAAATGCACATGCTGTATATAATATTTGGACTCCCATTCTGATTACTGAAATGCATAAACTCCAGAATTCCCTTATCTTTGCTTAAATATCCTCCTTAAGTGTGTGTGTGTGTATGCATGTGTGTATATATATGTGTGTGTATATGTGTGTGTATATATGGATATAGATGGCTATATCACATTACACACACACTTTTTAGTGTAAGCCAGGAGTTGGCAAACATTTTCTTCTATAAGGGGCCAGATAGTAAATATTTTTGGCTTTGTGAACCATAATGTCTCTGTCACAAGTACTCCACTCTGCCATTCTAGCTCAGAAGCAGCCACAGACAATAAATACATCAATAAATAGGCATGGCTGCGCTCCAGTACAACCTTATTTAGAAGGCGTTCGGTCCATGGGCTGTAGTTTGTCCACCCCTTGTCTTGGCAGCCTTTCCATAAAACAACCAGTCCAAGTAATTTTGTACCTAATCTAAAAATGGGTTGGGTTTCTATTTAACAAATGAAACTCTCTCTAAATAGAAGCTGTTTTGCATTTTTATTTCAACAAAAACAAGCAAGCAGAGATGTATTTTGGATTTAGGTTGTCTCTTAATGATTGTAAATTTAAACACATTTGCTAAATGCAAATAATCATGATCATTTATATAAGGCTTTTCAATTTATAAAGTTCTTTGACGTTTTTTATTTCATCCAAATATCAAAAAACACTGTGAAATAGCTGGGTTTTTCTTCTTCTTCTTCTTCTTATTTTGTAGCTGAGGAAACAAAGAGTTTCGTGACTTACTCAGAAAGCACGGGAGCCAGTATTTGAACTCAGGCCTGACACCAAAACCATACAAACCTCACTGTTCCAAAGCTAAATGATGGCAAAAATAGCAAGCCTACCTTGAACAATAAGCCTAAGAACATGTTTGATGAGCTCTGAATCCATCAAGAGAGAATGCCAATCAGTTGACATTTCTTTATTTAATACACAAATCAATAAACAAAACTGCAAATCAACACAAAGATGTGAATCAACATACAATGTTGTGTATAACAGTATTTACTACACATATGATAATACAATCCCTGGTTTACATCTGATAATGAAATCACAAATTCAGAATAAGTGTAATTGTAATAAACTGTCTTAGTAAACTTTTCCTGGTTCTTCCTGACGACAAATTACTTTGTCTAAATATTAAACAACTGGTTTCTAATCATCTATTTTAGAATTGTTTTAATTTAGAAAATTCAGATATATTTACCCATAGTTCCTGTGTTACAGATTTATGTGTGAGAACTCCTGCCACGTCTCCAAGTCTTCACGGTAAGTTGATAATTATTGAAATGATTCTGTTATCATATCTCCTAGTTTTTCCAGTACACAAAGTTGAGTTCTGTGTAAGTCTGAGACAGGAATGCCTTGTGAGCTGCTAAATAAATTTTTAGTAGCTCCTCCCCAAAACTTGTGCCAATTTAATCTTAAGCAAGTGAGTGCCAAATTTTATCATTTAAAGACTGTTCTCCTCAAAGGGAAAAAAAAAAAAATGAAAGAGAAACAAAAATTGAAACATTTCTGCCTTCTCTGCTTTGGTTGACTTTAGACCATCTTCCTCAAGCAGAAATGCCATTCTTTTATTTTTCTTCTTACTATAAAGATAATTGTTTTAAAATTTATTTCTATGGCTTCAGAATTTCTTAAAAATACAAACTCATTTTCCATCCTTGCCTCCCAGGTCTCCTTTGTATTGGCTGTGCAACTTTCATTTATTCACCCAAGTTTTGTACTTCTGTCCCTGTCTTTTCAAAATATGCTTTATAAATCTAAAGGCAAACAAGAAAAACTTTGGTTTGTTTAATCATTTATCACTATATTTTCAAATTTATGGTTACCAAAGGGGAAAGATGTGGGGGGTGGGGGGAGGGATAAATTAGGAGTTTGGGATTAACATATACACACTACCATGCATAAAATAGATAACCAACAAGGACCTACTGTATAGCACAGAGAACTCTACTCAATATTCTGTAGTAACCTATCTGGGAAAAGAATCTGAAAAAGAATAGATATATGTATAACTGATTCACTTTGCTGTACACCTGAAACTAACACAACATTGTAAATCAACTATACCCCACTATGAAATAAAAATGTTTTTAAATCACTATGTTTTTCAATAAAAAAATCAAATAAAATTGTTTCCTAGGATTCTGCATGTGTAATCTCATAACAAAATTGTAGTGTATTTCAGCAGAAAATGCTTATAACCCCCTCTGCCCCTCAAGTACTATGTGACTGTGTGTGAAGTTCTAACTTCTGAGAGTCTCACTGTCTTATCTGGATCATCCCCAAATCAGGTTTGAGACAAGGATTTTGGTGCAAGTTACTCATCTGAGGTGGTGACAGCGGTGGGTGATCCCCAGAAGTACGATGAGTTAGTGGAGAAGTGAGACAGGGAAGGGACTGTTAGTGAGGGTTTACTCACAGTAAACCCTCCCACCCTACCCAGAACTCACTGTGAGGCTACAGTACTTAGCTCGGAACTGTCCCACTGGGGTATTTATCCATCTACTCCTGTCCCTAATTCATGTTAGCTCTGTGGCATTTCTGGCCTGCCCGAAGGTCAAAGGACACCCTCACACACACGGAAAGAGACCCAGGAAAATGACCAAGGGCAGGAGAACGATCTGCAGGTAACATCCCACCGAAATGAAATGCATTTGGATAGAGCACAAACAGAGTTTGCTATGCTGTTTTCTCCTTTTTTAACGGGGATAAAAATGTTTGCCTCAGTCACCGAATGACGTGGTTGAAAAAATTAATCACAAGTCATATTTATACACCACTTTATAGCTCACAATGTATTTTCACAGGCATTTTGTAATACATTCCTCACATATTTCTGTTAAGGATGCTATACAGTTGACCCTTGAACAAAGTGGTGTTTAGGGACACCAACTGGCAAGCAGTCAAAAAATCCACATATAACTTCAGAGTTGACCCTCTGCATCCATGGTTCACAACCTGGGATTCAACCAACCGTGGGTTGCATAGTACTGTAGTATGTATTTATTTTTTTAAATCCGCATACATGTGTACCCCATGAAGTTCAAACCTATTATTTAAGGGTCAACTGTACATACATATACTGATGATCTCTGCGTAACACATGAAAATCTGAGGCTCAGAAAGGATAAATGGTTTGCCTCACGTTACAGAACTAGAAACCAACAAAGATGGGATTTGAACCAGGTATATAACTATCAATTCTAGGCTCTTCGCACCACTGAATATTTGAATGTTCTTTGCTAAGTACAAAGTACTCTAAGAATATAATGCATAGTTATCCCTCAAGAGGAGTCACACCAATGGAATAAGCCCATAAATAAAAATCAGTCCTATTTATTATCTAGATAGATAGATAGATAGAGACAGCATTTTTTGTTGAAGTAAAGTTGATGGACGGTATTACATAAATAATGTGTGTACAGCATAGTGGTTCACAATTTTTAAAGTTTACACACCATTTATAGTTATTATAAAACATTGGCTATATTCCCTGTGTTGTACAATATATCTTTTTAGCTTATTTTTATACTTAATAGCTTGTACCTTTTAATCCCCTACCCCTATCTTGCCCCTCCCCCTTCCCTCTCCCTGCTGGTAACCACTAGTTTGTTCTCTGTATCTGTGAGTCTGCTTCTTTTTTGTTATATTCACGAGTTTGTTGTAATTTTTAGATTCCACATATAAGTGATATCATACAGTATGTGTCTTTCTCGGTGACTTATTTCACTTAGCATAATAACCTCCAAGTCCATCCATGTTGCTGCAAATAGCAAGATTTCACTTTATATATATGTATGTGTATATACATACATATATATATATATATATATATATCTCACATCTTCTTTCATCTGTTGATGGACACTTAAGATGCTTCTATATCTTGGCAATTGTAAATAATGCTGCTGTGAACACTGGGGTGCAGGTATCTTTTCAAATTAGTGTTTTTGTTTTTTTCAGACCTATATCCAGTAATGGAATTGCTGGGTCATATGGGAGCTCTATTTTTAGTTTGTTGAGAAACCTCCATACTGTTTTCCACAGTGGCTGCACCAATTTACATTCCCATCAACAGTGTAGGAGGGTTCTCTTGTCTCCACGTCCTTGTCAACATTTGTTATTTGTGTTGTTTTTGATGATAGTCATTCTGACAGGTGTGAGGTGACATCTCATTGTGGTTTTGATTTGCATTTCCCTGATGATTAGTGATGTTGAGCTACTTTTCATATGCCAGTCTGCATGTCCTCTTTGGAAAAATGTCCATTTTTAATTGGGTTGTTTGGTTTTTTGATATTGAGTTGTATGAGCTGTTTATATATTTTGGATATTAACCCCTTATCAGTCATATCATTTGCAAATATTTTCCCCCATTCAGCAGGTTGTCTTTCTGTTTTGCTGATGGTTTCCCTTGCTTTGCAAAAGCTTTTATCGGGTCCCATTTGTTTATTTTTGCTTTTATCTCCTTTGCTTTAGAAGACAGATCCAAAAAATTATTGCTATGATTTATGTCAAAAGTGTTCTGCCTATTTTTTCCTCTGGGAGTTTTATGGTTTCAGGTCTTACATTGAGGTCTTTAATCTATTTTGAGTTTATTTTATATATGGTGTTAGAGGATGTTCTAATTTCATTCTTTTACATGTAGCTGTCCAGTTTCCCAGTCCCACTTACTGAAAAAGATAGTGTTTTTTTTTTAAACTCCATTAGTAAAATGAATGAAGGACATAAGTATGTGTGCTTTCTGACCCTGGTGTGGCTAGCTGGATACAAGTATATTCATATGATCAGCTTCTCTAGGAGCCACTTAATTACATCAAGGAGGGAGCAGGACAGAAGTTAAGTCCACCAAGGCACATCCAGGGACAAAGCCAGCCAAAGGAAAGACAGGTTTGTAAGCAGATTGAGAGCTCCTCCATTTTTGTAGACTCAATATGCACATTACTTTTCTCAAAGGTGCTAGTAAAAGAAAATTACAGCTTCCACATAGTCTTGGTCACCTGAGAGCTGAGTGGAGCAAAGGCTGACTTTCCTTGGCTTCTGGTCAAGGCACTTTACTCACCAGAAGAGGGTCATAAGACTCCTCTTATGAAGCAAAGACTCAGGAGAAAGGTAGAAAGCACACACCCAGTGTATTCATTAAGCAAAATGTTTTCATTAACTTTGTTCACATTACTGACCTGTTCTAAAATTATTCCTGTTCTAGCAAGCAGGCATTCACTCTGGGGTTTTTCTCCAAATAGTACTGGCCCATTTACTTTTCATTCTGTACATTTATTTCTCTTCATTTATTAGATTTCTTGAATATCCCCATAGCCCACAGGTCTCTGGGCACAGGTTCAAAGCTAAATGCCACAATTAATAAAATGCAATGGCCAAAGAATTATAATTTCTTATAAGAGAAGCGTGCGTGGGTAGGAAGTGGAAAGACTTTATCAGGGGAGCCAATGCCAAAACAGAAAGGTACATCTTGTACCACACCCTGTAGGCACTAGGCACAAGGAGTTATTTGCTGGACTCAGTAACTTAGCAAAACCCTTAGAAGTCTGAGACTGGATTTAAATTTATATGTCAGTAGTTTAAGTGAGATAAAAAGCTGGCCAAAAAATCATTCCTCTCCCCTAATCTGTGGTTATATATCTATGGTCAGGAAAGCTAAGAATGAGCCCTAGGGAGCAAGTTACTGAACTCATCTCATACAGATAGGGATGAAGTGTACTAAATGGAGAAGGAATGGATACAATAATCATTAATATTTCTCGAGTGCTTACTACATACCAAGCACTATTCTAACAGATACAGATATAGATACCTTCATCTAAACAGTACAAGAACATTTTGAGGGATATTTTATCAATGAGAGAGTTCAGGCACAGAGAGTTCAAGTAACTCTCCCAAAGTCACACAGCAGTTAGATGAGGGAGCCAAGATTAAATTCAGACAATCTGACACCCCATGGTTATACTCTACTGACTGTAGGGACCAAACATATATCCATATCCCAGTGAAGGATGTGACCATTTAAGTGTCACTTTTTTTGGCAAGGGCATGCTAAGGTGTCATCAAAATGGACTCACAAGTGGACATGGCAATATTTGCAAGCTACTTTTTCTCTCTTATTTCTGGGTAGAAAAATACACTTCTATTTTTTTTTTTTTTTTTTTTTTTGCGGTACATGGGCCTCTCACTGTTGTGGTCTCTCCGGTTGCGGAGCACAGGCTCCGGACGCACAGGATCAGCGGCCATGGCTCAAGGGCCCAGCTGCTCTGTGGCATGTGAGATTTTCCCGGACCGGGGCACGAACTCACGTCCCCTGAATCGGCAGGCGGACTCTCAACCACTGCGCCACCAGGGAAGCCCAAAAAATACACTTCTTATAGACCTTTCCTCCTCTTATTCTTTTCTTTTTACTTCTCCTTTTTGGGCCACATGGCCTCTTCTTAAGGGACAATGCTGTTGCCAAGCAAGTAGGGGAAAGCCTAGAATAGGCATGGAAGAAGGAAAAGATGTTAGGATTACTCTATTCCTAGCTGAGACCCTAACTTTGGTCTTGACTCCCCTGACCTGAATACCAGTATATAACATAGACATCTATGTTTTATATTTTAGATATCTATGTTTTATATTTTAGATATCTGAGCATACAATATAGATATCTATGTTTTAAATAAGCTGTATTTAATTTAATTCAATTTAAGCATACACCATGTTGTTATGAGTGGAATGGCACTGGACTAGATACCTTTGTCTCCAAAATAGGAACTGACTGACCGTGAGACACCTGAGCAAGTTACTTCGTGTTTCTGAACCAAGTTCTATATATAATACAGTAAAATATGGTAAGGAGGTATAACTTTATTCTGTATCTTAGAGATGTTGAATATTATTTAGTTCAGGGTTTAAAGTATCAATAATTAGGACTTCCAAAAATAAAGTAGCATGAAGACTTCCAGTTTCAACTCCAATGTGTGAAAAGCTTATCATCACTCTCATTCTTACAAGAAAAAAAATTTAAAAAATGGAAACAAAAACTTTTCTTGGACCCATTAGAGAATTGAGGTTGCAGGAGAGACAGGTGAATTTAAAGAATCACAGCCAAGATCTGCGTACTTGGAGCAAATAAATTGGTACGAACTCATTGGTGGTAATTTTGAAGAATTTCTGGAGGCTTAGTGTGGACTTTCATGAGAGTGAGAAACTCCTAGAGGCCGAAGTCTAAGGAGGTCCCTACACATTTGTGAGTTTTACCTCCAGGAATCCAAGGCCTCATAGTGAAGAGCTAAGAAATACGTGCCCTGACTCTGGCTGGAGGAGTTGAAAAGTGACCATTTTGAAATATATTTAGAACATGCTCCATAATAAAAAACCTACTCTCCAAGGAAGAAGAATTAACAGAACATTATCCCACCTAAGCAGAGGAGGCAGAAGGCATTTACCTAAACCTAATCCCTCCTGCTTTACCAAAGGTGGGGTGGAGGTGGCACTAAAAAACACTTGTGACGGTAAGAGCCCAAGGTCACAGCCTCACACAAAAAAATTTTAAGATGAAATCATAAGATTATAGAATGCTTCCCCTCCCCCCCACCTTACCAGCACATTTGCAGGGCTCTGGTAGAGTACTGATTACAGGTGAAAAAACTGCAAGATACAGAGTTTATTTAAGGAGGAGTTCTTAGTGAAGCTCAAAGAAGACAAAAGAGACAAAAATAAGGACACTTGAGGCATTCAAAGCCTCTGCTGTCTACAAAGACAGCAAACATTAAACGTAGCCCAACTTCTAGCCATATTAACTTTAAAACTCACACTAAAGGCCTCTTTACTTAAGTTCCTAATACCTGATACATCATATCTGACTTTTAACAAAAATTACAGGACATGCTAAAAAGGCAAACAAAGGACAAAAACAAAAATAAAACTAAACAAAAGCACAATCTGAAGAGACAAATAAGTATCAAGGACCAGACTCAGGCATGATACAGATTTTGGAATTACCAAGCAGAGAATTTAAAATACTCTATAAAAATATCAAATCACTGTGTTGTGCACCTGAAACTAATATAATATTGTAAGTTAATTATGCTTCAATAAAAAATAATAATATAAAAAATCTTTTAAAAACAGAAGATTGGAAAAAGAAAAATATATATAAAATATAAATAACTAGGATTAAAATGTTGGGTTCTAAATTGATTATTATTATTATTATTATTTTTTTGCCGTACGTGGGCTTCTCACTGTTGTGGCCTCTCCCATTGCGGAGCACAGGCTCTGGACGCACAGGCTCAGCGACCATGTCTCACGGGCCCAGCTGCTCCGCGGCATGTGGGATCTTCCTAGACCGGGGCACGAACCTGCATCCCCTGCATCGGCAGGCGGACTCTCAACCACTGCGCCACCAGGGAAGCCCAATATGTTGGGTTCTAATTTTAAAAATGACAATGTACACAAAGAAATGGGTAATATAAGCAGAAAGATTGAAACTCTAAGAAAGAATCAAAGGAAATGCTAGAAATCCTGTCCCTCATTATTGCAGATTGCTCCTGAGATGTTAGCCAAGTTTTTTTTTTTCAAAACAAATACTGAAATGAAAATAAATAATGCCTTTGATAGGTTCATCTGAAACTGGACACAGCCAAGAAAAGAATCAGTGAACCTGAAGATATGCGAATGGAAAGTTCTCAAACTGAAACGGAGAGAGGAAAAAAAAGGAAGAAGGAGAGGAAGAAGAAGAGGAAGGAGAAGAAGAGGGGAAGGGAAAGAGGAGGAGGAGGAGGAGGAAGAGAAGAAGAAGAGAACATCAAAGAATTGTGGGACAATTTTGAAAGAGATAGCATTTGTGTAACTGGAATACCAGAAGGAGAAGAAAGAGAAAACACAAAAGAAAACATTTGAGGTAATAATGACAAAGAATTTTCCAAAATTAACCCAGGAGGCTCAGAGAACAACAATCAGGAAAAATACAGAAAAAAAAAGAAAAAAAAGTCTGCACATAGACATATTACATTCAAATTGCAAAATTCCAGAGACAAAGAGAAAGTCTTAAAATAAACCAGAGGAAATAAAAACATCTTATCTACAGAGGAACAAGAATAAGAATTGCAGTGAACTTCTCATCAGAAACCAGGCAAGGAAAAAGAGAGTGAAGTGAGATATTTAAGTGTTGAAAAACAAAAACCACTAACCTAGAATTCTATATTCAATGAAATTTTCCTTCAGAAGTGAAGGAAATATAACAACTTTCTTAGATAAACAAAAATATAGGGAATTCAAAGCCAGCAGTGGACTCTGCAAGAAATGTTAAAAGACGTTTTTTTAGGGAGAAGAAAAATAACGTAAGTCAGAAACATTTACATAAAGAAAGAGCATGAGAGAGAAGTAAATAAAGGTAAAATAAAACCTTTTATTTTTCTTATTCTTAATTGATATAAAAGATATAGGTTTAAAATAATAGTAACAATGTATTGGTTAATTGTAGCATATGGATAAGTGAAATGATTTAAAGTAAAGTTTAAGGGACATGGACAAGAAGAGGAATTAAAATTACCATTGTTTTATGGTACTTGCACTACAGATGAAGCAGCATATGGACTTAGGTTAGTTGTAAAATGTATGTTGCAAACCCTAGGGGAACCATAAAATTTTAAAAAGTGAAACCAATATGCGAAGAGAGGGGAAAAAATAGAATCATATCAAATGTCAGTCAAAACCAGAGAAGGTAGAAAAAGAGAAGAAAAAAATGAAGAATATGTGCATGACATTAAAATGATAATAAAGGAACACTATGAACAAGTCTATGTTCACAAATAACCTAGGTGCAATCTCTTCCAGAAAAAAGAAGCAGAAAGAACACTTCCTAATTCATTCTTTGACGCAAGTATCACCCTAATATAAAAACCAGAAAAAGACATTACAAGAAAACTACACACCAATATCTCTCATGACAATAAAAATAAAAAATCCTCAATAAAATATTAGCAAACTGAATCCAACAATGTGTAAAAAGAATTATACACCACAACTAAGTGGAATTTATCCCTGATATACAATGATTATTCAACATTCAAAATTAACTAATGTAATCTCTACATCAACAGGCTAAAGAAAAAATCATGTGACCATATCAATTGATGCAGAAAAAGCATTTCAAAAATTCAACACCCGTTCATGATAAAAACTCTCAGCAAACTAGTAATAGACAGAAACTTCCTAGACTTTATGAAGAATATTTACAAAAAAATCTACAGCTAGCATCATATATAATGGTGAGAAACTAATAAACAATTATACCAAGGTTAAAGTATATAAGGTTAATATTCAAAATTCAACTGCTTTCCTGTATATCAGCAATAAACATTTGAAAGTTGAAATTAAAAACATAATATTATTTATAATGGCACCAATTATATGGAATACTTAAGTATAAATCTAGCAAAATATGTAAAAGGTCTATTCAGAAAACTATAAAACTGGTTAAAATAATAAAAGAAGAGCTAAATAGAGAAATTCCATGTTTATGGATTGCAAAATGCAATATTTTTAAGTTGTCAATTCTTCACAGCTTGATGTATTAATTCAGCACAATGTCAGTCAAAATCCCAGGAAGTTATTTTGTAGATATTGACAGAGTCTAGAGCTTACATAAAAAGGCAAAAAGCCAGAAAAATCAACAAAATACTGAAGAAGAAAAGCATATTATAAAGCCATAGTAATCAAGACAGTATGGTATTAACAAAAGGTGAGATACTGATATCAATGAAAGAGGATAGAAAGCACAGAAATATACCCAAACAAATACAGTCAATTGATCTTTGACAAAAAAAAGTAAAGAAATTCAGTAGAGAAAGTATAATCTTTTCAATAAGTGGAGCTGGAACAAATCGACATCCATATGCAAAAAAAAAAAATTATCATCTAGACACAGACCCTATACTGTCCACAGAAAAAAAATTATCATCTAGACACAGACCCTATACTGTCCACAGAAATTAACTCCAAATGGATCAAAAACCTAAATCTAAAATTCAAAATTGTAAAATTTCTAGAAAGTAATGAAAAGACAACCACAGACTTGGAGAAAAGTTTTGTAGCACACATACTTGATAAAGGTCTTGTATCTAAAATAAATACACACACACACACACACACACACACACACACACACACAAACTCTTAAAACTAAAAAAAAATAGGAAAACAGAACAAAACAATTTCAAAATGGCAAAGATCCAATATATGACGAAAGAAGATACGCAGATGGCAAAATATGTACAAAAAGTTGCTCAACATCATTTGTAACTGGAGAATTGCAAATTAAAACAACAAGAGCTATCACTATGCACATTAAAATGGTTAAAATCTAAAAGACTGACAATATCAGGTGCTGGCAAAATGTGGAGCAACAGGAACTCTCATTTGTTACCAGAACAATACAGCCACTTTGGAAGACAGTTTGGCAATTTCTTACAAGACTAAACATGGTCTTATCAAATGATCCAGCAACCAAGTTCCAAGGTATTTACTCAATTGATTGGCAAACTTATGTTCACACAAAAGTGTGCACGTGAATGTTTATAGCAGCTTCACAATCACCCCAGATTGGAAGGAAACAAGATACCCTTCAACAGATAAATGGGCAAACTGTGGTATATTCAAAAAATGGAATGTTATTCTGTGAAATTAAGCTATGAAAAGACATGGATGAACCTTAAATTTAAATTGCTAATTACAAGAAGGCAATCTGAAAAAGCTACACACCACATGATTCCACTTATATAACATTTTAGAAAAGGCAAAATTATATACAGTGAAAACTGCGGTGGTTGCAAGCAATTTGGAGGGGAGGGAAGAGAGCTGAATAGGTGAAACCCAGGTTTTTTAAGGCAATGAAACTATTAAAAACTGTGTGATACTGTGATGGTAGACATATGACATTGTCATTTGCTAAAACATATAGAACTTCATAGCACAAAGAGTAAACCTTAAGGTAGGCAAGTTTTTTAAAAAAAAACATTTAGGAGATCTTAGAAAGGACTGCAGACTGTGATAAGAGAAATTGAATTACAAATGTATGACACAACCTCACTGTAGAAGATGGGGAAAATGGTGCTGACCTAGCAACTTTGGAATGATTTGAGTCCATATTACTAGAGACAAAAGGAACTGCATATAATCACTGAACTCTACTAAATGAACTTGTTTTTCATGGGGGTATAAATCTACAAATCTGATACTCCCATCCATGTATACTGGAACTGAACAATTAAGGAAATGAGTGATTGATGGTGGGAACCAAGTATCTCACTGTTGGAGTGGGATTTTATGGATAAGTAAGAGAGGCTAGAATAATCTATGTTGTGATGATTAGAACTGGAAACATCAGTGTGTGCTCACGTTTAGCTTAATATAAATAAAGGGGTTACATATAGAAATATTTATAGGTGTGTATCTACACATGGGTTACTATTCATATATATCTACTCCCTTACTCTGTGAGAGAGCCTAGAAGCAAAGACATTCCAATAGCAAGGAATACACCCAGCTCCCATATCCTGGTTTCTATTATCATTCTGCAATAAAAGGAACCAGTGCTCCTTGAAGAAATGGTTCATTGTAAGACTGGGGCAGGAAATACAGAAGATGGTCCTGAAGCATTTTGTAGTACCAGAGGTAAAGAAGTGCTCCAAAAATAATCGATCCGGGGTGTGTAGTATCCAAAGACGGAATAATTTAAGGAACAGGATAAATGAAGTAGTGTTGGATTATAACCCAAAGTGGAAAATGAATATCCATGAGTTCATACTAATATGAATAAAGGATTAGATAAGGAAGTAAATAAATAAGGGAAAAGAGACAAATCTCCCATGAAGAATTCCAAACAATTTATGTGGATACTTCACCCTCAGAGAGGGAGAGGATAAATCCTGACTTCTCACCTGTGGGCTGGGCCTGGGGACTTCCTTCCAAAGAGTACAGTATGGAAAAGAGGGAAAAAAGAATAATTTGCAATGGAGAAACCTGACAAACATCACCTCAGCCAGATAATCAACGACATAAATCCCCAGTCTAATCATGAAGGAAAACATAAGACAAATTGTTATATAGGGACATTCTGCAAAACACCTGACAGGTACTCCTCAAAGCTGTCAAGGTCATCAAAAACAAGGAAAGTCTGAGGAACTCTCACTGCCAAGAGGAGCCTAAGGAGACATGACACCTGAACACAATGTGGTGTCCTGGGCAGTAAATGGACATTAATTAAATCAGAGGAAATCTGAATACACTAAGGGTTTTAGTTAATGGTAATCTATCAATATTCATTCACTAACTGTAACAAATGAACCAGATTGTTAGATGTCAATAATGGGGGAAATTGGGTATGGTGTTTATGGTAGGTCTCTGTACTATTTTTATAATTTTTCTATAAATCTGAAACTCTTCTAAAGCATAGTCTACTTATAAAAGAACAGTAACACGAATAATATAAAGAATGGGTTTTGTATTTGGGCTTACTGAAACTACTTGTTTATAGAAATCAAATTCAGATGATAAATTAACTACCTGACTCTTTAGTTGACTTGATACCTTTAGATCAGCCTAATGACTATAGGGCAGACCTCAGAGATATTGCAGGTTTTGTTCTAGACCACAGCCATAAAGCAAATATTGCAGTCAAGTGAGTCACATGAATTTCTTTTGGTTTCCCAGTGTGTGTATAAAAGTTGTGTTTATACTACACCATTGTCTATTAACGGTGCAATAGCATTATGTCTAGAAAAACAATGAACAGACCTTAACTTAAAAATATTTTATTGTTAAAAATGCTAGCCATCACCTGAGCCTTCAGTGGGCCATAGTAGTAACATCAAAGATCACTGATCACAGACCACCATAACAAATATAATAATGAAAAATTTATTATTTGAATACTGAAATATTGCTAGAATTTTAAAAATGTGACACAGAGACACAAAATGTGCAAATGCTGTTGGAAAAATGGCACCATTAGACTTACTCCATGCAGGATTGCCACAAACTTTTAATTTGTAAAACAAAACAAAGCAAACAAACAAAAAAGAAAACCCTCAATATCTGGGAAGCACAATAAAATGAGGTATGCCCACACTTAGAAAAAACTTAAGTCAAAGGGGGTCATTATCTAAGCTATTCATGAGAATGATCAACTAGTGAGGAAGAAAGTCCGAACCTGAATTATCCTAATTGATTATCCACAGCTGTTGAATTCATCAAGCAATGACTGGGTTTCTTTTGCTTTCAATTCTCTTCTGAATATGTGGTGATTCAGCCTAACCCCCCTGCCCCCACCAGAGACATTCCAGTTGAGCTCACCCGACAGCCGTGACTCTGGCTTTTGCTGACCAATCACACTCTTGCCCAGTGACATGGACACATACTCACAACATGGCTGTCTTGAACCCCTGAAGGGAATGATTCCTTGTGAGAAGGAAAATGAATTTAACAGGACTCTAGCCAGTGCCACTGAATACATTAGCCTCAGGCTCTAAGGAGCCCACTAAGCCAGATGCCCAGTTACCATGACTTCCATAGGCTGTAGACAACAACTTGGGATTTACAATGCCAAAAGTCAGGTTAGCCTTTCTTCTTCCTGCTACGTATCTTTCGAACTGGTGTTCCATCCCCGGGATGCTCCCCCTAAATAATACAGTTCCTAGGCTACACCAGGACAGACTCTGAGACACCATTGTTTTGTACACAGATGTGAGGTACCCAAAGGCAAAGTGATCTGAGATTTCCTGGACTAGCCATGCTGGACTCATTTTTTCCAGTCACTTTCTACTAAAGCCAAAAAACCTTACCAGAGTTCCCTCAGGGTCTCTAATTGCCCTGGTGGCTTTGGTAATTGCTCTGGACTCTTTCCGCTAAAGAGTAAACAATGATGTGTCCTTTTAGATTTCCCACATCCTCTTAATCCAAACTTTCTTCAAATAAGTACGTACAGAAGAGACAAAGACCCTGATAATTTGCATAATAGAGGGTTCTTTTCTACATAGTGTCAAGTGTTTGGGGTGTTTGTTTTAATAATGTAATTTTCCTCCTATTCTGTACCCTTTACCCAAGAAATCAGAGAATTCACATTGGTTTAGATTCATAGAAGAATGTAAAGGACTGAGTTGAATGTCTCAGCAACTGGTAATATCATATGTAAGATCCTTAAAAGCCCTAATATCCATCCCCCTGCCTAGATAAACCTAGATACCCTTTGTCAACTAATGACCATCTACTCTCAGAAATGCTACTTGGTGTACTGTATACACCCTGAGTCAAAGTTTCCTCTTCTGCATTGGCCCTCCTAAATGTCTTCCATATAGATAAAAAGCACCTAGATGTAGGCAAGACATTTTTCAGCAGTGCCTCCTTGTCATTTTCTACTGGATTTGTTGATAAGGGTCTTTATCCCTGGTTTAAAAAAAAAAAAAAAAGAACATTTAACTTCCTGCCTGATCAAATATACTCTGCACTGTCAAACTCCTTGTCAACTAGACCAGGCACCAGTCCTGGAGGCAAAAATATAATGAATTTGTGTATCTAAAGAAGGTGGAATAGAAAGGAGAAGAAGGGGGTTAGGTAAGAAAAGCAGGAAGCTCTCAAGTAGAAATGCTCTGATCCTGCCTCTCTGTTTCCAGTACCTCTGGGGGTGACAATGTGCAGAATGAGCAGTGAACATTGAGTGGCCCTGGGGACAGATAGACCATGATGAGGGTGCCCACACTACCACTTATTGGCTGTGTTATTTGGGACAAATAACTTTTCTAAAACTAAGTTTCCTCATTTGTAAAATGGTAAGAATAATAAGTATCTCAGGCTTGTTAAGAAGATTAAAGATGGTAATGTGAGCAAAGTGCCAGATAAGTTAAATGCTTAGTGTATACTCACTGTTACTTTTTTCCCAGCTTTATTGAGGTATAATTGACATACAACATTGTGTAAGTTTGATAATTGTTACTTGTTTATAACAGAGTACAGGTGGCTTCAGTGTTATGAATTTGTTGGTTAGTTGATTGTATCACTCCCCCCAAAATTGTGTTCTCATATTTGTCATATTTAGTTCAAAATCTAAGGAAAGCAAGTTTTTTCTTCTATGGTTTTGTGTTAATCTGCTTGAGCTGCCATAACAAAATACCACCCACTGGGTGACTTAAAGAATAGACTTTTTTTTCTCTCATAGTTCTGGAGGCTAGAAATCCATGATCAAGGTGGCAGCAAATTTGGTTTCTACAGAGAGCCCTCTTCTTGGCCTAGAGATGGCTGCCTTTGTGCTATGTGAATGCATGCTCCGGTGTCTCTGTTTATAAACACAGGGATTCTAGCAGAAAAAGGCTCCACCCTTTGTTCATCTTAGTTACTTCCTTAGAGAACCCATCTCCAAAGACAGCCTCACTGGGAGCCAAGGTTTCAACATATGAAATGGGGGGGGGAGGGCGGGGAGGGGCGGGGGGGGGGTAGGGCCCCAAACATTTAATCCATAGCGTTTTTTATTTTTTTTTGTGCTCAAAAAAAAAAAAAGGAATCGTTTGAATAATGGCAAGAGTTACTGTATTTGCATAATGAATTAGGAAAGTAGAAAAAATCAGGACTCTCCTAATCAAACAACTATTTAAATGCCTACTTTTGTGCACTGACTGCAGTACCAGTCCCAATTTGTTCATCCTTCCTGTGTCCATGCTTTTGGCCGTGTCCTCTTACACTGACTCTGGGCTTAGCCATGTGACTTCTTTTGGTCCATAGGACATTAGTAGATGTGATGCAAGCAGAGTCATAACATGCAAGCAGAGTCATAACAAGCAGAGTCATAACAAGGGCTTGTACACTGAAGCTTGTCTGCTTTCTGAACTTGGAACCCAGATACCATGGGAACAAGGCCACGTTACCCTGCTGGTTAAGGGCCCACCTGAAGGAGAGCTGAGGCACCTCAGCTATCACGCAGCCCTCAGCTATCTAAACTGTTCACTGCAGAAGGATGAATGAACCCCAGCTTCGATCAGCCACACCTGGCACAGATAATCCGTACTATCAAGACAGCCCAGCCTATATTGCTGATCCCCAGAATCATGAGCTAAATAATTTTTATTGTTTGAAAATACTAAGTTTCAAGTTGGTTTGCTACACAGCAATAGCAAACTCATACATCTACAAAGTACTCAGCACTATGCTATGCCCTTTCAGAAGTGCAGAAAAATTTAAAATGTAATTATAAGCAAGAAGAAAAGACACAGACATATGGTATATATATTGCAACTATTAGTAAGGAGATTAATAATTCAAACTTTAGTTGAATGTAATATGATAAGATGAATATCAAGGTGTGAGGAAGTTATGCATAACCTAGAAATCGTTACGTAATTCTAGCATTTTGCATCTCATTTAGAATTAAAAGCTCATGAGAATGAATAATGGGGGGACAAGATATCGGGAACATTTATTTTGTATCCAAGAAAATTCTCTCTTTCTGGTTCAATTTATGGTTTGGGAAACGAGTCAGATCACTTTTTCTTTTATCCAAAAGTTTTGCCCATTCCTTGAAATTACATATGATGACATAATACAAGTCCAACTTGGCAAAACAGAGAATTTGCAACTCAAGTCTGGTTTCTCTTCAATTTTCATTTCCCCCAGGTCCCATTCATATTTCTTAGAGACACTTTCCCTTGTGACCCAATCTAATTTGATTCCCTACTACATCTCCTCCACCAAGAGCATCTAAAGCTATTTTGCAGAGATCTTATAAATAATGCTTTGACAATAATTAAAAGATAATATTCAGGGGAAAAAAAGCTTGGAAAGGGGGAACGGAAAAAAAAAAAGGCTCTTTTCAGGACAGTGTCTCCGATTATGCCTGGATGTTACCAACCAATCTGAGTGATCTATTTTCCCAACTGATTTGACAGAACTGACCTGTTATTTTGACTTTATATAGAAACAAGCCACAATGAAGTGAAAAGGGAAGGAGAAAACTGGCCAGTCAGAACGAAGTTCTGGAGATGGAGGACACCTCTTGAGAGGGCTGATTTTTGATGACAAAGAAAAATGACAAAACTAAGGATAATTGTCCAGGTACTGTACTCCACGGTCTCTTTATATAGAGTTGGAACTTTGTAGAAGGATCTGACATCTGGGAAATGGCTATTCTT